>NC_134873.1:15623025-15965180 GCF_049852395.1 Peromyscus maniculatus bairdii | reverse complement strand
AATGAACACTTGCTGCTAGAACTTGAATCTCAACGTGATTCAACTCCGTTTAGGAAGTTTAATTGAACCCTAGTGCGCCATGCAAGAAAAACACTCTGTTTTAGAGAAAACAGCATTCTTTCACTCTACTGTGTTTCCTATAGGGCACGTACAGTGAGCTAGCTCAGAACAAAAGAACTGTGCTTCCTACACAAACGGGGCATATCTAGTTCAACTCAGTATTGGAAACTGAGTAAAACAGAGCTTCTCTTCCGTCCAATACACTGTACTGGCTGGGAACAGACGCGAATGCTATTTGCACTGTATATGGCCAGAAAAGCACAAGTGTGCTGTTCTTAGCCTGAATGAACACTTGCTGCTAGAACTTGAATCTCAACGTGATTCAACTCCGTTTAGGAAGTTTAATTGAACCCTAGTGCGCCATGCAAGAAAAACACTCTGTTTTAGAGAAAACAGCATTCTTTCACTCTACTGTGTTTCCTATAGGGCACGTACAGTGAGCTAGCTCAGAACAAAAGAACTGTGCTTCCTACACAAACGGGGCATATCTAGTTCAACTCAGTATTGGAAACTGAGTAAAACAGGAGCTTCTCTTCAGTCCCATACACTGTACTGGCTGGGAACAGACGCGAATGCTATTTGCACTGTATATGGCCAGAAAAGCACAAGTGTGCTGTTCTTAGCCTGAATGAACACTTGCTGCTAGAACTTGAATCTCAACGTGATTCAACTCCGTTTAGGAAGTTTAATTGAACCCTAGTGCGCCATGCAAGAAAAACACTCTGTTTTAGAGAAAACAGCATTCTTTCACTCTACTGTGTTTCCTATAGGGCACGTACAGTGAGCTAGCTCAGAACAAAAGAACTGTGCTTCCTACACAAACGGGGCATATCTAGTTCAACTCAGTATTGGAAACTGAGTAAAACAGGAGCTTCTCTTCAGTCCCATACACTGTACTGGCTGGGAACAGACGCGAATGCTATTTGCACTGTATATGGCCAGAAAAGCACAAGTGTGCTGTTCTTAGCCTGAATGAACACTTGCTGCTAGAACTTGAATCTCAACGTGATTCAACTCCGTTTAGGAAGTTTAATTGAACCCTAGTGCGCCATGCAAGAAAAACACTCTGTTTTAGAGAAAACAGCATTCTTTCACTCTACTGTGTTTCCTATAGGGCACGTACAGTGAGCTAGCTCAGAACAAAAGAACTGTGCTTCCTACACAAACGGGGCATATCTAGTTCAACTCAGTATTGGAAACTGAGTAAAACAGGAGCTTCTCTTCAGTCCCATACACTGTACTGGCTGGGAACAGACGCGAATGCTATTTGCACTGTATATGGCCAGAAAAGCACAAGTGTGCTGTTCTTAGCCTGAATGAACACTTGCTGCTAGAACTTGAATCTCAACGTGATTCAACTCCGTTTAGGAAGTTTAATTGAACCCTAGTGCGCCATGCAAGAAAAACACTCTGTTTTAGAGGAAAACAGCATTCTTTCACTCTACTGTGTTTCCTATAGGGCACGTACAGTGAGCTAGCTCAGAACAAAAAGAACTGTGCTTCCTACACAAACGGGGCATATCTAGTTCAACTCAGTATTGGAAACTGAGTAAAACAGGAGCTTCTCTTCAGTCCCATACACTGTACTGGCTGGGAACAGACGCGAATGCTATTTGCACTGTATATGGCCAGAAAAGCACAAGTGTGCTGTTCTTAGCCTGAATGAACACTTGCTGCTAGAACTTGAATCTCAACGTGATTCAACTCCGTTTAGGAAGTTTAATTGAACCCTAGTGCGCCATGCAAGAAAAACACTCTGTTTTAGAGAAAACAGCATTCTTTCACTCTACTGTGTTTCCTATAGGGCACGTACAGTGAGCTAGCTCAGAACAAAAGAACTGTGCTTCCTACACAAACGGGGCATATCTAGTTCAACTCAGTATTGGAAACTGAGTAAAACAGGAGCTTCTCTTCAGTCCCATACACTGTACTGGCTGGGAACAGACGCGAATGCTATTTGCACTGTATATGGCCAGAAAAGCACAAGTGTGCTGTTCTTAGCCTGAATGAACACTTGCTGCTAGAACTTGAATCTCAACGTGATTCAACTCCGTTTAGGAAGTTTAATTGAACCCTAGTGCGCCATGCAAGAAAAACACTCTGTTTTAGAGAAAACAGCATTCTTTCACTCTACTGTGTTTCCTATAGGGCACGTACAGTGAGCTAGCTCAGAACAAAAGAACTGTGCTTCCCTACACAAACGGGGCATATCTAGTTCAACTCAGTATTGGAAACTGAGTAAAACAGGAGCTTCTCTTCAGTCCCATACACTGTACTGGCTGGGAACAGACGCGAATGCTATTTGCACTGTATATGGCCAGAAAAGCACAAGTGTGCTGTTCTTAGCCTGAATGAACACTTGCTGCTAGAACTTGAATCTCAACGTGATTCAACTCCGTTTAGGAAGTTTAATTGAACCCTAGTGCGCCATGCAAGAAAAACACTCTGTTTTAGAGAAAACAGCATTCTTTCACTCTACTGTGTTTCCTATAGGGCACGTACAGTGAGCTAGCTCAGAACAAAAGAACTGTGCTTCCTACACAAACGGGGCATATCTAGTTCAACTCAGTATTGGAAACTGAGTAAAACAGGAGCTTCTCTTCAGTCCCATACACTGTACTGGCTGGGAACAGACGCGAATGCTATTTGCACTGTATATGGCCAGAAAAGCACAAGTGTGCTGTTCTTAGCCTGAATGAACACTTGCTGCTAGAACTTGAATCTCAACGTGATTCAACTCCGTTTAGGAAGTTTAATTGAACCCTAGTGCGCCATGCAAGAAAAACACTCTGTTTTAGAGAAAACAGCATTCTTTCACTCTACTGTGTTTCCTATAGGGCACGTACAGTGAGCTAGCTCAGAACAAAAGAACTGTGCTTCCTACACAAACGGGGCATATCTAGTTCAACTCAGTATTGGAAACTGAGTAAAACAGGAGCTTCTCTTCCGTCCAATACACTGTACTGGCTGGGAACAGACGCGAATGCTATTTGCACTGTATATGGCCAGAAAAGCACAAGTGTGCTGTTCTTAGCCTGAATGAACACTTGCTGCTAGAACTTGAATCTCAACGTGATTCAACTCCGTTTAGGAAGTTTAATTGAACCCTAGTGCGCCATGCAAGAAAAACACTCTGTTTTAGAGAAAACAGCATTCTTTCACTCTACTGTGTTTCCTATAGGGCACGTACAGTGAGCTAGCTCAGAACAAAAGAACTGTGCTTCCTACACAAACGGGGCATATCTAGTTCAACTCAGTATTGGAAACTGAGTAAAACAGGAGCTTCTCTTCAGTCCCATACACTGTACTGGCTGGGAACAGACGCGAATGCTATTTGCACTGTATATGGCCAGAAAAGCACAAGTGTGCTGTTCTTAGCCTGAATGAACACTTGCTGCTAGAACTTGAATCTCAACGTGATTCAACTCCGTTTAGGAAGTTTAATTGAACCCTAGTGCGCCATGCAAGAAAAACACTCTGTTTTAGAGAAAACAGCATTCTTTCACTCTACTGTGTTTCCTATAGGGCACGTACAGTGAGCTAGCTCAGAACAAAAGAACTGTGCTTCCTACACAAACGGGGCATATCTAGTTCAACTCAGTATTGGAAACTGAGTAAAACAGGAGCTTCTCTTCAGTCCCATACACTGTACTGGCTGGGAACAGACGCGAATGCTATTTGCACTGTATATGGCCAGAAAAGCACAAGTGTGCTGTTCTTAGCCTGAATGAACACTTGCTGCTAGAACTTGAATCTCAACGTGATTCAACTCCGTTTAGGAAGTTTAATTGAACCCTAGTGCGCCATGCAAGAAAAACACTCTGTTTTAGAGAAAACAGCATTCTTTCACTCTACTGTGTTTCCTATAGGGCACGTACAGTGAGCTAGCTCAGAACAAAAGAACTGTGCTTCCTACACAAACGGGGCATATCTAGTTCAACTCAGTATTGGAAACTGAGTAAAACAGGAGCTTCTCTTCAGTCCCATACACTGTACTGGCTGGGAACAGACGCGAATGCTATTTGCACTGTATATGGCCAGAAAAGCACAAGTGTGCTGTTCTTAGCCTGAATGAACACTTGCTGCTAGAACTTGAATCTCAACGTGATTCAACTCCGTTTAGGAAGTTTAATTGAACCCTAGTGCGCCATGCAAGAAAAACACTCTGTTTTAGAGAAAACAGCATTCTTTCACTCTACTGTGTTTCCTATAGGGCACGTACAGTGAGCTAGCTCAGAACAAAAGAACTGTGCTTCCTACACAAACGGGGCATATCTAGTTCAACTCAGTATTGGAAACTGAGTAAAACAGGAGCTTCTCTTCAGTCCAATACACTGTACTGGCTGGGAACAGACGCGAATGCTATTTGCACTGTATATGGCCAGAAAAGCACAAGTGTGCTGTTCTTAGCCTGAATGAACACTTGCTGCTAGAACTTGAATCTCAACGTGATTCAACTCCGTTTAGGAAGTTTAATTGAACCCTAGTGCGCCATGCAAGAAAAACACTCTGTTTTAGAGAAAACAGCATTCTTTCACTCTACTGTGTTTCCTATAGGGCACGTACAGTGAGCTAGCTCAGAACAAAAGAACTGTGCTTCCTACACAAACGGGGCATATCTAGTTCAACTCAGTATTGGAAACTGAGTAAAACACGAGCTTCTCTTCAGTCCCATACACTGTACTGGCTGGGAACAGACGCGAATGCTATTTGCACTGTATATGGCCAGAAAAGCACAAGTGTGCTGTTCTTAGCCTGAATGAACACTTGCTGCTAGAACTTGAATCTCAACGTGATTCAACTCCGTTTAGGAAGTTTAATTGAACCCTAGTGCGCCATGCAAGAAAAACACTCTGTTTTAGAGGAAAACAGCATTCTTTCACTCTACTGTGTTTCCTATAGTGCACGTACAGTGAGCTAGCTCAGAACAAAAGAACTGTGCTTCCTACACAAACGGGGCATATCTAGTTCAACTCAGTATTGGAAACTGAGTAAAACAGGAGCTTCTCTTCAGTCCCATACACTGTACTGGCTGGGAACAGACGCGAATGCTATTTGCACTGTATATGGCCAGAAAAGCACAAGTGTGCTGTTCTTAGCCTGAATGAACACTTGCTGCTAGAACTTGAATCTCAACGTGATTCAACTCCGTTTAGGAAGTTTAATTGAACCCTAGTGCGCCATGCAAGAAAAACACTCTGTTTTAGAGAAAACAGCATTCTTTCACTCTACTGTGTTTCCTATAGGGCACGTACAGTGAGCTAGCTCAGAACAAAAGAACTGTGCTTCCTACACAAACGGGGCATATCTAGTTCAACTCAGTATTGGAAACTGAGTAAAACAGGAGCTTCTCTTCAGTCCCATACACTGTACTGGCTGGGAACAGACGCGAATGCTATTTGCACTGTATATGGCCAGAAAAGCACAAGTGTGCTGTTCTTAGCCTGAATGAACACTTGCTGCTAGAACTTGAATCTCAACGTGATTCAACTCCGTTTAGGAAGTTTAATTGAACCCTAGTGCGCCATGCAAGAAAAACACTCTGTTTTAGAGAAAACAGCATTCTTTCACTCTACTGTGTTTCCTATAGGGCACGTACAGTGAGCTAGCTCAGAACAAAAGAACTGTGCTTCCTACACAAACGGGGCATATCTAGTTCAACTCAGTATTGGAAACTGAGTAAAACAGGAGCTTCTCTTCAGTCCCATACACTGTACTGGCTGGGAACAGACGCGAATGCTATTTGCACTGTATATGGCCAGAAAAGCACAAGTGTGCTGTTCTTAGCCTGAATGAACACTTGCTGCTAGAACTTGAATCTCAACGTGATTCAACTCCGTTTAGGAAGTTTAATTGAACCCTAGTGCGCCATGCAAGAAAAACACTCTGTTTTAGAGAAAACAGCATTCTTTCACTCTACTGTGTTTCCTATAGGGCACGTACAGTGAGCTAGCTCAGAACAAAAGAACTGTGCTTCCTACACAAACGGGGCATATCTAGTTCAACTCAGTATTGGAAACTGAGTAAAACAGGAGCTTCTCTTCAGTCCAATACACTGTACTGGCTGGGAACAGACGCGAATGCTATTTGCACTGTATATGGCCAGAAAAGCACAAGTGTGCTGTTCTTAGCCTGAATGAACACTTGCTGCTAGAACTTGAATCTCAACGTGATTCAACTCCGTTTAGGAAGTTTAATTGAACCCTAGTGCGCCATGCAAGAAAAACACTCTGTTTTAGAGAAAACAGCATTCTTTCACTCTACTGTGTTTCCTATAGGGCACGTACAGTGAGCTAGCTCAGAACAAAAGAACTGTGCTTCCTACACAAACGGGGCATATCTAGTTCAACTCAGTATTGGAAACTGAGTAAAACACGAGCTTCTCTTCAGTCCCATACACTGTACTGGCTGGGAACAGACGCGAATGCTATTTGCACTGTATATGGCCAGAAAAGCACAAGTGTGCTGTTCTTAGCCTGAATGAACACTTGCTGCTAGAACTTGAATCTCAACGTGATTCAACTCCGTTTAGGAAGTTTAATTGAACCCTAGTGCGCCATGCAAGAAAAACACTCTGTTTTAGAGGAAACAGCATTCTTTCACTCTACTGTGTTTCCTATAGTGCACGTACAGTGAGCTAGCTCAGAACAAAAGAACTGTGCTTCCTACACAAACGGGGCATATCTAGTTCAACTCAGTATTGGAAACTGAGTAAAACAGGAGCTTCTCTTCAGTCCCATACACTGTACTGGCTGGGAACAGACGCGAATGCTATTTGCACTGTATATGGCCAGAAAAGCACAAGTGTGCTGTTCTTAGCCTGAATGAACACTTGCTGCTAGAACTTGAATCTCAACGTGATTCAACTCCGTTTAGGAAGTTTAATTGAACCCTAGTGCGCCATGCAAGAAAAACACTCTGTTTTAGAGAAAACAGCATTCTTTCACTCTACTGTGTTTCCTATAGGGCACGTACAGTGAGCTAGCTCAGAACAAAAGAACTGTGCTTCCTACACAAACGGGGCATATCTAGTTCAACTCAGTATTGGAAACTGAGTAAAACAGGAGCTTCTCTTCAGTCCCATACACTGTACTGGCTGGGAACAGACGCGAATGCTATTTGCACTGTATATGGCCAGAAAAGCACAAGTGTGCTGTTCTTAGCCTGAATGAACACTTGCTGCTAGAACTTGAATCTCAACGTGATTCAACTCCGTTTAGGAAGTTTAATTGAACCCTAGTGCGCCATGCAAGAAAAACACTCTGTTTTAGAGAAAACAGCATTCTTTCACTCTACTGTGTTTCCTATAGGGCACGTACAGTGAGCTAGCTCAGAACAAAAGAACTGTGCTTCCTACACAAACGGGGCATATCTAGTTCAACTCAGTATTGGAAACTGAGTAAAACAGGAGCTTCTCTTCAGTCCCATACACTGTACTGGCTGGGAACAGACGCGAATGCTATTTGCACTGTATATGGCCAGAAAAGCACAAGTGTGCTGTTCTTAGCCTGAATGAACACTTGCTGCTAGAACTTGAATCTCAACGTGATTCAACTCCGTTTAGGAAGTTTAATTGAACCCTAGTGCGCCATGCAAGAAAAACACTCTGTTTTAGAGAAAACAGCATTCTTTCACTCTACTGTGTTTCCTATAGGGCACGTACAGTGAGCTAGCTCAGAACAAAAGAACTGTGCTTCCTACACAAACGGGGCATATCTAGTTCAACTCAGTATTGGAAACTGAGTAAAACAGGAGCTTCTCTTCAGTCCCATACACTGTACTGACTGGGAACAGACGCGAATGCTATTTACACTGTATATGGCCAGAAAAGCACAAGTGTGCTGTTCTTAGCCTGAATGAACATTTGCTGCTAGAACTTGAATCTCAACGAGATTCAACTCCGTTTAGGAAGTTTAATTGAACCCTAGTGTGCCATGCAAGAAAAACACTCTGTTTTAGAGAAAACAGCATTCTTTCACTCTACTGTGTTTCCTATAGGGCACGTACAGTGAGCTAGCTCAGAACAAAAGAACTGTGCTTCCTACACAAACGGGGCATATCTAGTTCAACTCAGAATTGGAAACTGAGTAAAACAGGAGCTTCTCTTCAGTCCCATACACTGTACTGGCTGGGAACAGACGCGAATGCTATTTGCACTGTATATGGCCAGAAAAGCACAAGTGTGCTGTTCTTAGCCTGAATGAACACTTGCTGCTAGAACTTGAATCTCAACGAGATTCAACTCCGTTTAGGAAGTTTAATTGAACCCTAGTGCGCCATGCAAGAAAAACACTCTGTTTTAGAGAAAACAGCATTCTTTCACTCTACTGTGTTTCCTATAGGGCACGTACAGTGAGCTAGCTCAGAACAAAAGAACTGTGCTTCCTACACAAACGGGGCATATCTAGTTCAACTCAGTATTGGAAACTGAGTAAAACAGGAGCTTCTCTTCAGTCCCATACACTGTACTGGCTGGGAACAGACGCGAATGCTATTTGCACTGTATATGGCCAGAAAAGCACAAGTGTGCTGTTCTTAGCCTGAATGAACACTTGCTGCTAGAACTTGAATCTCAACGTGATTCAACTCCGTTTAGGAAGTTTAATTGAACCCTAGTGCGCCATGCAAGAAAAACACTCTGTTTTAGAGAAAACAGCATTCTTTCACTCTACTGTGTTTCCTATAGGGCACGTACAGTGAGCTAGCTCAGAACAAAAGAACTGTGCTTCCTACACAAACGGGGCTTATCTAGTTCAACTCAGTATTGGAAACTGATTAAAACAGGAGCTTCTCTTCAGTCCAATACACTGTACTGGCTGGGAACAGATGCGAATGCTATTTGCACTGTATATGGCCAGAAAAGCACAAGTGTGCTGTTCTTAGCCTGAATGAACACTTGCTGCTAGAACTTGAATCTCAACGTGATTCAACTCCGTTTAGGAAGTTTAATTGAACCCTAGTGCGCCATGCAAGAAAAACACTCTGTTTTAGAGAAAACAGCATTCTTTCACTCTACTGTGTTTCCTATAGGGCACGTACAGTGAGCTAGCTCAGAACAAAAGAACTGTGCTTCCTACACAAACGGGGCATATCTAGTTCAACTCAGTATTGGAAACTGAGTAAAACAGGAGCTTCTCTTCAGTCCCATACACTGTACTGGCTGGGAACAGACGCGAATGCTATTTACACTGTATATGGCCAGAAAAGCACAAGTGTGCTGTTCTTAGCCTGAATGAACACTTGCTGCTAGAACTTGAATCTCAACGTGATTCAACTCCGTTTAGGAAGTTTAATTGAACCCTAGTGTGCCATGCAAGAAAAACACTCTGTTTTAGAGAAAACAGCATTCTTTCACTCTACTGTGTTTCCTATAGGGCACGTACAGTGAGCTAGCTCAGAACAAAAGAACTGTGCTTCCTACACAAACGGGGCATATCTAGTTCAACTCAGTATTGGAAACTGAGTAAAACAGGAGCTTCTCTTCAGTCCCATACACTGTACTGGCTGGGAACAGACGCGAATGCTATTTGCACTGTATACGGCCAGAAAAGCACAAGTGTGCTGTTCTTAGCCTGAATGAACACTTGCTGCTAGAACTTGAATCTCAACGAGATTCAACTCCGTTTAGGAAGTTTAATTGAACCCTAGTGCGCCATGCAAGAAAAACACTCTGTTTTAGAGAAAACAGCATTCTTTCACTCTACTGTGTTTCCTATAGGGCACGTACAGTGAGCTAGCTCAGAACAAAAGAACTGTGCTTCCTACACAAACGGGGCATATCTAGTTCAACTCAGTATTGGAAACTGAGTAAAACAGGAGCTTCTCTTCAGTCCCATACACTGTACTGGCTGGGAACAGACGCGAATGCTATTTGCACTGTATATGGCCAGAAAAGCACAAGTGTGCTGTTCTTAGCCTGAATGAACACTTGCTGCTAGAACTTGAATCTCAACGTGATTCAACTCCGTTTAGGAAGTTTAATTGAACCCTAGTGCGCCATGCAAGAAAAACACTCTGTTTTAGAGAAAACAGCATTCTTTCACTCTACTGTGTTTCCTATAGGGCACGTACAGTGAGCTAGCTCAGAACAAAAGAACTGTGCTTCCTACACAAACGGGGCATATCTAGTTCAACTCAGTATTGGAAACTGATTAAAACAGGAGCTTCTCTTCAGTCCAATACACTGTACTGGCTGGGAACAGATGCGAATGCTATTTGCACTGTAAATGGCCAGAAAAGCACAAGTGTGCTGTTCTTAGCCTGAATGAACACTTGCTGCTAGAACTTGAATCTCAACGTGATTCAACTCCGTTTAGGAAGTTTAATTGAACCCTAGTGCGCCATGCAAGAAAAACACTCTGTTTTAGAGAAAACAGCATTCTTTCACTCTACTGTGTTTCCTATAGGGCACGTACAGTGAGCTAGCTCAGAACAAAAGAACTGTGCTTCCTACACAAACGGGGCATATCTAGTTCAACTCAGTATTGGAAACTGAGTAAAACAGGAGCTTCTCTTCAGTCCCATACACTGTACTGGCTGGGAACAGACGCGAATGCTATTTGCACTGTATATGGCCAGAAAAGCACAAGTGTGCTGTTCTTAGCCTGAATGAACACTTGCTGCTAGAACTTGAATCTCAACGTGATTCAACTCCGTTTAGGAAGTTTAATTGAACCCTAGTGTGCCATGCAAGAAAAACACTCTGTTTTATAGAAAACAGCATTCTTTCACTCTACTGTGTTTCCTATAGGGCACGTACAGTGAGCTAGCTCAGAACAAAAGAACTGTGCTTCCTACACAAACGGGGCATATCTAGTTCAACTCAGTATTGGAAACTGAGTAAAACAGGAGCTTCTCTTCAGTCCCATACACTGTACTGGCTGGGAACAGACGCGAATGCTATTTGCACTGTATATGGCCAGAAAAGCACAAGTGTGCTGTTCTTAGCCTGAATGAACACTTGCTGCTAGAACTTGAATCTCAACGTGATTCAACTCCGTTTAGGAAGTTTAATTGAACCCTAGTGCGCCATGCAAGAAAAACACTCTGTTTTAGAGAAAACAGCATTCTTTCACTCTACTGTGTTTCCTATAGGGCACGTACAGTGAGCTAGCTCAGAACAAAAGAACTGTGCTTCCTACACAAACGGGGCATATCTAGTTCAACTCAGTATTGGAAACTGAGTAAAACAGGAGCTTCTCTTCAGTCCCATACACTGTACTGGCTGGGAACAGACGCGAATGCTATTTGCACTGTATATGGCCAGAAAAGCACAAGTGTGCTGTTCTTAGCCTGAATGAACACTTGCTGCTAGAACTTGAATCTCAACGTGATTCAACTCCGTTTAGGAAGTTTAATTGAACCCTAGTGCGCCATGCAAGAAAAACACTCTGTTTTAGAGAAAACAGCATTCTTTCACTCTACTGTGTTTCCTATAGGGCACGTACAGTGAGCTAGCTCAGAACAAAAGAACTGTGCTTCCTACACAAACGGGGCATATCTAGTTCAACTCAGTATTGGAAACTGATTAAAACAGGAGCTTCTCTTCAGTCCAATACACTGTACTGGCTGGGAACAGATGCGAATGCTATTTGCACTGTATATGGCCAGAAAAGCACAAGTGTGCTGTTCTTAGCCTGAATGAACACTTGCTGCTAGAACTTGAATCTCAACGTGATTCAACTCCGTTTAGGAAGTTTAATTGAACCCTAGTGCGCCATGCAAGAAAAACACTCTGTTTTAGAGAAAACAGCATTCTTTCACTCTACTGTGTTTCCTATAGGGCACGTACAGTGAGCTAGCTCAGAACAAAAGAACTGTGCTTCCTACACAAACGGGGCATATCTAGTTCAACTCAGTATTGGAAACTGAGTAAAACAGGAGCTTCTCTTCAGTCCCATACACTGTACTGGCTGGGAACAGACGCGAATGCTATTTGCACTGTATATGGCCAGAAAAGCACAAGTGTGCTGTTCTTAGCCTGAATGAACACTTGCTGCTAGAACTTGAATCTCAACGAGATTCAACTCCGTTTAGGAAGTTTAATTGAACCCTAGTGCGCCATGCAAGAAAAACACTCTTTTTTAGAGAAAACAGCATTCTTTCACTCTACTGTGTTTCCTATAGGGCACGTACAGTGAGCTAGCTCAGAACAAAAGAACTGTGCTTCCTACACAAACGGGGCATTTCTAGTTCAACTCAGTATTGGAAACTGAGTAAAACAGGAGCTTCTCTTCAGTCCCATACACTGTACTGGCTGGGAACAGACGCGAATGCTATTTGCACTGTATATGGCCAGAAAAGCACAAGTGTGCTGTTCTTAGCCTGAATGAACACTTGCTGCTAGAACTTGAATCTCAACGTGATTCAACTCCGTTTAGGAAGTTTAATTGAACCCTAGTGCGCCATGCAAGAAAAACACTCTGTTTTAGAGAAAACAGCATTCTTTCACTCTACTGTGTTTCCTATAGGGCACGTACAGTGAGCTAGCTCAGAACAAAAGAACTGTGCTTCCTACACAAACGGGGCATATCTAGTTCAACTCAGTATTGGAAACTGAGTAAAACAGGAGCTTCTCTTCAGTCCCATACACTGTACTGGCTGGGAACAGACGCGAATGCTATTTGCACTGTATATGGCCAGAAAAGCACAAGTGTGCTGTTCTTAGCCTGAATGAACACTTGCTGGTAGAACTTGAATCTCAACGTGATTCAACTCTGTTTAGGAAGTTTAATTGAACCCTAGTGCGCCATGCAAGAAAAACACTCTGTTTTAGAGAAAACAGCATTCTTTCACTCTACTGTGTTTCCTATAGGGCACGTACAGTGAGCTAGCTCAGAACAAAAGAACTGTGCTTCCTACACAAACGGGGCATATCTAGTTCAACTCAGTATTGGAAACTGAGTAAAACAGGAGCTTCTCTTCAGTCCCATACACTGTACTGGCTGGGAACAGACGCGAATGCTATTTACACTGTATATGGCCAGAAAAGCACAAGTGTGCTGTTCTTAGCCTGAATGAACACTTGCTGCTAGAACTTGAATCTCAACGTGATTCAACTCCGTTTAGGAAGTTTAATTGAACCCTAGTGTGCCATGCAAGAAAAACACTCTGTTTTAGAGAAAACAGCATTCTTTCACTCTACTGTGTTTCCTATAGGGCACGTACAGTGAGCTAGCTCAGAACAAAAGAACTGTGCTTCCTACACAAACGGGGCATATCTAGTTCAACTCAGTATTGGAAACTGAGTAAAACAGGAGCTTCTCTTCAGTCCCATACACTGTACTGGCTGGGAACAGACGCGAATGCTATTTGCACTGTATATGGCCAGAAAAGCACAAGTGTGCTGTTCTTAGCCTGAATGAACACTTGCTGCTAGAACTTGAATCTCAACGTGATTCAACTCCGTTTAGGAAGTTTAATTGAACCCTAGTGCGCCATGCAAGAAAAACACTCTGTTTTAGAGAAAACAGCATTCTTTCACTCTACTGTGTTTCCTATAGGGCACGTACAGTGAGCTAGCTCAGAACAAAAGAACTGTGCTTCCTACACAAACGGGGCATATCTAGTTCAACTCAGTATTGGAAACTGAGTAAAACAGGAGCTTCTCTTCAGTCCCATACACTGTACTGGCTGGGAACAGACGCGAATGCTATTTGCACTGTATATGGCCAGAAAAGCACAAGTGTGCTGTTCTTAGCCTGAATGAACACTTGCTGCTAGAACTTGAATCTCAACGTGATTCAACTCCGTTTAGGAAGTTTAATTGAACCCTAGTGTGCCATGCAAGAAAAACACTCTGTTTTAGAGAAAACAGCATTCTTTCACTCTACTGTGTTTCCTATAGGGCACGTACAGTGAGCTAGCTCAGAACAAAAGAACTGTGCTTCCTACACAAACGGGGCATATCTAGTTCAACTCAGTATTGGAAACTGAGTAAAACAGGAGCTTCTCTTCAGTCCCATACACTGTACTGGCTGGGAACAGACGCGAATGCTATTTGCACTGTATATGGCCAGAAAAGCACAAGTGTGCTGTTCTTAGCCTGAATGAACACTTGCTGCTAGAACTTGAATCTCAACGAGATTCAACTCCTTTTAGGAAGTTTAATTGAACCCTAGTGCGCCATGCAAGAAAAACACTCTGTTTTAGAGAAAACAGCATTCTTTCACTCTACTGTGTTTCCTATAGGGCACGTACAGTGAGCTAGCTCAGAACAAAAGAACTGTGCTTCCTACACAAACGGGGCATATCTAGTTCAACTCAGTATTGGAAACTGAGTAAAACAGGAGCTTCTCTTCAGTCCCATACACTGTACTGGCTGGGAACAGACGCGAATGCTATTTGCACTGTATATGGCCAGAAAAGCACAAGTGTGCTGTTCTTAGCCTGAATGAACACTTGCTGCTAGAACTTGAATCTCAACGTGATTCAACTCCGTTTAGGAAGTTTAATTGAACCCTAGTGCGCCATGCAAGAAAAACACTCTGTTTTAGAGAAAACAGCATTCTTTCACTCTACTGTGTTTCCTATAGGGCACGTACAGTGAGCTAGCTCAGAACAAAAGAACTGTGCTTCCTACACAAACGGGGCATATCTAGTTCAACTCAGTATTGGAAACTGATTAAAACAGGAGCTTCTCTTCAGTCCAATACACTGTACTGGCTGGGAACAGATGCGAATGCTATTTGCACTGTATATGGCCAGAAAAGCACAAGTGTGCTGTTCTTAGCCTGAATGAACACTTGCTGCTAGAACTTGAATCTCAACGTGATTCAACTCCGTTTAGGAAGTTTAATTGAACCCTAGTGCGCCATGCAAGAAAAACACTCTGTTTTAGAGAAAACAGCATTCTTTCACTCTACTGTGTTTCCTATAGGGCACGTACAGTGAGCTAGCTCAGAACAAAAGAACTGTGCTTCCTACACAAACGGGGCATATCTAGTTCAACTCAGTATTGGAAACTGAGTAAAACAGGAGCTTCTCTTCAGTCCCATACACTGTACTGGCTGGGAACAGACGCGAATGCTATTTGCACTGTATATGGCCAGAAAAGCACAAGTGTGCTGTTCTTAGCCTGAATGAACACTTGCTGCTAGAACTTGAATCTCAACGAGATTCAACTCCGTTTAGGAAGTTTAATTGAACCCTAGTGCGCCATGCAAGAAAAACACTCTTTTTTAGAGAAAACAGCATTCTTTCACTCTACTGTGTTTCCTATAGGGCACGTACAGTGAGCTAGCTCAGAACAAAAGAACTGTGCTTCCTACACAAACGGGGCATATCTAGTTCAACTCAGTATTGGAAACTGAGTAAAACAGGAGCTTCTCTTCAGTCCCATACACTGTACTGGCTGGGAACAGACGCGAATGCTATTTGCACTGTATATGGCCAGAAAAGCACAAGTGTGCTGTTCTTAGCCTGAATGAACACTTGCTGCTAGAACTTGAATCTCAACGTGATTCAACTCCGTTTAGGAAGTTTAATTGAACCCTAGTGCGCCATGCAAGAAAAACACTCTGTTTTAGAGAAAACAGCATTCTTTCACTCTACTGTGTTTCCTATAGGGCACGTACAGTGAGCTAGCTCAGAACAAAAGAACTGTGCTTCCTACACAAACGGGGCATATCTAGTTCAACTCAGTATTGGAAACTGAGTAAAACAGGAGCTTCTCTTCAGTCCCATACACTGTACTGGCTGGGAACAGACGCGAATGCTATTTGCACTGTATATGGCCAGAAAAGCACAAGTGTGCTGTTCTTAGCCTGAATGAACACTTGCTGGTAGAACTTGAATCTCAACGTGATTCAACTCCGTTTAGGAAGTTTAATTGAACCCTAGTGCGCCATGCAAGAAAAACACTCTGTTTTAGAGAAAACAGCATTCTTTCACTCTACTGTGTTTCCTATAGGGCACGTACAGTGAGCTAGCTCAGAACAAAAGAACTGTGCTTCCTACACAAACGGGGCATATCTAGTTCAACTCAGTATTGGAAACTGAGTAAAACAGGAGCTTCTCTTCAGTCCCATACACTGTACTGGCTGGGAACAGACGCGAATGCTATTTACACTGTATATGGCCAGAAAAGCACAAGTGTGCTGTTCTTAGCCTGAATGAACACTTGCTGCTAGAACTTGAATCTCAACGTGATTCAACTCCGTTTAGGAAGTTTAATTGAACCCTAGTGTGCCATGCAAGAAAAACACTCTGTTTTAGAGAAAACAGCATTCTTTCACTCTACTGTGTTTCCTATAGGGCACGTACAGTGAGCTAGCTCAGAACAAAAGAACTGTGCTTCCTACACAAACGGGGCATATCTAGTTCAACTCAGTATTGGAAACTGAGTAAAACAGGAGCTTCTCTTCAGTCCCATACACTGTACTGGCTGGGAACAGACGCGAATGCTATTTGCACTGTATATGGCCAGAAAAGCACAAGTGTGCTGTTCTTAGCCTGAATGAACACTTGCTGCTAGAACTTGAATCTCAACGTGATTCAACTCCGTTTAGGAAGTTTAATTGAACCCTAGTGCACCATGCAAGAAAAACACTCTGTTTTAGAGAAAACAGCATTCTTTCACTCTACTGTGTTTCCTATAGGGCACGTACAGTGAGCTAGCTCAGAACAAAAGAACTGTGCTTCCTACACAAACGGGGCATATCTAGTTCAACTCAGTATTGGAAACTGAGTAAAACAGGAGCTTCTCTTCAGTCCCATACACTGTACTGGCTGGGAACAGACGCGAATGCTATTTGCACTGTATATGGCCAGAAAAGCACAAGTGTGCTGTTCTTAGCCTGAATGAACACTTGCTGCTAGAACTTGAATCTCAACGTGATTCAACTCCGTTTAGGAAGTTTAATTGAACCCTAGTGCGCCATGCAAGAAAAACACTCTGTTTTAGAGAAAACAGCATTCTTTCACTCTACTGTGTTTCCTATAGGGCACGTACAGTGAGCTAGCTCAGAACAAAAGAACTGTGCTTCCTACACAAACGGGGCATATCTAGTTCAACTCAGTATTGGAAACTGAGTAAAACAGGAGCTTCTCTTCAGTCCCATACACTGTACTGGCTGGTAACAGACGCGAATGCTATTTGCACTGTATATGGCCAGAAAAGCACAAGTGTGCTGTTCTTAGCCTGAATGAACACTTGCTGCTAGAACTTGAATCTCAACGTGATTCAACTCCGTTTAGGAAGTTTAATTGAACCCTAGTGCGCCATGCAAGAAAAACACTCTGTTTTAGAGAAAACAGCATTCTTTCACTCTACTGTGTTTCCTATAGGGCACGTACAGTGAGCTAGCTCAGAACAAAAGAACTGTGCTTCCTACACAAACGGGGCATATCTAGTTCAACTCAGTATTGGAAACTGATTAAAACAGGAGCTTCTCTTCAGTCCCATACACTGTACTGGCTGGGAACAGATGCGAATGCTATTTGCACTGTATATGGCCAGAAAAGCACAAGTGTGCTGTTCTTAGCCTGAATGAACACTTGCTGCTAGAACTTGAATCTCAACGTGATTCAACTCCGTTTAGGAAGTTTAATTGAACCCTAGTGCGCCATGCAAGAAAAACACTCTGTTTTAGAGAAAACAGCATTCTTTCACTCTACTGTGTTTCCTATAGGGCACGTACAGTGAGCTAGCTCAGAACAAAAGAACTGTGCTTCCTACACAAACGGGGCATATCTAGTTCAACTCAGTATTGGAAACTGAGTAAAACAGGAGCTTCTCTTCAGTCCCATACACTGTACTGGCTGGGAACAGACGCGAATGCTATTTGCACTGTATATGGCCAGAAAAGCACAAGTGTGCTGTTCTTAGCCTGAATGAACACTTGCTGCTAGAACTTGAATCTCAACGAGATTCAACTCCGTTTAGGAAGTTTAATTGAACCCTAGTGCGCCATGCAAGAAAAACACTCTTTTTTAGAGAAAACAGCATTCTTTCACTCTACTGTGTTTCCTATAGGGCACGTACAGTGAGCTAGCTCAGAACAAAAGAACTGTGCTTCCTACACAAACGGGGCATATCTAGTTCAACTCAGTATTGGAAACTGAGTAAAACAGGAGCTTCTCTTCAGTCCCATACACTGTACTGGCTGGGAACAGACGCGAATGCTATTTGCACTGTATATGGCCAGAAAAGCACAAGTGTGCTGTTCTTAGTCTGAATGAACACTTGCTGCTAGAACTTGAATCTCAACGTGATTCAACTCCGTTTAGGAAGTTTAATTGAACCCTAGTGCGCCATGCAAGAAAAACACTCTGTTTTAGAGAAAACAGCATTCTTTCACTCTACTGTGTTTCCTATAGGGCACGTACAGTGAGCTAGCTCAGAACAAAAGAACTGTGCTTCCTACACAAACAGGGCATATCTAGTTCAACTCAGTATTGGAAACTGAGTAAAACAGGAGCTTCTCTTCAGTCCCATACACTGTACTGGCTGGGAACAGACGCGAATGCTATTTGCACTGTATATGGCCAGAAAAGCACAAGTGTGCTGTTCTTAGCCTGAATGAACACTTGCTGGTAGAACTTGAATCTCAACGTGATTCAACTCCGTTTAGGAAGTTTAATTGAACCCTAGTGTGCCATGCAAGAAAAACACTCTGTTTTAGAGAAAACAGCATTCTTTCACTCTACTGTGTTTCCTATAGGGCACGTACAGTGAGCTAGCTCAGAACAAAAGAACTGTGCTTCCTACACAAACGGGGCATATCTAGTTCAACTCAGTATTGGAAACTGAGTAAAACAGGAGCTTCTCTTCAGTCCCATACACTGTACTGGCTGGGAACAGACGCGAATGCTATTTACACTGTATATGGCCAGAAAAGCACAAGTGTGCTGTTCTTAGCCTGAATGAACACTTGCTGCTAGAACTTGAATCTCAACGTGATTCAACTCCGTTTAGGAAGTTTAATTGAACCCTAGTGTGCCATGCAAGAAAAACACTCTGTTTTAGAGAAAACAGCATTCTTTCACTCTACTGTGTTTCCTATAGGGCACGTACAGTGAGCTAGCTCAGAACAAAAGAACTGTGCTTCCTACACAAACGGGGCATATCTAGTTCAACTCAGTATTGGAAACTGAGTAAAACAGGAGCTTCTCTTCAGTCCCATACACTGTACTGGCTGGGAACAGACGCGAATGCTATTTGCACTGTATATGGCCAGAAAAGCACAAGTGTGCTGTTCTTAGCCTGAATGAACACTTGCTGCTAGAACTTGAATCTCAACGTGATTCAACTCCGTTTAGGAAGTTTAATTGAACCCTAGTGCGCCATGCAAGAAAAACACTCTGTTTTAGAGAAAACAGCATTCTTTCACTCTACTGTGTTTCCTATAGGGCACGTACAGTGAGCTAGCTCAGAACAAAAGAACTGTGCTTCCTACACAAACGGGGCATATCTAGTTCAACTCAGTATTGGAAACTGAGTAAAACAGGAGCTTCTCTTCAGTCCCATACACTGTACTGGCTGGGAACAGACGCGAATGCTATTTGCACTGTATATGGCCAGAAAAGCACAAGTGTGCTGTTCTTAGCCTGAATGAACACTTGCTGCTAGAACTTGAATCTCAACGTGATTCAACTCCGTTTAGGAAGTTTAATTGAACCCTAGTGCGCCATGCAAGAAAAACACTCTGTTTTAGAGAAAACAGCATTCTTTCACTCTACTGTGTTTCCTATAGGGCACGTACAGTGAGCTAGCTCAGAACAAAAGAACTGTGCTTCCTACACAAACGGGGCATATCTAGTTCAACTCAGTATTGGAAACTGATTAAAACAGGAGCTTCTCTTCAGTCCAATACACTGTACTGGCTGGGAACAGATGCGAATGCTATTTGCACTGTATATGGCCAGAAAAGCACAAGTGTGCTGTCCTTAGCCTGAATGAACACTTGCTGCTAGAACTTGAATCTCAACGTGATTCAACTCCGTTTAGGAAGTTTAATTGAACCCTAGTGCGCCATGCAAGAAAAACACTCTGTTTTAGAGAAAACAGCATTCTTTCACTCTACTGTGTTTCCTATAGGGCACGTACAGTGAGCTAGCTCAGAACAAAAGAACTGTGCTTCCTACACAAACGGGGCATATCTAGTTCAACTCAGTATTGGAAACTGATTAAAACAGGAGCTTCTCTTCAGTCCAATACACTGTACTGGCTGGGAACAGATGCGAATGCTATTTGCACTGTATATGGCCAGAAAAGCACAAGTGTGCTGTTCTTAGCCTGAATGAACACTTGCTGCTAGAACTTGAATCTCAACGTGATTCAACTCCGTTTAGGAAGTTTAATTGAACCCTAGTGCGCCATGCAAGAAAAACACTCTGTTTTAGAGAAAACAGCATTCTTTCACTCTACTGTGTTTCCTATAGGGCACGTACAGTGAGCTAGCTCAGAACAAAAGAACTGTGCTTCCTACACAAACGGGGCATATCTAGTTCAACTCAGTATTGGAAACTGAGTAAAACAGGAGCTTCTCTTCAGTCCCATACACTGTACTGGCTGGGAACAGACGCGAATGCTATTTGCACTGTATATGGCCAGAAAAGCACAAGTGTGCTGTTCTTAGCCTGAATGAACACTTGCTGCTAGAACTTGAATCTCAACGAGATTCAACTCCGTTTAGGAAGTTTAATTGAACCCTAGTGCGCCATGCAAGAAAAACACTCTGTTTTAGAGAAAACAGCATTCTTTCACTCTACTGTGTTTCCTATAGGGCACGTACAGTGAGCTAGCTCAGAACAAAAGAACTGTGCTTCCTACACAAACGGGGCATATCTAGTTCAACTCAGTATTGGAAACTGAGTAAAACAGGAGCTTCTCTTCAGTCCCATACACTGTACTGGCTGGGAACAGACGCGAATGCTATTTGCACTGTATATGGCCAGAAAAGCACAAGTGTGCTGTTCTTAGCCTGAATGAACACTTGCTGCTAGAACTTGAATCTCAACGTGATTCAACTCCGTTTAGGAATTTTAATTGAACCCTAGTGCGCCATGCAAGAAAAACACTCTGTTTTAGAGAAAACAGCATTCTTTCACTCTACTGTGTTTCCTATAGGGCACGTACAGTGAGCTAGCTCAGAACAAAAGAACTGTGCTTCCTACACAAACGGGGCATATCTAGTTCAACTCAGTATTGGAAACTGAGTAAAACAGGAGCTTCTCTTCAGTCCCATACACTGTACTGGCTGGGAACAGACGCGAATGCTATTTGCACTGTATATGGCCAGAAAAGCACAAGTGTGCTGTTCTTAGCCTGAATGAACACTTGCTGCTAGAACTTGAATCTCAACGTGATTCAACTCCATTTAGGAAGTTTAATTGAACCCTAGTGCGCCATGCAAGAAAAACACTCTGTTTTAGAGAAAACAGCATTCTTTCGCTCTACTGTGTTTCCTATAGGGCACGTACAGTGAGCTAGCTCAGAACAAAAGAACTGTGCTTCCTACACAAACGGGGCATATCTAGTTCAACTCAGTATTGGAAACTGAGTAAAACAGGAGCTTCTCTTCAGTCCCATACACTGTACTGGCTGGGAACAGACGCGAATGCTATTTGCACTGTATATGGCCAGAAAAGCACAAGTGTGCTGTTCTTAGCCTGAATGAACACTTGCTGCTAGAACTTGAATCTCAACGTGATTCAACTCCGTTTAGGAAGTTTAATTGAACCCTAGTGCGCCATGCAAGAAAAACACTCTGTTTTAGAGAAAACAGCATTCTTTCACTCTACTGTGTTTCCTATAGGGCACGTACAGTGAGCTAGCTCAGAACAAAAGAACTGTGCTTCCTACACAAACGGGGCATATCTAGTTCAACTCAGTATTGGAAACTGATTAAAACAGGAGCTTCTCTTCAGTCCAATACACTGTACTGGCTGGGAACAGATGCGAATGCTATTTGCACTGTATATGGCCAGAAAAGCACAAGTGTGCTGTTCTTAGCCTGAATGAACACTTGCTGCTAGAACTTGAATCTCAACGTGATTCAACTCCGTTTAGGAAGTTTAATTGAACCCTAGTGCGCCATGCAAGAAAAACACTCTGTTTTAGAGAAAACAGCATTCTTTCACTCTACTGTGTTTCCTATAGGGCACGTACAGTGAGCTAGCTCAGAACAAAAGAACTGTGCTTCCTACACAAACGGGGCATATCTAGTTCAACTCAGTATTGGAAACTGAGTAAAACAGGAGCTTCTCTTCAGTCCCATACACTGTACTGGCTGGGAACAGACGCGAATGCTATTTGCACTGTATATGGCCAGAAAAGCACAAGTGTGCTGTTCTTAGCCTGAATGAACACTTGCTGCTAGAACTTGAATCTCAACGAGATTCAACTCCGTTTAGGAAGTTTAATTGAACCCTAGTGCGCCATGCAAGAAAAACACTCTGTTTTAGAGAAAACAGCATTCTTTCACTCTACTGTGTTTCCTATAGGGCACGTACAGTGAGCTAGCTCAGAACAAAAGAACTGTGCTTCCTACACAAACGGGGCATATCTAGTTCAACTCAGTATTGGAAACTGAGTAAAACAGGAGCTTCTCTTCAGTCCCATACACTGTACTGGCTGGGAACAGACGCGAATGCTATTTGCACTGTATATGGCCAGAAAAGCACAAGTGTGCTGTTCTTAGCCTGAATGAACACTTGCTGCTAGAACTTGAATCTCAACGTGATTCAACTCCGTTTAGGAATTTTAATTGAACCCTAGTGCGCCATGCAAGAAAAACACTCTGTTTTAGAGAAAACAGCATTCTTTCACT
Source organism: Peromyscus maniculatus bairdii (assembly GCF_049852395.1). NCBI lineage: Eukaryota > Metazoa > Chordata > Mammalia > Rodentia > Cricetidae > Peromyscus > Peromyscus maniculatus. The sequence goes on along the minus strand of NC_134873.1, from coordinate 15,942,348 downwards.
CTACTGTGTTTCCTATAGGGCACGTACAGTGAGCTAGCTCAGAACAAAAGAACTGTGCTTCCTACACAAACGGGGCATATCTAGTTCAACTCAGTATTGGAAACTGAGTAAAACAGGAGCTTCTCTTCAGTCCCATACACTGTACTGGCTGGGAACAGACGCGAATGCTATTTGCACTGTATATGGCCAGAAAAGCACAAGTGTGCTGTTCTTAGCCTGAATGAACACTTGCTGCTAGAACTTGAATCTCAACGTGATTCAACTCCGTTTAGGAAGTTTAATTGAACCCTAGTGCGCCATGCAAGAAAAACACTCTGTTTTAGAGAAAACAGCATTCTTTCACTCTACTGTGTTTCCTATAGGGCACGTACAGTGAGCTAGCTCAGAACAAAAGAACTGTGCTTCCTACACAAACGGGGCATATCTAGTTCAACTCAGTATTGGAAACTGAGTAAAACAGGAGCTTCTCTTCAGTCCCATACACTGTACTGGCTGGGAACAGACGCGAATGCTATTTACACTGTATATGGCCAGAAAAGCACAAGTGTGCTGTTCTTAGCCTGAATGAACACTTGCTGCTAGAACTTGAATCTCAACGTGATTCAACTCCGTTTAGGAAGTTTAATTGAACCCTAGTGTGCCATGCAAGAAAAACACTCTGTTTTAGAGAAAACAGCATTCTTTCACTCTACTGTGTTTCCTATAGGGCACGTACAGTGAGCTAGCTCAGAACAAAAGAACTGTGCTTCCTACACAAACGGGGCATATCTAGTTCAACTCAGTATTGGAAACTGAGTAAAACAGGAGCTTCTCTTCAGTCCCATACACTGTACTGGCTGGGAACAGACGCGAATGCTATTTGCACTGTATATGGCCAGAAAAGCACAAGTGTGCTGTTCTTAGCCTGAATGAACACTTGCTGCTAGAACTTGAATCTCAACGAGATTCAACTCCGTTTAGGAAGTTTAATTGAACCCTAGTGCGCCATGCAAGAAAAACACTCTGTTTTAGAGAAAACAGCATTCTTTCACTCTACTGTGTTTCCTATAGGGCACGTACAGTGAGCTAGCTCAGAACAAAAGAACTGTGCTTCCTACACAAACGGGGCATATCTAGTTCAACTCAGTATTGGAAACTGAGTAAAACAGGAGCTTCTCTTCAGTCCCATACACTGTACTGGCTGGGAACAGACGCGAATGCTATTTGCACTGTATATGGCCAGAAAAGCACAAGTGTGCTGTTCTTAGCCTGAATGAACACTTGCTGCTAGAACTTGAATCTCAACGTGATTCAACTCCGTTTAGGAAGTTTAATTGAACCCTAGTGCGCCATGCAAGAAAAACACTCTGTTTTAGAGAAAACAGCATTCTTTCACTCTACTGTGTTTCCTATAGGGCACGTACAGTGAGCTAGCTCAGAACAAAAGAACTGTGCTTCCTACACAAACGGGGCATATCTAGTTCAACTCAGTATTGGAAACTGATTAAAACAGGAGCTTCTCTTCAGTCCAATACACTGTACTGGCTGGGAACAGATGCGAATGCTATTTGCACTGTATATGGCCAGAAAAGCACAAGTGTGCTGTTCTTAGCCTGAATGAACACTTGCTGCTAGAACTTGAATCTCAATGTGATTCAACTCCGTTTAGGAAGTTTAATTGAACCCTAGTGCGCCATGCAAGAAAAACACTCTGTTTTAGAGAAAACAGCATTCTTTCACTCTACTGTGTTTCCTATAGGGCACGTACAGTGAGCTAGCTCAGAACAAAAGAACTGTGCTTCCTACACAAACGGGGCATATCTAGTTCAACTCAGTATTGGAAACTGAGTAAAACAGGAGCTTCTCTTCAGTCCCATACACTGTACTGGCTGGGAACAGACGTGAATGCTATTTGCACTGTATATGGCCAGAAAAGCACAAGTGTGCTGTTCTTAGCCTGAATGAACACTTGCTGCTAGAACTTGAATCTCAACGAGATTCAACTCCGTTTAGGAAGTTTAATTGAACCCTAGTGCGCCATGCAAGAAAAACACTCTTTTTTAGAGAAAACAGCATTCTTTCACTCTACTGTGTTTCCTATAGGGCACGTACAGTGAGCTAGCTCAGAACAAAAGAACTGTGCTTCCTACACAAACGGGGCATATCTAGTTCAACTCAGTATTGGAAACTGAGTAAAACAGGAGCTTCTCTTCAGTCCCATACACTGTACTGGCTGGGAACAGACGCGAATGCTATTTGCACTGTATATGGCCAGAAAAGCACAAGTGTGCTGTTCTTAGCCTGAATGAACACTTGCTGCTAGAACTTGAATCTCAACGTGATTCAACTCCGTTTAGGAAGTTTAATTGAACCCTAGTGCGCCATGCAAGAAAAACACTCTGTTTTAGAGAAAACAGCATTCTTTCACTCTACTGTGTTTCCTATAGGGCACGTACAGTGAGCTAGCTCAGAACAAAAGAACTGTGCTTCCTACACAAACGGGGCATATCTAGTTCAACTCAGTATTGGAAACTGAGTAAAACAGGAGCTTCTCTTCAGTCCCATACACTGTACTGGCTGGGAACAGACGCGAATGCTATTTGCACTGTATATGGCCAGAAAAGCACAAGTGTTCTGTTCTTAGCCTGAATGAACACTTGCTGCTAGAACTTGAATCTCAACGTGATTCAACTCCGTTTAGGAAATTTAATTGAACCCTAGTGCGCCATGCAAGAAAAACACTCTGTTTTAGAGAAAACAGCATTCTTTCACTCTACTGTGTTTCCTATAGGGCACGTACAGTGAGCTAGCTCAGAACAAAAGAACTGTGCTTCCTACACAAACGGGGCATATCTAGTTCAACTCAGTATTGGAAACTGAGTAAAACAGGAGCTTCTCTTCAGTCCCATACACTGTACTGGCTGGGAACAGACGCGAATGCTATTTGCACTGTATATGGCCAGAAAAGCACAAGTGTGCTGTTCTTAGCCTGAATGAACACTTGCTGCTAGAACTTGAATCTCAACGTGATTCAACTCCGTTTAGGAAGTTTAATTGAACCCTAGTGCGCCATGCAAGAAAAACACTCTGTTTTAGAGAAAACAGCATTCTTTCACTCTACTGTGTTTCCTATAGGGCACGTACAGTGAGCTAGCTCAGAACAAAAGAACTGTGCTTCCTACACAAACGGGGCATATCTAGTTCAACTCAGTATTGGAAACTGAGTAAAACAGGAGCTTCTCTTCAGTCCCATACACTGTACTGGCTGGGAACAGACGCGAATGCTATTTGCACTGTATATGGCCAGAAAAGCACAAGTGTGCTGTTCTTAGCCTGAATGAACACTTGCTGCTAGAACTTGAATCTCAACGTGATTCAACTCCGTTTAGGAAGTTTAATTGAACCCTAGTGCGCCATGCAAGAAAAACACTCTGTTTTAGAGAAAACAGCATTCTTTCACTCCACTGTGTTTCCTATAGGGCACGTACAGTGAGCTAGCTCAGAACAAAAGAACTGTGCTTCCTACACAAACGGGGCATATCTAGTTCAACTCAGTATTGGAAACTGAGTAAAACAGGAGCTTCTCTTCAGTCCCATACACTGTACTGGCTGGGAACAGACGCGAATGCTATTTACACTGTATATGGCCAGAAAAGCACAAGTGTGCTGTTCTTAGCCTGAATGAACACTTGCTGCTAGAACTTGAATCTCAACGTGATTCAACTCCGTTTAGGAAGTTTAATTGAACCCTAGTGTGCCATGCAAGAAAAACACTCTGTTTTAGAGAAAACAGCATTCTTTCACTCTACTGTGTTTCCTATAGGGCACGTACAGTGAGCTAGCTCAGAACAAAAGAACTGTGCTTCCTACACAAACGGGGCATATCTAGTTCAACTCAGTATTGGAAACTGAGTAAAACAGGAGCTTCTCTTCAGTCCCATACACTGTACTGGCTGGGAACAGACGCGAATGCTATTTGCACTGTATATGGCCAGAAAAGCACAAGTGTGCTGTTCTTAGCCTGAATGAACACTTGCTGCTAGAACTTGAATCTCAACGAGATTCAACTCCGTTTAGGAAGTTTAATTGAACCCTAGTGCGCCATGCAAGAAAAACACTCTGTTTTAGAGAAAACAGCATTCTTTCACTCTACTGTGTTTCCTATAGGGCACGTACAGTGAGCTAGCTCAGAACAAAAGAACTGTGCTTCCTACACAAACGGGGCATATCTAGTTCAACTCAGTATTGGAAACTGAGTAAAACAGGAGCTTCTCTTCAGTCCCATACACTGTACTGGCTGGGAACAGACGCGAATGCTATTTGCACTGTATATGGCCAGAAAAGCACAAGTGTGCTGTTCTTAGCCTGAATGAACACTTGCTGCTAGAACTTGAATCTCAACGTGATTCAACTCCGTTTAGGAAGTTTAATTGAACCCTAGTGCGCCATGCAAGAAAAACACTCTGTTTTAGAGAAAACAGCATTCTTTCACTCTACTGTGTTTCCTATAGGGCACGTACAGTGTGCTAGCTCAGAACAAAAGAACTGTGCTTCCTACACAAACGGGGCATATCTAGTTCAACTCAGTATTGGAAACTGAGTAAAACAGGAGCTTCTCTTCAGTCCCATACACTGTACTGGCTGGGAACAGACGCGAATGCTATTTGCACTGTATATGGCCAGAAAAGCACAAGTGTGCTGTTCTTAGCCTGAATGAACACTTGCTGCTAGAACTTGAATCTCAACGTGATTCAACTCCGTTTAGGAAGTTTAATTGAACCCTAGTGCGCCATGCAAGAAAAACACTCTGTTTTAGAGAAAACAGCATTCTTTCACTCTACTGTGTTTCCTATAGGGCACGTACAGTGAGCTAGCTCAGAACAAAAGAACTGTGCTTCCTACACAAACGGGGCATATCTAGTTCAACTCAGTATTGGAAACTGAGTAAAACAGGAGCTTCTCTTCAGTCCCATACACTGTACTGGCTGGGAACAGACGCGAATGCTATTTACACTGTATATGGCCAGAAAAGCACAAGTGTGCTGTTCTTAGCCTGAATGAACACTTGCTGCTAGAACTTGAATCTCAACGTGATTCAACTCCGTTTAGGAAGTTTAATTGGATCCTAGTGCGCCATGCAAGAAAAACACTCTGTTTTAGAGAAAACAGCATTCTTTCACTCTACTGTGTTTCCTATAGGGCACGTACAGTGAGCTAGCTCAGAACAAAAGAACTGTGCTTCCTACACAAACGGGGCATATCTAGTTCAACTCAGTATTGGAAACTGAGTAAAACAGGAGCTTCTCTTCAGTCCCATACACTGTACTGGCTGGGAACAGACGCGAATGCTATTTGCACTGTATATGGCCAGAAAAGCACAAGTGTGCTGTTCTTAGCCTGAATGAACACTTGCTGCTAGAACTTGAATCTCAACGTGATTCAACTCCGTTTAGGAAGTTTAATTGAACCCTAGTGCGCCATGCAAGAAAAACACTCTGTTTTAGAGAAAACAGCATTCTTTCACTCTACTGTGTTTCCTATAGGGCACGTACAGTGAGCTAGCTCAGAACAAAAGAACTGTGCTTCCTACACAAACGGGGCATATCTAGTTCAACTCAGTATTGGAAACTGAGTAAAACAGGAGCTTCTCTTCAGTCCCATACACTGTACTGGCTGGGAACAGACGCGAATGCTATTTACACTGTATATGGCCAGAAAAGCACAAGTGTGCTGTTCTTAGCCTGAATGAACACTTGCTGCTAGAACTTGAATCTCAACGTGATTCAACTCCGTTTAGGAAGTTTAATTGAACCCTAGTGCGCCATGCAAGAAAAACACTCTGTTTTAGAGAAAACAGCATTCTTTCACTCTACTGTGTTTCCTATAGGGCACGTACAGTGAGCTAGCTCAGAACAAAAGAACTGTGCTTCCTACACAAACGGGGCATATCTAGTTCAACTCAGTATTGGAAACTGAGTAAAACAGGAGCTTCTCTTCAGTCCCATACACTGTACTGGCTGGGAACAGACGCGAATGCTATTTGCACTGTATATGGCCAGAAAAGCACAAGTGTGCTGTTCTTAGCCTGAATGAACACTTGCTGCTAGAACTTGAATCTCAACGTGATTCAACTCCGTTTAGGAAGTTTAATTGAACCCTAGTGCGCCATGCAAGAAAAACACTCTGTTTTAGAGAAAACAGCATTCTTTCACTCTACTGTGTTTCCTATAGGGCACGTACAGTGAGCTAGCTCAGAACAAAAGAACTGTGCTTCCTACACAAACGGGGCATATCTAGTTCAACTCAGTATTGGAAACTGAGTAAAACAGGAGCTTCTCTTCAGTCCCATACACTGTACTGGCTGGGAACAGACGCGAATGCTATTTGCACTGTATATGGCCAGAAAAGCACAAGTGTGCTGTTCTTAGCCTGAATGAACACTTGCTGCTAGAACTTGAATCTCAACGTGATTCAACTCCGTTTAGGAAGTTTAATTGAACCCTAGTGCGCCATGCAAGAAAAACACTCTGTTTTAGAGAAAACAGCATTCTTTCACTCTACTGTGTTTCCTATAGGGCACGTACAGTGAGCTAGCTCAGAACAAAAGAACTGTGCTTCCTACACAAACGGGGCATATCTAGTTCAACTCAGTATTGGAAACTGAGTAAAACAGGAGCTTCTCTTCAGTCCAATACACTGTACTGGCTGGGACAGACGCGAATGCTATTTGCACTGTATATGGCCAGAAAAGCACAAGTGTGCTGTTCTTAGCCTGAATGAACACTTGCTGCTAGAACTTGAATCTCAACGTGATTCAACTCCGTTTAGGAAGTTTAATTGAACCCTAGTGCGCCATGCAAGAAAAACACTCTGTTTTAGAGAAAACAGCATTCTTTCACTCTACTGTGTTTCCTATAGGGCACGTACAGTGAGCTAGCTCAGAACAAAAGAACTGTGCTTCCTACACAAACGGGGCATATCTAGTTCAACTCAGTATTGGAAACTGAGTAAAACAGGAGCTTCTCTTCAGTCCCATACACTGTACTGGCTGGGAACAGACGCGAATGCTATTTGCACTGTATATGGCCAGAAAAGCACAAGTGTGCTGTTCTTAGCCTGAATGCACACTTGCTGCTAGAACTTGAATCTCAACGTGATTCAACTCCGTTTAGGAAGTTTAATTGAACCCTAGTGCGCCATGCAAGAAAAACACTCTGTTTTAGAGAAAACAGCATTCTTTCACTCTACTGTGTTTCCTATAGGGCACGTACAGTGAGCTAGCTCAGAACAAAAGAACTGTGCTTCCTACACAAACGGGGCATATCTAGTTCAACTCAGTATTGGAAACTGAGTAAAACAGGAGCTTCTCTTCAGTCCCATACACTGTACTGGCTGGGAACAGACGCGAATGCTATTTGCACTGTATATGGCCAGAAAAGCACAAGTGTGCTGTTCTTAGCCTGAATGAACACTTGCTGCTAGAACTTGAATCTCAACGTGATTCAACTCCGTTTAGGAAGTTTAATTGAACCCTAGTGCGCCATGCAAGAAAAACACTCTGTTTTAGAGAAAACAGCATTCTTTCACTCTACTGTGTTTCCTATAGGGCACGTACAGTGAGCTAGCTCAGAACAAAAGAACTGTGCTTCCTACACAAACGGGGCATATCTAGTTCAACTCAGTATTGGAAACTGAGTAAAACAGGAGCTTCTCTTCAGTCCCATACACTGTACTGGCTGGGAACAGACGCGAATGCTATTTGCACTGTATATGGCCAGAAAAGCACAAGTGTGCTGTTCTTAGCCTGAATGAACACTTGCTGCTAGAACTTGAATCTCAACGTGATTCAACTCCGTTTAGGAAGTTTAATTGAACCCTAGTGCGCCATGCAAGAAAAACACTCTGTTTTAGAGAAAACAGCATTCTTTCACTCTACTGTGTTTCCTATAGGGCACGTACAGTGAGCTAGCTCAGAACAAAAGAACTGTGCTTCCTACACAAACGGGGCATATCTAGTTCAACTCAGTATTGGAAACTGAGTAAAACAGGAGCTTCTCTTCAGTCCAATACACTGTACTGGCTGGGAACAGACGCGAATGCTATTTGCACTGTATATGGCCAGAAAAGCACAAGTGTGCTGTTCTTAGCCTGAATGCACACTTGCTGCTAGAACTTGAATCTCAACGTGATTCAACTCCGTTTAGGAAGTTTAATTGAACCCTAGTGCGCCATGCAAGAAAAACACTCTGTTTTAGAGAAAACAGCATTCTTTCACTCTACTGTGTTTCCTATAGGGCACATACAGTGAGCTAGCTCAGAACAAAAGAACTGTGCTTCCTACACAAACGGGGCATATCTAGTTCAACTCAGTATTGGAAACTGAGTAAAACAGGAGCTTCTCTTCAGTCCCATACACTGTACTGGCTGGGAACAGACGCGAATGCTATTTGCACTGTATATGGCCAGAAAAGCACAAGTGTTCTGTTCTTAGCCTGAATGCACACTTGCTGCTAGAACTTGAATCTCAACGTGATTCAACTCCGTTTAGGAAGTTTAATTGAGCCCTAGTGCGCCATGCAAGAAAAACACTCTGTTTTAGAGAAAACAGCATTCTTTCACTCTACTGTGTTTCCTATAGGGCACGTACAGTGAGCTAGCTCAGAACAAAAGAACTGTGCTTCCTACACAAACGGGGCATATCTAGTTCAACTCAGTATTGGAAACTGAGTAAAACAGGAGCTTCTCTTCAGTCCCATACACTGTACTGGCTGGGAACAGACGCGAATGCTATTTGCACTGTATATGGCCAGAAAAGCACAAGTGTGCTGTTCTTAGCCTGAATGCACACTTGCTGCTAGAACTTGAATCTCAACGTGATTCAACTCCGTTTAGGAAGTTTAATTGAACCCTAGTGCGCCATGCAAGAAAAACACTCTGTTTTAGAGAAAACAGCATTCTTTCACTCTACTGTGTTTCCTATAGGGCACGTACAGTGAGCTAGCTCAGAACAAAAGAACTGTGCTTCCTACACAAACGGGGCATATCTAGTTCAACTCAGTATTGGAAACTGAGTAAAACAGGAGCTTCTCTTCAGTCCCATACACTGTACTGGCTGGGAACAGACGCGAATGCTATTTGCACTGTATATGGCCAGAAAAGCACAAGTGTGCTGTTCTTAGCCTGAATGAACACTTGCTGCTAGAACTTGAATCTCAACGTGATTCAACTCCGTTTAGGAAGTTTAATTGAACCCTAGTGCGCCATGCAAGAAAAACACTCTGTTTTAGAGAAAACAGCATTCTTTCACTCTACTGTGTTTCCTATAGGGCACGTACAGTGAGCTAGCTCAGAACAAAAGAACTGTGCTTCCTACACAAACGGGGCATATCTAGTTCAACTCAGTATTGGAAACTGAGGAAAACAGGAGCTTCTCTTCAGTCCCATACACTGTACTGGCTGGGAACAGACGCGAATGCTATTTGCACTGTATATGGCCAGAAAAGCACAAGTGTGCTGTTCTTAGCCTGAATGAACACTTGCTGCTAGAACTTGAATCTCAACATGATTCAACTCCGTTTAGGAAGTTTAATTGAACCCTAGTGCGCCATGCAAGAAAAACACTCTGTTTTAGAGAAAACAGCATTCTTTCACTCTACTGTGTTTCCTATAGGGCACGTACAGTGAGCTAGCTCAGAACAAAAGAACTGTGCTTCCTACACAAACGGGGCATATCTAGTTCAACTCAGTATTGGAAACTGAGTAAAACAGGAGCTTCTCTTCAGTCCCATACACTGTACTGGCTGGGAACAGACGCGAATGCTATTTGCACTGTATATGGCCAGAAAAGCACAAGTGTGCTGTTCTTAGCCTGAATGAACACTTGCTGCTAGAACTTGAATCTCAACATGATTCAACTCCGTTTAGGAAGTTTAATTGAACCCTAGTGCGCCATGCAAGAAAAACACTCTGTTTTAGAGAAAACAGCATTCTTTCACTCTACTGTGTTTCCTATAGGGCACGTACAGTGAGCTAGCTCAGAACAAAAGAACTGTGCTTCCTACACAAACGGGGCATATCTAGTTCAACTCAGTATTGGAAACTGAGTAAAACAGGAGCTTCTCTTCAGTCCCATACACTGTACTGGCTGGGAACAGACGCGAATGCTATTTGCACTGTATATGGCCAGAAAAGCACAAGTGTGCTGTTCTTAGCCTGAATGAACACTTGCTGCTAGAACTTGAATCTCAACGTGATTCAACTCCGTTTAGGAAGTTTAATTGAACCCTAGTGCGCCATGCAAGAAAAACACTCTGTTTTAGAGAAAACAGCATTCTTTCACTCTACTGTGTTTCCTATAGGGCACGTACAGTGAGCTAGCTCAGAACAAAAGAACTGTGCTTCCTACACAAACGGGGCATATCAAGTTCAACTCAGTATTGGAAACTGAGTAAAACAAGAGCTTCTCTTCAGTCCAATACACTGTACTGGCTGGGAACAGACGCGAATGCTATTTGCACTGTATATGGCCAGAAAAGCACAAGTGTGCTGTTCTTAGCCTGAATGAACACTTGCTGCTAGAACTTGAATCTCAACGTGATTCAACTCCGTTTAGGAAGTTTAAGTGAACCCTAGTGCGCCATGCAAGAAAAACACTCTGTTTTAGAGAAAACAGCATTCTTTCACTCTACTGTGTTTCCTATAGGGCACGTACAGTGAGCTAGCTCAGAACAAAAGAACTGTGCTTCCTACACAAACGGGGCATATCTAGTTCAACTCAGTATTGGAAACTGAGTAAAACAGGAGCTTCTCTTCAGTCCCATACACTGTACTGGCTGGGAACAGACGCGAATGCTATTTGCACTGTATATGGCCAGAAAAGCACAAGTGTGCTGTTCTTAGCCTGAATGAACACTTGCTGCTAGAACTTGAATCTCAACGTGATTCAACTCCGTTTAGGAAGTTTAATTGAACCCTAGTGCGCCATGCAAGAAAAACACTCTGTTTTAGAGAAAACAGCATTCTTTCACTCTACTGTGTTTCCTATAGGGCACGTACAGTGAGCTAGCTCAGAACAAAAGAACTGTGCTTCCTACACAAACGGGGCATATCTAGTTCAACTCAGTATTGGAAACTGAGTAAAACAGGAGCTTCTCTTCAGTCCCATACACTGTACTGGCTGGGAACAGACGCGAATGCTATTTGCACTGTATATGGCCAGAAAAGCACAAGTGTGCTGTTCTTAGCCTGAATGAACACTTGCTGCTAGAACTTGAATCTCAACGTGATTCAACTCCGTTTAGGAAGTTTAATTGAACCCTAGTGCGCCATGCAAGAAAAACACTCTGTTTTAGAGAAAACAGCATTCTTTCACTCTACTGTGTTTCCTATAGGGCACGTACAGTGAGCTAGCTCAGAACAAAAGAACTGTGCTTCCTACACAAACGGGGCATATCTAGTTCAACTCAGTATTGGAAACTGAGTAAAACAGGAGCTTCTCTTCAGTCCCATACACTGTACTGGCTGGGAACAGACGCGAATGCTATTTGCACTGTATATGGCCAGAAAAGCACAAGTGTGCTGTTCTTAGCCTGAATGAACACTTGCTGCTAGAACTTGAATCTCAACGTGATTCAACTCCGTTTAGGAAGTTTAATTGAACCCTAGTGCGCCATGCAAGAAAAACACTCTGTTTTAGAGAAAACAGCATTCTTTCACTCTACTGTGTTTCCTATAGGGCACGTACAGTGAGCTAGCTCAGAACAAAAGAACTGTGCTTCCTACACAAACGGGGCATATCTAGTTCAACTCAGTATTGGAAACTGAGTAAAATAGGAGCTTCTCTTCAGTCCCATACACTGTACTGGCTGGGAACAGACGCGAATGCTATTTGCACTGTATATGGCCAGAAAAGCACAAGTGTGCTGTTCTTAGCCTGAATGAACACTTGCTGCTAGAACTTGAATCTCAACGTGATTCAACTCCGTTTAGGAAGTTTAATTTAACCCTAGTGCGCCATGCAAGAAAAACACTCTGTTTTAGAGAAAACAGCATTCTTTCACTCTACTGTGTTTCCTATAGGGCACGTACAGTGAGCTAGCTCAGAACAAAAGAACTGTGCTTCCTACACAAACGGGGCATATCTAGTTCAACTCAGTATTGGAAACTGAGTAAAACAGGAGCTTCTCTTCAGTCCAATACACTGTACTGGCTGGGAACAGACGCGAATGCTATTTGCACTGTATATGGCCAGAAAAGCACAAGTGTGCTGTTCTTAGCCTGAATGAACACTTGCTGCTAGAACTTGAATCTCAACGTGATTCAACTCCGTTTAGGAAGTTTAATTGAACCCTAGTGCGCCATGCAAGAAAAACACTCTGTTTTAGAGAAAACAGCATTCTTTCACTCTACTGTGTTTCCTATAGGGCACGTACAGTGAGCTAGCTCAGAACAAAAGAACTGTGCTTCCTACACAAACGGGGCATATCTAGTTCAACTCAGTATTGGAAACTGAGTAAAACAGGAGCTTCTCTTCAGTCCCATACACTGTACTGGCTGGGAACAGACGCGAATGCTATTTGCACTGTATATGGCCAGAAAAGCACAAGTGTGCTGTTCTTAGCCTGAATGAACACTTGCTGCTAGAACTTGAATCTCAACGTGATTCAACTCCGTTTAGGAAGTTTAATTGTACCCTAGTGCGCCATGCAAGAAAAACACTCTGTTTTAGAGAAAACAGCATTCTTTCACTCTACTGTGTTTCCTATAGGGCACGTACAGTGAGCTAGCTCAGAACAAAAGAACTGTGCTTCCTACACAAACGAGGCATATCTAGTTCAACTCAGTATTGGAAACTGAGTAAAATAGGAGCTTCTCTTCAGTCCCATACACTGTACTGGCTGGGAACAGACGCGAATGCTATTTGCACTGTATATGGCCAGAAAAGCACAAGTGTGCTGTTCTTAGCCTGAATGAACACTTGCTGCTAGAACTTGAATCTCAACGTGATTCAACTCCGTTTAGGAAGTTTAATTGAACCCTAGTGCGCCATGCAAGAAAAACACTCTGTTTTAGAGAAAACAGCATTCTTTCACTCTACTGTGTTTCCTATAGGGCACGTACAGTGAGCTAGCTCAGAACAAAAGAACTGTGCTTCCTACACAAACGGGGCATATCTAGTTCAACTCAGTATTGGAAACTGAGTAAAACAGGAGCTTCTCTTCAGTCCCATACACTATACTGGCTGGGAACAGACGCGAATGCTATTTACACTGTATATGGCCAGAAAAGCACAAGTGTGCTGTTCTTAGCCTGAATGAACACTTGCTGCTAGAACTTGAATCTCAACGTGATTCAACTCCGTTTAGGAAGTTTAATTGAACCCTAGTGCGCCATGCAAGAAAAACACTCTGTTTTAGAGAAAACAGCATTCTTTCACTCTACTGTGTTTCCTATAGGGCACGTACAGTGAGCTAGCTCAGAACAAAAGAACTGTGCTTCCTACACAAACGGGGCATATCTAGTTCAACTCAGTATTGGAAACTGAGTAAAACAGGAGCTTCTCTTCAGTCCAATACACTGTACTGGCTGGGAACAGACGCGAATGCTATTTGCACTGTATATGGCCAGAAAAGCACAAGTGTGCTGTTCTTAGCCTGAATGAACACTTGCTGCTAGAACTTGAATCTCAACGTGATTCAACTCCGTTTAGGAAGTTTAATTGAACCCTAGTGCGCCATGCAAGAAAAACACTCTGTTTTAGAGAAAACAGCATTCTTTCACTCTACTGTGTTTCCTATAGGGCACGTACAGTGAGCTAGCTCAGAACAAAAGAACTGTGCTTCCTACACAAACGGGGCATATCTAGTTCAACTCAGTATTGGAAACTGAGTAAAACAGGAGCTTCTCTTCAGTCCCATACACTGTACTGGCTGGGAACAGACGCGAATGCTATTTGCACTGTATATGGCCAGAAAAGCACAAGTGTGCTGTTCTTAGCCTGAATGAACACTTGCTGCTAGAACTTGAATCTCAACGTGATTCAACTCCGTTTAAGAAGTTTAATTGAACCCTAGTGCGCCATGCAAGAAAAACACTCTGTTTTAGAGAAAACAGCATTCTTTCACTCTACTGTGTTTCCTATAGGGCACGTACAGTGAGCTAGCTCAGAACAAAAGAACTGTGCTTCCTACACAAACGGGGCATATCTAGTTCAACTCAGTATTGGAAACTGAGTAAAACAGGAGCTTCTCTTCAGTCCAATACACTGTACTGGCTGGGAACAGACGCGAATGCTATTTGCACTGTATATGGCCAGAAAAGCACAAGTGTGCTGTTCTTAGCCTGAATGAACACTTGCTGCTAGAACTTGAATCTCAACGTGATTCAACTCCGTTTAGGAAGTTTAATTGAACCCTAGTGCGCCATGCAAGAAAAACACTCTGTTTTAGAGAAAACAGCATTCTTTCACTCTACTGTGTTTCCTATAGGGCACGTACAGTGAGCTAGCTCAGAACAAAAGAACTGTGCTTCCTACACAAACGGGGCATATCTAGTTCAACTCAGTATTGGAAACTGAGTAAAACAGGAGCTTCTCTTCAGTCCCATACACTGTACTGGCTGGGAACAGACGCGAATGCTATTTGCACTGTATATGGCCAGAAAAGCACAAGTGTGCTGTTCTTAGCCTGAATGCACACTTGCTGCTAGAACTTGAATCTCAACGTGATTCAACTCCGTTTAGGAAGTTTAATTGAACCCTAGTGCGCCATGCAAGAAAAACACTCTGTTTTAGAGAAAACAGCATTCTTTCACTCTACTGTGTTTCCTATAGGGCACGTACAGTGAGCTAGCTCAGAACAAAAGAACTGTGCTTCCTACACAAACGGGGCATATCTAGTTCAACTCAGTATTGGAAACTGAGTAAAACAGGAGCTTCTCTTCAGTCCCATACACTGTACTGGCTGGGAACAGACGCGAATGCTATTTGCACTGTATATGGCCAGAAAAGCACAAGTGTGCTGTTCTTAGCCTGAATGAACACTTGCTGCTAGAACTTGAATCTCAACGTGATTCAACTCCGTTTAGGAAGTTTAATTGAACCCTAGTGCGCCATGCAAGAAAAACACTCTGTTTTAGAGAAAACAGCATTCTTTCACTCTACTGTGTTTCCTATAGGGCACGTACAGTGAGCTAGCTCAGAACAAAAGAACTGTGCTTCCTACACAAACGGGGCATATCTAGTTCAACTCAGTATTGGAAACTGAGTAAAACAGGAGCTTCTCTTCAGTCCAATACACTGTACTGGCTGGGAACAGACGCGAATGCTATTTGCACTGTATATGGCCAGAAAAGCACAAGTGTGCTGTTCTTAGCCTGAATGAACACTTGCTGCTAGAACTTGAATCTCAACGTGATTCAACTCCGTTTAGGAAGTTTAATTGAACCCTAGTGCGCCATGCAAGAAAAACACTCTGTTTTAGAGAAAACAGCATTCTTTCACTCTACTGTGTTTCCTATAGGGCACGTACAGTGAGCTAGCTCAGAACAAAAGAACTGTGCTTCCTACACAAACGGGGCATATCTAGTTCAACTCAGTATTGGAAACTGAGTAAAACAGGAGCTTCTCTTCAGTCCCATACACTGTACTGGCTGGGAACAGACGCGAATGCTATTTGCACTGTATATGGCCAGAAAAGCACAAGTGTGCTGTTCTTAGCCTGAATGAACACTTGCTGCTAGAACTTGAATCTCAACGTGATTCAACTCCGTTTAGGAAGTTTAATTGAACCCTAGTGCGCCATGCAAGAAAAACACTCTGTTTTAGAGAAAACAGCATTCTTTCACTCTACTGTGTTTCCTATAGGGCACGTACAGTGAGCTAGCTCAGAACAAAAGAACTGTGCTTCCTACACAAACGGGGCATATCTAGTTCAACTCAGTATTGGAAACTGAGTAAAACAGGAGCTTCTCTTCAGTCCCATACACTGTACTGGCTGGGAACAGACGCAAATGCTATTTGCACTGTATATGGCCAGAAAAGCACAAGTGTGCTGTTCTTAGCCTGAATGAACACTTGCTGCTAGAACTTGAATCTCAACATGATTCAACTCCGTTTAGGAAGTTTAATTGAACCCTAGTGCGCCATGCAAGAAAAACACTCTGTTTTAGAGAAAATAGCATTCTTTCACTCTACTGTGTTTCCTATAGGGCACGTACAGTGAGCTAGCTCAGAACAAAAGAACTGTGCTTCCTACACAAACGGGGCATATCTAGTTCAACTCAGTATTGGAAACTGAGTAAAACAGGAGCTTCTCTTAAGTCCCATACACTGTACTGGCTGGGAACAGACGCGAATGCTATTTGCACTGTATATGGCCAGAAAAGCACAAGTGTGCTGTTCTTAGCCTGAATGAACACTTGCTGCTAGAACTTGAATCTCAACGTGATTCAACTCCGTTTAGGAAGTTTAATTGAACCCTAGTGCGCCATGCAAGAAAAACACTCTGTTTTAGAGAAAACAGCATTCTTTCACTCTACTGTGTTTCCTATAGGGCACGTACAGTGAGCTAGCTCAGAACAAAAGAACTGTGCTTCCTAAACAAACGGGGCATATCTAGTTCAACTCAGTATTGGAAACTGAGTAAAACAGGAGCTTCTCTTCAGTCCAATACACTGTACTGGCTGGGAACAGACGCGAATGCTATTTGTACTGTATATGGCCAGAAAAGCACAAGTGTGCTGTTCTTAGCCTGAATGAACACTTGCTGCTAGAACTTGAATCTCAACGTGATTCAACTCCGTTTAGGAAGTTTAATTGAACCCTAGTGCGCCATGCAAGAAAAACACTCTGTTTTAGAGAAAACAGCATTCTTTCACTCTACTGTGTTTCCTATAGGGCACGTACAGTGAGCTAGCTCAGAACAAAAGAACTGTGCTTCCTACACAAACGGGGCATATCTAGTTCAACTCAGTATTGGAAACTGAGTAAAACAGGAGCTTCTCTTCAGTCCAATACACTGTACTGGCTGGAAACAGACGCGAATGCTATTTGCACTGTATATGGCCAGAAAAGCACAAGTGTGCTGTTCTTAGCCTGAATGAACACTTGCTGCTAGAACTTGAATCTCAACGTGATTCAACACCGTTTAGGAAGTTTAATTGAACCCTAGTGCGCCATGCAAGAAAAACACTCTGTTTTAGAGAAAACAGCATTCTTTCACTCTACTGTGTTTCCTATAGGGCACGTACAGTGAGCTAGCTCAGAACAAAAGAACTGTGCTTCCTACACAAACGGGGCATATCTAGTTCAACTCAGTATTGGAAACTGAGTAAAACAGGAGCTTCTCTTCAGTCCCATACACTGTACTGGCTGGGAACAGACGCGAATGCTATTTGTACTGTATATGGCCAGAAAAGCACAAGTGTGCTGTTCTTAGCCTGAATGAACACTTGCTGCTAGAACTTGAATCTCAACGTGATTCAACTCCGTTTAGGAAGTTTAATTGAACCCTAGTGCGCCATGCAAGATAAACACTCTGTTTTAGAGAAAACAGCATTCTTTCACTCTACTGTGTTTCCTATAGGGCACGTACAGTGAGCTAGCTCAGAACAAAAGAACTGTGCTTCCTACACAAACGGGGCATATCTAGTTCAACTCAGTATTGGAAACTGAGTAAAACAGGAGCTTCTCTTCAGTCCCATACACTGTACTGGCTGGGAACAGACGCGAATGCTATTTGCACTGTATATGGCCAGAAAAGCACAAGTGTGCTGTTCTTAGCCTGAATGAACACTTGCTGCTAGAACTTGAATCTCAACGTGATTCAACTCCGTTTAGGAAGTTTAATTGAACCCTAGTGCGCCATGCAAGAAAAACACTCTGTTTTAGAGAAAACAGCATTCTTTCACTCTACTGTGTTTCCTATTGGGCACGTACAGTGAGCTAGCTCAGAACAAAAGAACTGTGCTTCCTACACAAACGGGGCATATCTAGTTCAACTCAGTATTGGAAACTGAGTAAAACAGGAGCTTCTCTTCAGTCCCATACACTGTACTGGCTGGGAACAGACGCGAATGCTATTTGCACTGTATATGGCCAGAAAAGCACAAGTGTGCTGTTCTTAGCCTGAATGAACACTTGCTGTAGAACTTGAATCTCAACGTGATTCAACTCCGTTTAGGAAGTTTAATTGAACCCTAGTGCGCCATGCAAGAAAAACACTCTGTTTTAGAGAAAACAGCATTCTTTCACTCTACTGTGTTTCCTATAGGGCACGTACAGTGAGCTAGCTCAGAACAAAAGAACTGTGCTTCCTACACAAACGGGGCATATCTAGTTCAACTCAGTATTGGAAACTGAGTAAAACAGGAGCTTCTCTTCAGTCCCATACACTGTACTGGCTGGGAACAGACGCGAATGCTATTTGCACTGTATATGGCCAGAAAAGCACAAGTGTGCTGTTCTTAGCCTGAATGAACACTTGCTGCTAGAACTTGAATCTCAACGTGATTCAACTCCGTTTAGGAAGTTTAATTGAACCCTAGTGCGCCATGCAAGAAAAACACTCTGTTTTAGAGAAAACAGCATTCTTTCACTCTACTGTGTTTCCTATAGGGCACGTACAGTGAGCTAGCTCAGAACAAAAGAACTGTGCTTCCTACACAAACGGGGCATATCTAGTTCAACTCAGTATTGGAAACTGAGTAAAACAGGAGCTTCTCTTCAGTCCCATACACTGTACTGGCTGGGAACAGACGCGAATGCTATTTGCACTGTATATGGCCAGAAAAGCACAAGTGTGCTGTTCTTAGCCTGAATGAACACTTGCTGCTAGAACTTGAATCTCAACGTGATTCAACTCCGTTTAGGAAGTTTAATTGAACCCTAGTGCGCCATGCAAGAAAAACACTCTGTTTTAGAGAAAACAGCATTCTTTCACTCTACTGTGTTTCCTATAGGGCACGTACAGTGAGCTAGCTCAGAACAAAAGAACTGTGCTTCCTACACAAACGGGGCATATCTAGTTCAACTCAGTATTGGAAACTGAGTAAAACAGGAGCTTCTCTTCAGTCCAATACACTGTACTGGCTGGGAACAGACGCGAATGCTATTTGCACTGTATATGGCCAGAAAAGCACAAGTGTGCTGTTCTTAGCCTGAATGAACACTTGCTGCTAGAACTTGAATCTCAACGTGATTCAACTCCGTTTAGGAAGTTTAATTGAACCCTAGTGCACCATGCAAGAAAAACACTCTGTTTTAGAGAAAACAGCATTCTTTCACTCTACTGTGTTTCCTATAGGGCACGTACAGTGAGCTAGCTCAGAACAAAAGAACTGTGCTTCCTACACAAACGGGGCATATCTAGTTCAACTCAGTATTGGAAACTGAGTAAAACAGGAGCGTCTCTTCAGTCCCATACACTGTACTGGCTGGGAACAGACGCGAATGCTATTTGCACTGTGTATGGCCAGAAAAGCACAAGTGTGCTGTTCTTAGCCTGAATGAACACTTGCTGCTAGAACTTGAATCTCAACGTGATTCAACTCCGTTTAGGAAGTTTAATTGAACCCTAGTGCGCCATGCAAGAAAAACACTCTGTTTTAGAGAAAACAGCATTCTTTCACTCTACTGTGTTTCCTATAGGGCACGTACAGTGAGCTAGCTCAGAACAAAAGAACTGTGCTTCCTACACAAACGGGGCATATATAGTTCAACTCAGTATTTGAAACTGAGTAAAACTGGAGCTTCTCTTCATTCCCATACACTGTACTGGCTGGGAACAGACGCGAATGCTATTTGCACTGTATATGGCCAGAAAAGCACAAGTGTGCTGTTCTTAGCCTGAATGAACACTTGCTGCTAGAACTTGAATCTCAACGTGATTCAACTCCGTTTAGGAAGTTTAATTGAACCCTAGTGTGCCATGCAAGAAAAACACTCTGTTTTAGAGAAAACAGCATTCTTTCACTCTACTGTGTTTCCTATAGGGCACGTACAGTGAGCTAGCTCAGAACAAAAGAACTGTGCTTCCTACACAAACGGGGCATATCTAGTTCAACTCAGTATTGGAAACTGAGTAAAACAGGAGCTTCTCTTCAGTCCCATACACTGTACTGGCTGGGAACAGACGCGAATGCTATTTGCACTGTATATGGCCAGAAAAGCACAAGTGTGCTGTTCTTAGCCTGAATGAACACTTGCTGCTAGAACTTGAATCTCAACGTGATTCAACTCCGTTTAGGAAGTTTAATTGAACCCTAGTGCGCCATGCAAGAAAAACACTCTGTTTTAGAGAAAACAGCATTCTTTCACTCTACTGTGTTTCCTATAGGGCACGTACAGTGAGCTAGCTCAGAACAAAAGAACTGTGCTTCCTACACAAACGGGGCATATCTAGTTCAACTCAGTATTGGAAACTGAGTAAAACAGGAGCTTCTCTTCAGTCCCATACACTGTACTGGCTGGGAACAGACGCGAATGCTATTTGCACTGTATATGGCCAGAAAAGCACAAGTGTGCTGTTCTTAGCCTGAATGAACACTTGCTGCTAGAACTTGAATCTCAACGTGATTCAACTCCGTTTAGGAAGTTTAATTGAACCCTAGTGCGCCATGCAAGAAAAACACTCTGTTTTAGAGAAAACAGCATTCTTTCACTCTACTGTGTTTCCTATAGGGCACGTACAGTGAGCTAGCTCAGAACAAAAGAACTGTGCTTCCTACACAAACGGGGCATATCTAGTTCAACTCAGTATTGGAAACTGAGTAAAACAGGAGCTTCTCTTCAGTCCCATACACTGTACTGGCTGGGAACAGACGCGAATGCTATTTGCACTGTATATGGCCAGAAAAGCACAAGTGTGCTGTTCTTAGCCTGAATGAACACTTGCTGCTAGAACTTGAATCTCAACGTGATTCAACTCCGTTTAGGAAGTTTAATTGAACCCTAGTGTGCCATGCAAGAAAAACACTCTGTTTTAGAGAAAACAGCATTCTTTCACTCTACTGTGTTTCCTATAGGGCACGTACAGTGAGCTAGCTCAGAACAAAAGAACTGTGCTTCCTACACAAACGGGGCATATCTAGTTCAACTCAGTATTGGAAACTGAGTAAAACAGGAGCTTCTCTTCAGTCTCATACACTGTACTGGCTGGGAACAGACGCGAATGCTATTTGCACTGTATATGGCCAGAAAAGCACAAGTGTGCTGTTCTTAGCCTGAATGAACACTTGCTGCTAGAACTTGAATCTCAACGTGATTCAACTCCGTTTAGGAAGTTTAATTGAACCCTAGTGCGCCATGCAAGAAAAACACTCTGTTTTAGAGAAAACAGCATTCTTTCACTCTACTGTGTTTCCTATAGGGCACGTACAGTGAGCTAGCTCAGAACAAAAGAACTGTGCTTCCTACACAAACGGGGCATATCTAGTTCAACTCAGTATTTGAAACTGAGTAAAACAGGAGCTTCTCTTCAGTCACATACACTGTACTGGCTGGGAACAGACGCGAATGCTATTTGCACTGTATATGGCCAGAAAAGCACAAGTGTGCTGTTCTTAGCCTGAATGAACACTTGCTGCTAGAACTTGAATCTCAACGTGATTCAACTCCGTTTAGGAAGTTTAATTGAACCCTAGTGTGCCATGCAAGAAAAACACTCTGTTTTAGAGAAAACAGCATTCTTTCACTCTACTGTGTTTCCTATAGGGCACGTACAGTGAGCTAGCTCAGAACAAAAGAACTGTGCTTCCTACACAAACGGGGCATATCTAGTTCAACTCAGTATTGGAAACTGAGTAAAACAGGAGCTTCTCTTCAGTCTCATACACTGTACTGGCTGGGAACAGACGCGAATGCTATTTGCACTGTATATGGCCAGAAAAGCACAAGTGTGCTGTTCTTAGCCTGAATGAACACTTGCTGCTAGAACTTGAATCTCAACGTGATTCAACTCCGTTTAGGAAGTTTAATTGAACCCTAGTGCGCCATGCAAGAAAAACACTCTGTTTTAGAGAAAACAGCATTCTTTCACTCTACTGTGTTTCCTATAGGGCACGTACAGTGAGCTAGCTCAGAACAAAAGAACTGTGCTTCCTACACAAACGGGGCATATCTAGTTCAACTCAGTATTTGAAACTGAGTAAAACAGGAGCTTCTCTTCAGTCCCATACACTGTACTGGCTGGGAACAGACGCGAATGCTATTTGCACTGTATATGGCCAGAAAAGCACAAGTGTGCTGTTCTTAGCCTGAATGAACACTTGCTGCTAGAACTTGAATCTCAACGTGATTCAACTCCGTTTAGGAAGTTTAATTGAACCCTAGTGCGCCATGCAAGAAAAACACTCTGTTTTAGAGAAAACAGCATTCTTTCACTCTACTGTGTTTCCTATAGGGCACGTACAGTGAGCTAGCTCAGAACAAAAGAACTGTGCTTCCTACACAAACGGGGCATATCTAGTTCAACTCAGTATTGGAAACTGAGTAAAACAGGAGCTTCTCTTCAGTCCCATACACTGTACTGGCTGGGAACAGACGCGAATGCTATTTGCACTGTATATGGCCAGAAAAGCACAAGTGTGCTGTTCTTAGCCTGAATGAACACTTGCTGCTAGAACTTGAATCTCAACGGGATTCAACTCCGTTTAGGAAGTTTAATTGAACCCTAGTGCGCCATGCAAGAAAAACACTCTGTTTTAGAGAAAACAGCATTCTTTCACTCTACTGTGTTTCCTATAGGGCACGTACAGTGAGCTAGCTCAGAACAAAAGAACTGTGCTTCCTACACAAACGGGGCATATCTAGTTCAACTCAGTATTGGAAACTGAGTAAAACAGGAGCTTCTCTTCAGTCCCATACACTGTACTGGCTGGGAACAGACGCGAATGCTATTTGCACTGTATATGGCCAGAAAAGCACAAGTGTGCTGTTCTTAGCCTGAATGAACACTTGCTGCTAGAACTTGAATCTCAACGTGATTCAACTCCGTTTAGGAAGTTTAATTGAACCCTAGTGCGCCATGCAAGAAAAACACTCTGTTTTAGAGAAAACAGCATTCTTTCACTCTACTGTGTTTCCTATAGGGCACGTACAGTGAGCTAGCTCAGAACAAAAGAACTGTGCTTCCTACACAAACGGGGCATATCTAGTTCAACTCAGTATTGGAAACTGAGTAAAACAGGAGCTTCTCTTCAGTCCCATACACTGTACTGGCTGGGAACAGACGCGAATGCTATTTGCACTGTATATGGCCAGAAAAGCACAAGTGTGCTGTTCTTAGCCTGAATGAACACTTGCTGCTAGAACTTGAATCTCAACGTGATTCAACTCCGTTTAGGAAGTTTAATTGAACCCTAGTGCGCCATGCAAGAAAAACACTCTGTTTTAGAGAAAACAGCATTCTTTCACTCTACTGTGTTTCCTATAGGGCACGTACAGTGAGCTAGCTCAGAACAAAAGAACTGTGCTTCCTACACAAACGGGGCATATCTAGTTCAACTCAGTATTGGAAACTGAGTAAAACAGGAGCTTCTCTTCAGTCCAATACACTTTACTGGCTGGGAACAGACGCGAATGCTATTTGCACTGTATATGGCCAGAAAAGCACAAGTGTGCTGTTCTTAGCCTGAATGAACACTTGCTGCTAGAACTTGAATCTCAACGTGATTCAACTCCGTTTAGGAAGTTTAATTGAACCCTAGTGCGCCATGCAAGAAAAACACTCTGTTTTAGAGAAAACAGCATTCTTTCACTCTACTGTGTTTCCAATAGGGCACGTACAGTGAGCTAGCTCAGAACAAAAGAACTGTGCTTCCTACACAAACGGGGCATATCTAGTTCAACTCAGTATTGGAAACTGAGTAAACCAGGAGCTTCTCTTCAGTCCCATACACTGTACTGGCTGGGAACAGACGCGAATGCTATTTGCACTGTATCTGGCCAGAAAAGCACAAGTGTGCTGTTCTTAGCCTGAATGAACACTTGCTGCTAGAACTTGAATCTCAACGTGATTCAACTCCGTTTAGGAAGTTTAATTGAACCCTAGTGCGCCATGCAAGAAAAACACTCTGTTTTAGAGAAAACAGCATTCTTTCACTCTACTGTGTTTCCTATAGGGCACGTACAGTGAGCTAGCTCAGAACAAAAGAACTGTGCTTCCTACACAAACGGGGCATATCTAGTTCAACTCAGTATTGGAAACTGAGTAAAACAGGAGCTTCTCTTCAGTCCAATACACTGTACTGGCTGGGAACAGACGCGAATGCTATTTGCACTGTATATGGCCAGAAAAGCACAAGTGTGCTGTTCTTAGCCTGAATGAACACTTGCTGCTAGAACTTGAATCTCAACGTGATTCAACTCCGTTTAGGAAGTTTAATTGAACCCTAGTGCGCCATGCAAGAAAAACACTCTGTTTTAGAGAAAACAGCATTCTTTCACTCTACTGTGTTTCCTATAGGGCACGTACAGTGAGCTAGCTCAGAACAAAAGAACTGTGCTTCCTACACAAAAGGGGCATATCTAGTTCAACTCAGTATTGGAAACTGAGTAAAACAGGAGCTTCTCTTCAGTCCCATACACTGTACTGGCTGGGAACAGACGCGAATGCTATTTGCACTGTATATGGCCAGAAAAGCACAAGTGTGCTGTTCTTAGCCTGAATGAACACTTGCTGCTAGAACTTGAATCTCAACGTGATTCAACTCCGTTTAGGAAGTTTAATTGAACCCTAGTGCGCCATGCAAGAAAAACACTCTGTTTTAGAGAAAACAGCATTCTTTCACTCTACTGTGTTTCCTATAGGGCACGTACAGTGAGCTAGCTCAGAACAAAAGAACTGTGCTTCCTACACAAACGGGGCATATCTAGTTCAACTCAGTATTGGAAACTGAGTAAAACAGGAGCTTCTCTTCAGTCCAATACACTGTACTGGCTGGGAACAGACGCGAATGCTATTTGCACTGTATATGGCCAGAAAAGCACAAGTGTGCTGTTCTTAGCCTGAATGAACACTTGCTGCTAGAACTTGAATCTCAACATGATTCAACTCCGTTTAGGAAGTTTAATTGAACCCTAGTGCGCCATGCAAGAAAAACACTCTGTTTTAGAGAAAACAGCATTCTTTCACTCTACTGTGTTTCCTATAGGGCACGTACAGTGAGCTAGCTCAGAACAAAAGAACTGTGCTTCCTACACAAACGGGGCATATCTAGTTCAACTCAGTATTGGAAACTGAGTAAAACAGGAGCTTCTCTTCAGTCCAATACACTTTACTGGCTGGGAACAGACGCGAATGCTATTTGCACTGTATATGGCCAGAAAAGCACAAGTGTGCTGTTCTTAGCCTGAATAAACACTTGCTGCTAGAACTTGAATCTCAACGTGATTCAACTCCGTTTAGGAAGTTTAATTGAACCCTAGTGCGCCATGCAAGAAAAACACTCTGTTTTAGAGAAAACAGCATTCTTTCACTCTACTGTGTTTCCTATAGGGCACGTACAGTGAGCTAGCTCAGAACAAAAGAACTGTGCTTCCTACACAAACGGGGCATATCTAGTTCAACTCAGTATTGGAAACTGAGTAAAACAGGAGCTTCTCTTCAGTCCCATACACTGTACTGGCTGGGAACAGACGCGAATGCTATTTGCACTGTATATGGCCAGAAAAGCACAAGTGTGCTGTTCTTAGCCTGAATGAACACTTGCTGCTAGAACTTGAATCTCAACGTGATTCAACTCCGTTTAGGAAGTTTAATTGAACCCTAGTGCGCCATGCAAGGAAAACACTCTGTTTTAGAGAAAACAGCATTCTTTCACTCTACTGTGTTTCCTATAGGGCACGTACAGTGAGCTAGCTCAGAACAAAAGAACTGTGCTTCCTACACAAACGGGGCATATCTAGTTCAACTTAGTATTGGAAACTGAGTAAAACAGGAGCTTCTCTTCAGTCCCATACACTGTACTGGCTGGGAACAGACGCGAATGCTATTTGCACTGTATATGGCCAGAAAAGCACAAGTGTGCTGTTCTTAGCCTGAATGAACACTTGCTGCTAGAACTTGAATCTCAACGTGATTCAACTCCGTTTAGGAAGTTTAATTGAACCCTAGTGTGCCATGCAAGAAAAACCACTCTGTTTTAGAGAAAACAGCATTCTTTCACTCTACTGTGTTTCCTATAGGGCACGTACAGTGAGCTAGCTCAGAACAAAAGAACTGTGCTTCCTACACAAACGGGGCATATCTAGTTCAACTCAGTATTGGAAACTGAGTAAAACAGGAGCTTCTCTTCAGTCCAATACACTGTACTGGCTGGGAACAGACGCGAATGCTATTTGCACTGTATATGGCCAGAAAAGCACAAGTGTGCTGTTCTTAGCCTGAATGAACACTTGCTGCTAGAACTTGAATCTCAACGTGATTCAACTCCGTTTAGGAAGTTTAATTGAACCCTAGTGCGCCATGCAAGAAAAACCACTCTGTTTTAGAGAAAACAGCATTCTTTCACTCTACTGTGTTTCCTATAGGGCACGTACAGTGAGCTAGCTCAGAACAAAAGAACCGTGCTTCCTACACAAACGGGGCATATCTAGTTCAACTCAGTATTGGAAACTGAGTAAAACAGGAGCTTCTCTTCAGTCCCATACACTGTACTGGCTGGGAACAGACGCGAATGCTATTTGCACTGTATATGGCCAGAAAAGCACAAGTGTGCTGTTCTTAGCCTGAATGCACACTTGCTGCTAGAACTTGAATCTCAACGTGATTCAACTCCGTTTAGGAAGTTTAATTGAACCCTAGTGTGCCATGCAAGAAAAACACTCTGTTTTAGAGAAAACAGCATTCTTTCACTCTACTGTGTTTCCTATAGGGCACGTACAGTGAGCTAGATCAGAACAAAAGAACTGTGCTTCCTACACAAACGGGGCATATCTAGTTCAACTCAGTATTGGAAACTGAGTAAAACAGGAGCTTCTCTTCAGTCCCATACACTGTACTGGCTGGGAACAGACGCGAATGCTATTTGCACTGTATATGGCCAGAAAAGCACAAGTGTGCTGTTCTTAGCCTGAATGAACACTTGCTGCTAGAACTTGAATCTCAACGTGATTCAACTCCGTTTAGGAAGTTTAATTGAACCCTAGTGCGCCATGCAAGAAAAACACTCTGTTTTAGAGAAAACAGCATTCTTTCACTCTACTGTGTTTCCTATAGGGCACGTACAGTGAGCTAGCTCAGAACAAAAGAACTGTGCTTCCTACACAAACGGGGCATATCTAGTTCAACTCAGTATTGGAAACTGAGTAAAACAGGAGCTTCTCTTCAGTCCAATACACTGTACTGGCTGGGAACAGACGCGAATGCTATTTGCACTGTATATGGCCAGAAAAGCACAAGTGTGCTGTTCTTAGCCTGAATGAACACTTGCTGCTAGAACTTGAATCTCAACGTGATTCAACTCCGTTTAGGAAGTTTAATTGAACCCTAGTGCGCCATGCAAGAAAAACCACTCTGTTTTAGAGAAAACAGCATTCTTTCACTCTACTGTGTTTCCTATAGGGCACGTACAGTGAGCTAGCTCAGAACAAAAGAACTGTGCTTCCTACACAAACGGGGCATATCTAGTTCAACTCAGTATTGGAAACTGAGTAAAACAGGAGCTTCCTTCAGTCCAATACACTGTACTGGCTGGGAACAGACGCGAATGCTATTTGCACTGTATATGGCCAGAAAAGCACAAGTGTGCTGTTCTTAGCCTGAATGAACACTTGCTGCTAGAACTTGAATCTCAACGTGATTCAACTCCGTTTAGGAAGTTTAATTGAACCCTAGTGCGCCGTGCAAGAAAAACACTCTGTTTTAGAGAAAACAGCATTCTTTCACTCTACTGTGTTTCCTATAGGGCACGTACAGTGAGCTAGCTCAGAACAAAAGAACTGTGCTTCCTACACAAACGGGGCATATCTAGTTCAACTCAGTATTGGAAACTGAGTAAAACAGGAGCTTCTCTTCAGTCCAATACACTGTACTGGCTGGGAACAGACGCGAATGCTATTTGCACTGTATATGGCCAGAAAAGCACAAGTGTGCTGTTCTTAGCCTGAATGAACACTTGCTGCTAGAACTTGAATCTCAACGTGATTCAACTCCGTTTAGGAAGTTTAATTGAACCCTAGTGCGCCATGCAAGAAAAACCACTCTGTTTTAGAAAAAACAGCATTCTTTCACTCTACTGTGTTTCCTATAGGGCACGTACAGTGAGCTAGCTCAGAACAAAAGAACTGTGCTTCCTACACAAACGGGGCATATCTAGTTCAACTCAGTATTGGAAACTGAGTAAAACAGGAGCTTCCTTCAGTCCAATACACTGTACTGGCTGGGAACAGACGCGAATGCTATTTGCACTGTATATGGCCAGAAAAGCACAAGTGTGCTGTTCTTAGCCTGAATGAACACTTGCTGCTAGAACTTGAATCTCAACGTGATTCAACTCCGTTTAGGAAGTTTAATTGAACCCTAGTGCGCCATGTAAGAAAAACACTCTGTTTTAGAGAAAACAGCATTCTTTCACTCTACTGTGTTTCCTATAGGGCACGTACAGTGAGCTAGCTCAGAACAAAAGAACTGTGCTTCCTACACAAACGGGGCATATCTAGTTCAACTCAGTATTGGAAACTGAGTAAAACAGGAGCTTCTCTTCAGTCCCATACACTGTACTGGCTGGGAACAGACGCGAATGCTATTTGCACTGTATATGGCCAGAAAAGCACAAGTGTGCTGTTCTTAGCCTGAATGAACACTTGCTGCTAGAACTTGAATCTCAACGTGATTCAACTCCGTTTAGGAAGTTTAATTGAACCCTAGTGCGCCATGCAAGAAAAACACTCTGTTTTAGAGAAAACAGCATTCTTTCACTCTACTGTGTTTCCTATAGGGCACGTACAGTGAGCTAGCTCAGAACAAAAGAACTGTGCTTCCTACACAAACGGGGCATATCTAGTTCAACTCAGTATTGGAAACTGAGTAAAACAGGAGCTTCTCTTCAGTCCCATACACTGTACTGGCTGGGAACAGACGCGAATGCTATTTGCACTGTATATGGCCAGAAAAGCACAAGTGTGCTGTTCTTAGCCTGAATGAACACTTGCTGCTAGAACTTGAATCTCAACGTGATTCAACTCCGTTTAGGAAGTTTAATTGAACCCTAGTGCGCCATGCAAGAAAAACACTCTGTTTTAGAGAAAACAGCATTCTTTCACTCTACTGTGTTTCCTATAGGGCACGTACAGTGAGCTAGCTCAGAACAAAAGAACTGTGCTTCCTACACAAACGGGGCATATCTAGTTCAACTCATTATTGGAAACTGAGTAAAACAGGAGCTTCTCTTCAGTCCCATACACTGTACTGGCTGGGAACAGACGCGAATGCTATTTGCACTGTATATGGCCAGAAAAGCACAAGTGTGCTGTTCTTAGCCTGAATGAACACTTGCTGCTAGAACTTGAATCTCAACGTGATTCAACTCCGTTTAGGAAGTTTAATTGAACCCTAGTGTGCCATGCAAGAAAAACACTCTGTTTTAGAGAAAACAGCATTCTTTCACTCTACTGTGTTTCCTATAGGGCACGTACAGTGAGCTAGCTCAGAACAAAAGAACTGTGCTTCCTACACAAACGGGGCATATCTAGTTCAACTCAGTATTGGAAACTGAGTAAAACAGGAGCTTCTCTTCAGTCCCATACACTGTACTGGCTGGGAACAGACGCGAATGCTATTTGCACTGTATATGGCCAGAAAAGCACAAGTGTGCTGTTCTTAGCCTGAATGAACACTTGCTGCTAGAACTTGAATCTCAACGTGATTCAACTCCGTTTAGGAAGTTTAATTGAACCCTAGTGCGCCATGCAAGAAAAACACTCTGTTTTAGAGAAAACAGCATTCTTTCACTCTACTGTGTTTCCTATAGGGCACGTACAGTGAGCTAGCTCAGAACAAAAGAACTGTGCTTCCTACACAAACGGGGCATATCTAGTTCAACTCAGTATTGGAAACTGAGTAAAACAGGAGCTTCTCTTCAGTCCCATACACTGTACTGGCTGGGAACAGACGCGAATGCTATTTGCACTGTATATGGCCAGAAAAGCACAAGTGTGCTGTTCTTAGCCTGAATGAACACTTGCTGCTAGAACTTGAATCTCAACGTGATTCAACTCCGTTTAGGAAGTTTAATTGAACCCTAGTGCGCCATGCAAGAAAAACACTCTGTTTTAGAGAAAACAGCATTCTTTCACTCTACTGTGTTTCCTATAGGGCACGTACAGTGAGCTAGCTCAGAACAAAAGAACTGTGCTTCCTACACAAACGGGGCATATCTAGTTCAACTCAGTATTGGAAACTGAGTAAAACAGGAGCTTCTCTTCAGTCCCATACACTGTACTGGCTGGGAACAGACGCGAATGCTATTTGCACTGTATATGGCCAGAAAAGCACAAGTGTGCTGTTCTTAGCCTGAATGAACACTTGCTGCTAGAACTTGAATCTCAACGTGATTCAACTCCGTTTAGGAAGTTTAATTGAACCCTAGTGTGCCATGCAAGAAAAACACTCTGTTTTAGAGAAAACAGCATTCTTTCACTCTACTGTGTTTCCTATAGGGCACGTACAGTGAGCTAGCTCAGAACAAAAGAACTGTGCTTCCTACACAAACGGGGCATATCTAGTTCAACTCAGTATTGGAAACTGAGTAAAACAGGAGCTTCTCTTCAGTCCAATACACTGTACTGGCTGGGAACAGACGCGAATGCTATTTGCACTGTATATGGCCAGAAAAGCACAAGTGTGCTGTTCTTAGCCTGAATGAACACTTGCTGCTAGAACTTGAATCTCAACGTGATTCAACTCCGTTTAGGAAGTTTAATTGAACCCTAGTGCGCCATGCAAGAAAAACACTCTGTTTTAGAGAAAACAGCATTCTTTCACTCTACTGTGTTTCCTATAGGGCACGTACAGTGAGCTAGCTCAGAACAAAAGAACTGTGCTTCCTACACAAACGGGGCATATCTAGTTCAACTCAGTATTGGAAACTGAGTAAAACAGGAGCTTCTCTTCAGTCCAATACACTGTACTGGCTGGGAACAGACGCGAATGCTATTTGCACTGTATATGGCCAGAAAAGCACAAGTGTGCTGTTCTTAGCCTGAATGAACACTTGCTGCTAGAACTTGAATCTCAACGTGATTCAACTCCGTTTAGGAAGTTTAATTGAACCCTAGTGTGCCATGCAAGAAAAACACTCTGTTTTAGGGAAAAACAGCATTCTTTCACTCTACTGTGTTTCCTATAGGGCACGTACAGTGAGCTAGCTCAGAACAAAAGAACTGTGCTTCCTACACAAACGGGGCATATCTAGTTCAACTCAGTATTGGAAACTGAGTAAAACAGGAGCTTCTCTTCAGTCCCATACACTGTACTGGCTGGGAACAGACGCGAATGCTATTTGCACTGTATATGGCCAGAAAAGCACAAGTGTGCTGTTCTTAGCCTGAATGAACACTTGCTGCTAGAACTTGAATCTCAACGTGATTCAACTCCGTTTAGGAAGTTTAATTGAACCCTAGTGTGCCATGCAAGAAAAACACTCTGTTTTAGAGAAAACAGCATTCTTTCACTCTACTGTGTTTCCTATAGGGCACGTACAGTGAGCTAGCTCAGAACAAAAGAACTGTGCTTCCTACACAAACGGGGCATATCTAGTTCAACTCAGTATTGGAAACTGAGTAAAACAGGAGCTTCTCTTCAGTCTCATACACTGTACTGGCTGGGAACAGACGCGAATGCTATTTGCACTGTATATGGCCAGAAAAGCACAAGTGTGCTGTTCTTAGCCTGAATGAACACTTGCTGCTAGAACTTGAATCTCAACGTGATTCAACTCCGTTTAGGAAGTTTAATTGAACCCTAGTGCGCCATGCAAGAAAAACACTCTGTTTTAGAGAAAACAGCATTCTTTCACTCTACTGTGTTTCCTATAGGGCACGTACAGTGAGCTAGCTCAGAACAAAAGAACTGTGCTTCCTACACAAACGGGGCATATCTAGTTCAACTCAGTATTTGAAACTGAGTAAAACAGGAGCTTCTCTTCAGTCCCATACACTGTACTGGCTGGGAACAGACGCGAATGCTATTTGCACTGTATATGGCCAGAAAAGCACAAGTGTGCTGTTCTTAGCCTGAATGAACACTTGCTGCTAGAACTTGAATCTCAACGTGATTCAACTCCGTTTAGGAAGTTTAATTGAACCCTAGTGTGCCATGCAAGAAAAACACTCTGTTTTAGAGAAAACAGCATTCTTTCACTCTACTGTGTTTCCTATAGGGCACGTACAGTGAGCTAGCTCAGAACAAAAGAACTGTGCTTCCTACACAAACGGGGCATATCTAGTTCAACTCAGTATTGGAAACTGAGTAAAACAGGAGCTTCTCTTCAGTCTCATACACTGTACTGGCTGGGTACAGACGCGAATGCTATTTGCACTGTATATGGCCAGAAAAGCACAAGTGTGCTGTTCTTAGCCTGAATGAACACTTGCTGCTAGAACTTGAATCTCAATGTGATTCAACTCCGTTTAGGAAGTTTAATTGAACCCTAGTGCGCCATGCAAGAAAAACACTCTGTTTTAGAGAAAACAGCATTCTTTCACTCTACTGTGTTTCCTATAGGGCACGTACAGTGAGCTAGCTCAGAACAAAAGAACTGTGCTTCCTACACAAACGGGGCATATCTAGTTCAACTCAGTATTTGAAACTGAGTAAAACAGGAGCTTCTCTTCAGTCCCATACACTGTACTGGCTGGGAACAGACGCGAATGCTATTTGCACTGTATATGGCC
The DNA here is from genome assembly GCF_049852395.1 of Peromyscus maniculatus bairdii. Lineage (NCBI taxonomy): Eukaryota > Metazoa > Chordata > Mammalia > Rodentia > Cricetidae > Peromyscus > Peromyscus maniculatus. Next base: position 15,909,479 of record NC_134873.1, on the reverse strand, counting down.
AGAAAAGCACAAGTGTGCTGTTCTTAGCCTGAATGAACACTTGCTGCTAGAACTTGAATCTCAACGTGATTCAACTCCGTTTAGGAAGTTTAATTGAACCCTAGTGTGCCATGCAAGAAAAACACTCTGTTTTAGAGAAAACAGCATTCTTTCACTCTACTGTGTTTCCTATAGGGCACGTACAGTGAGCTAGCTCAGAACAAAAGAACTGTGCTTCCTACACAAACGGGGCATATCTAGTTCAACTCAGTATTGGAAACTGAGTAAAACAGGAGCTTCTCTTCAGTCTCATACACTGTACTGGCTGGGTACAGACGCGAATGCTATTTGCACTGTATATGGCCAGAAAAGCACAAGTGTGCTGTTCTTAGCCTGAATGAACACTTGCTGCTAGAACTTGAATCTCAATGTGATTCAACTCCGTTTAGGAAGTTTAATTGAACCCTAGTGCGCCATGCAAGAAAAACACTCTGTTTTAGAGAAAACAGCATTCTTTCACTCTACTGTGTTTCCTATAGGGCACGTACAGTGAGCTAGCTCAGAACAAAAGAACTGTGCTTCCTACACAAACGGGGCATATCTAGTTCAACTCAGTATTTGAAACTGTGTAAAACAGGAGCTTCTCTTCAATCCCATACACTGTACTGGCTGGGAACAGACGCGAATGCTATTTGCACTGTATATGGCCAGAAAAGCACAAGTGTGCTGTTCTTAGCCTGAATGAACACTTGCTGCTAGAACTTGAATCTCAACGTGATTCAACTCCGTTTAGGAAGTTTAATTGAACCCTAGTGTGCCATGCAAGAAAAACACTCTGTTTTAGAGAAAACAGCATTCTTTCACTCTTCTGTGTTTCCTATAGGGCACGTACAGTGAGCTAGCTCAGAACAAAAGAACTGTGCTTCCTACACAAACGGGGCATATCTAGTTCAACTCAGTATTGGAAACTGAGTAAAACAGGAGCTTCTCTTCAGTCTCATACACTGTACTGGCTGGGAACAGACGCGAATGCTATTTGCACTGTATATGGCCAGAAAAGCACAAGTGTGCTGTTCTTAGCCTGAATGAACACTTGCTGCTAGAACTTGAATCTCAACGTGATTCAACTCCGTTTAGGAAGTTTAATTGAACCCTAGTGCGCCATGCAAGAAAAACACTCTGTTTTAGAGAAAACAGCATTCTTTCACTCTACTGTGTTTCCTATAGGGCACGTACAGTGAGCTGGCTCAGAACAAAAGAACTGTGCTTCCTACACAAACGGGGCATATCTAGTTCAACTCAGTATTGGAAACTGAGTAAAACAGGAGCTTCTCTTCAGTCCCATACACTGTACTGGCTGGGAACAGACGCGAATGCTATTTGCACTGTATATGGCCAGAAAAGCACAAGTGTGCTGTTCTTAGCCTGAATGAACACTTGCTGCTAGAACTTGAATCTCAACGTGATTCAACTCCGTTTAGGAAGTTTAATTGAACCCTAGTGCGCCATGCAAGAAAAACACTCTGTTTTAGAGAAAACAGCATTCTTTCACTCTACTGTGTTTCCTATAGGGCACGTACAGTGAGCTAGCTCAGAACAAAAGAACTGTGCTTCCTACACAAACGGGGCATATCTAGTTCAACTCAGTATTGGAAACTGAGTAAAACAGGAGCTTCTCTTCAGTCCCATACACTGTACTGGCTGGGAACAGACGCGAATGCTATTTGCACTGTATATGGCCAGAAAAGCACAAGTGTGCTGTTCTTAGCCTGAATGAACACTTGCTGCTAGAACTTGAATCTCAACGTGATTCAACTCCGTTTAGGAAGTTTAATTGAACCCTAGTGCGCCATGCAAGAAAAACACTCTGTTTTAGAGAAAACAGCATTCTTTCACTCTACTGTGTTTCCTATAGGGCACGTACAGTGAGCTAGCTCAGAACAAAAGAACTGTGCTTCCTACACAAACGGGGCATATCTAGTTCAACTCAGTATTGGAAACTGAGTAAAACAGGAGCTTCTCTTCAGTCCAATACACTGTACTGGTGGGAACAGACGCGAATGCTATTTGCACTGTATATGGCCAGAAAAGCACAAGTGTGCTGTTCTTAGCCTGAATGAACACTTGCTGCTAGAACTTGAATCTCAACGTGATTCAACTCCGTTTAGGAAGTTTAATTGAACCCTAGTGTGCCATGCAAGAAAAACACTCTGTTTTAGAGAAAACAGCATTCTTTCACTCTACTGTGTTTCCTATAGGGCACGTACAGTGAGCTAGCTCAGAACAAAAGAACTGTGCTTCCTACACAAAAGGGGCATATCTAGTTCAACTCAGTATTGGAAACTGAGTAAAACAGGAGCTTCTCTTCAGTCCCATACACTGTACTGGCTGGGAACAGACGCGAATGCTATTTGCACTGTATATGGCCAGAAAAGCACAAGTGTGCTGTTCTTAGCCTGAATGAACACTTGCTGCTAGAACTTGAATCTCAACGTGATTCAACTCCGTTTAGGAAGTTTAATTGAACCCTAGTGCGCCATGCAAGAAAAACACTCTGTTTTAGAGAAAACAGCATTCTTTCACTCTACTGTGTTTCCTATAGGGCACGTACAGTGAGCTAGCTCAGAACAAAAGAACTGTGCTTCCTACACAAACGGGGCATATCTAGTTCAACTCAGTATTGGAAACTGAGTAAAACAGGAGCTTCTCTTCAGTCCAATACACTGTACTGGCTGGGAACAGACGCAAATGCTATTTGCACTGTATATGGCCAGAAAAGCACAAGTGTGCTGTTCTTAGCCTGAATGAACACTTGCTGCTAGAACTTGAATCTCAACGTGATTCAACTCCGTTTAGGAAGTTTAATTGAACCCTAGTGCGCCATGCAAGAAAAACACTCTTTTTTAGAGAAAACAGCATTCTTTCACTCTACTGTGTTTCCTATAGGGCACGTACAGTGAGCTAGCTCAGAACAAAAGAACTGTGCTTCCTACACAAACGGGGCATATCTAGTTCAACTCAGTATTGGAAACTGAGTAAAACAGGAGCTTCTCTTCAGTCCCATACACTGTACTGGCTGGGAACAGACGCGAATGCTATTTGCACTGTATATGGCCAGAAAAGCACAAGTGTGCTGTTCTTAGCCTGAATGAACACTTGCTGCTAGAACTTGAATCTCAACGTGATTCAACTCCGTTTAGGAAGTTTAATTGAACCCTAGTGCGCCATGCAAGAAAAACACTCTGTTTTAGAGAAAACAGCATTCTTTCACTCTACTGTGTTTCCTATAGGGCACGTACAGTGAGCTAGCTCAGAACAAAAGAACTGTGCTTCCTACACAAACGGGGCATATCTAGTTCAACTCAGTATTGGAAACTGAGTAAAACAGGAGCTTCTCTTCAGTCCCATACACTGTACTGGCTGGGAACAGACGCGAATGCTATTTGCACTGTATATGGCCAGAAAAGCACAAGTGTGCTGTTCTTAGCCTGAATGAACACTTGCTGCTAGAACTTGAATCTCAACGTGATTCAACTCCGTTTAGGAAGTTTAATTGAACCCTAGTGCGCCATGCAAGAAAAACCACTCTGTTTTAGAGAAAACAGCATTCTTTCACTCTACTGTGTTTCCTATAGGGCACGTACAGTGAGCTAGCTCAGAACAAAAGAACTGTGCTTCCTACACAAATGGGGCATATCTAGTTCAACTCAGTATTGGAAACTGAGTAAAACAGGAGCTTCTCTTCAGTCCAATACACTGTACTGGCTGGGAACAGACGCGAATGCTATTTGCACTGTATATGGCCAGAAAAGCACAAGTGTGCTGTTCTTAGCCTGAATGAACACTTGCTGCTAGAACTTGAATCTCAACGTGATTCAACTCCGTTTAGGAAGTTTAATTGAACCCTAGTGCGACATGCAAGAAAAACCACTCTGTTTTAGAGAAAACAGCATTCTTTCACTCTACTGTGTTTCCTATAGGGCACGTACAGTGAGCTAGCTCAGAACAAAAGAACTGTGCTTCCTACACAAACGGGGCATATCTAGTTCAACTCAGTATTGGAAACTGAGTAAAACAGGAGCTTCTCTTCAGTCCCATACACTGTACTGGCTGGGAACAGACGCGAATGCTATTTGCACTGTATATGGCCAGAAAAGCACAAGTGTGCTGTTCTTAGCCTGAATGAACACTTGCTGCTAGAACTTGAATCTCAACGTGATTCAACTCCGTTTAGGAAGTTTAATTGAACCCTAGTGCGCCATGCAAGAAAAACACTCTGTTTTAGAGAAAACAGCATTCTTTCACTCTACTGTGTTTCCTATAGGGCACGTACAGTGAGCTAGCTCAGAACAAAAGAACTGTGCTTCCTACACAAACGGGGCATATCTAGTTCAACTCAGTATTGGAAACTGAGTAAAACAGGAGCTTCTCTTCAGTCCAATACACTGTACTGGCTGGGAACAAACGCGAATGCTATTTGCACTGTATATGGCCAGAAAAGCACAAGTGTGCTGTTCTTAGCCTGAATGAACACTTGCTGCTAGAACTTGAATCTCAACGTGATTCAACTCCGTTTAGGAAGTTTAATTGAACCCTAGTGCGCCATGCAAGAAAAACCACTCTGTTTTAGAGAAAACAGCATTCTTTCACTCTACTGTGTTTCCTATAGGGCACGTACAGTGAGCTAGCTCAGAACAAAAGAACTGTGCTTCCTACACAAACGGGGCATATCTAGTTCAACTCAGTATTGGAAACTGAGTAAAACAGGAGCTTCTCTTCAGTCCCATACACTGTACTGGCTGGGAACAGACGCGAATGCTATTTGCACTGTATATGGCCAGAAAAGCACAAGTGTGCTGTTCTTAGCCTGAATGAACACTTGCTGCTAGAACTTGAATCTCAACGTGATTCAACTCCGTTTAGGAAGTTTAATTGAACCCTAGTGCGCCATGCAAGAAAAACACTCTGTTTTAGAGAAAACAGCATTCTTTCACTCTACTGTGTTTCCTATAGGGCACATACAGTGAGCTAGCTCAGAACAAAAGAACTGTGCTTCCTACACAAACGGGGCATATCTAGTTCAACTCAGTATTGGAAACTGAGTAAAACAGGAGCTTCTCTTCAGTCCAATACACTGTACTGGCTGGGAACAGACGCGAATGCTATTTGCACTGTATATGGCCAGAAAAGCACAAGTGTGCTGTTCTTAGCCTGAATGAACACTTGCTGCTAGAACTTGAATCTCAACGTGATTCAACTCCGTTTAGGAAGTTTAATTGAACCCTAGTGCGCCATGCAAGAAAAACACTCTGTTTTAGAGAAAACAGCATTCTTTCACTCTACTGTGTTTCCTATAGGGCACGTACAGTGAGCTAGCTCAAAACAAAAGAACTGTGCTTCCTACACAAACGGGGCATATCTAGTTCAACTCAGTATTGGAAACTGAGTAAAACAGGAGCTTCTCTTCAGTCCCATACACTGTACTGGCTGGGAACAGACGCGAATGCTATTTGCACTGTATATGGCCAGAAAAGCACAAGTGTGCTGTTCTTAGCCTGAATGAACACTTGCTGCTAGAACTTGAATCTCAACGTGATTCAACTCCGTTTAGGAAGTTTAATTGAACCCTAGTGCGCCATGCAAGAAAAACACTCTGTTTTAGAGAAAACAGCATTCTTTCACTCTACTGTGTTTCCTATAGGGCACGTACAGTGAGCTAGCTCAGAACAAAAGAACTGTGCTTCCTACACAAACGGGGCATATCTAGTTCAACTCAGTATTGGAAACTGAGTAAAACAGGAGCTTCTCTTCAGTCCCATACACTGTACTGGCTGGGAACAGACGCGAATGCTATTTGCACTGTATATGGCCAGAAAAGCACAAGTGTGCTGTTCTTAGCCTGAATGAACACTTGCTGCTAGAACTTGAATCTCAACGTGATTCAACTCCGTTTAGGAAGTTTAATTGAACCCTAGTGCGCCATGCAAGAAAAACACTCTGTTTTAGAGAAAACAGCATTCTTTCACTCTACTGTGTTTCCTATAGGGCACGTACAGTGAGCTAGCTCAGAACAAAAGAACTGTGCTTCCTACACAAACGGGGCATATCTAGTTCAACTCAGTATTGGAAACTGAGTAAAACAGGAGCTTCTCTTCAGTCCCATACACTGTACTGGCTGGGAACAGACGCGAATGCTATTTGCACTGTATATGGCCAGAAAAGCACAAGTGTGCTGTTCTTAGCCTGAATGAACACTTGCTGCTAGAACTTGAATCTCAACGTGATTCAACTCAGTTTAGGAAGTTTAATTGAACCCTAGTGCGCCATGCAAGAAAAACACTCTGTTTTAGAGAAAACAGCATTCTTTCACTCTACTGTGTTTCCTATAGGGCACGTACAGTGAGCTAGCTCAGAACAAAAGAACTGTGCTTCCTACACAAACGGGGCATATCTAGTTCAACTCAGTATTGGAAACTGAGTAAAACAGGAGCTTCTCTTCAGTCCCATACACTGTACTGGCTGGGAACAGACGCGAATGCTATTTACACTGTATATGGCCAGAAAAGCACAAGTGTGCTGTTCTTAGCCTGAATGAACACTTGCTGCTAGAACTTGAATCTCAACGTGATTCAACTCCGTTTAGGAAGTTTAATTGAACCCTAGTGCGCCATGCAAGAAAAACACTCTGTTTTAGAGAAAACAGCATTCTTTCACTCTACTGTGTTTCCTATAGGGCACGTACAGTGAACTAGCTCAGAACAAAAGAACTGTGCTTCCTACACAAACGGGGCATATCTAGTTCAACTCAGTATTGGAAACTGAGTAAAACAGGAGCTTCTCTTCAGTCCAATACACTGTACTGGCTGGGAACAGACGCGAATGCTATTTGCACTGTATATGGCCAGAAAAGCACAAGTGTGCTGTTCTTAGCCTGAATGAACACTTGCTGCTAGAACTTGAATCTCAACGTGATTCAACTCCGTTTAGGAAGTTTAATTGAACCCTAGTGCGCCATGCAAGAAAAACACTCTGTTTTAGAGAAAACAGCATTCTTTCACTCTACTGTGTTTCCTATAGGGCACGTACAGTGAGCTAGCTCAGAACAAAAGAACTGTGCTTCCTACACAAACGGGGCATATCTAGTTCAACTCAGTATTGGAAACTGAGTAAAACAGGAGCTTCTCTTCAGTCCAATACACTGTACTGGCTGGGAACAGACGCGAATGCTATTTGCACTGTATATGGCCAGAAAAGCACAAGTGTGCTGTTCTTAGCCTGAATGAACACTTGCTGCTAGAACTTGAATCTCAACGTGATTCAACTCCGTTTAGGAAGTTTAATTGAACCCTAGTGCGCCATGCAAGAAAAACACTCTGTTTTAGAGAAAACAGCATTCTTTCACTCTACTGTGTTTCCTATAGGGCACGTACAGTGAGCTAGCTCAGAACAAAAGAACTGTGCTTCCTACACAAACGGGGCATATCTAGTTCAACTCAGTATTGGAAACTGAGTAAAACAGGAGCTTCTCTTCAGTCCAATACACTGTACTGGCTGGGAACAGACGCGAATGCTATTTGCACTGTATATGGCCAGAAAAGCACAAGTGTGCTGTTCTTAGCCTGAATGAACACTTGCTGCTAGAACTTGAATCTCAACGTGATTCAACTCCGTTTAGGAAGTTTAATTGAACCCTAGTGCGCCATGCAAGAAAAACACTCTGTTTTAGAGAAAACAGCATTCTTTCACTCTACTGTGTTTCCTATAGGGCACGTACAGTGAGCTAGCTCAGAACAAAAGAACTGTGCTTCCTACACAAACGGGGCATATCTAGTTCAACTCAGTATTGGAAACTGAGTAAAACAGGAGCTTCTCTTCAGTCCCATACACTGTACTGGCTGGGAACAGACGCGAATGCTATTTGCACTGTATATGGCCAGAAAAGCACAAGTGTGCTGTTCTTAGCCTGAATGAACACTTGCTGCTAGAACTTGAATCTCAATGTGATTCAACTCCGTTTAGGAAATTTAATTGAACCCTAGTGCGCCATGCAAGAAAAACACTCTGTTTTAGAGAAAACAGCATTCTTTCACTCTACTGTGTTTCCTATAGGGCACGTACAGTGAGCTAGCTCAGAACAAAAGAACTGTGCTTCCTACACAAACGGGGCATATCTAGTTCAACTCAGTATTGGAAACTGAGTAAAACAGGAGCTTCTCTTCAGTCCCATACACTGTACTGGCTGGGAACAGACGCGAATGCTATTTGCACTGTATATGGCCAGAAAAGCACAAGTGTGCTGTTCTTAGCCTGAATGAACACTTGCTGCTAGAACTTGAATCTCAACGTGATTCAACTCCGTTTAGGAAGTTTAATTGAACCCTAGTGCGCCATGCAAGAAAAACACTCTGTTTTAGAGAAAACAGCATTCTTTCACTCTACTGTGTTTCCTATAGGGCACGTACAGTGAGCTAGCTCAGAACAAAAGAACTGTGCTTCCTACACAAACGGGGCATATCTAGTTCAACTCAGTATTGGAAACTGAGTAAAACAGGAGCTTCTCTTCAGTCCAATACACTGTACTGGCTGGGAACAGACGCGAATGCTATTTGCACTGTATATGGCCAGAAAAGCACAAGTGTGCTGTTCTTAGCCTGAATGAACACTTGCTGCTAGAACTTGAATCTCAACGTGATTCAACTCCGTTTAGGAAGTTTAATTGAACCCTAGTGCGCCATGCAAGAAAAACACTCTGTTTTAGAGAAAACAGCATTCTTTCACTCTACTGTGTTTCCTATAGGGCACGTACAGTGAGCTAGCTCAGAACAAAAGAACTGTGCTTCCTACACAAACGGGGCATATCTAGTTCAACTCAGTATTGGAAACTGAGTAAAACAGGAGCTTCTCTTCAGTCCCATACACTGTACTGGCTGGGAACAGACGCGAATGCTATTTGCACTGTATATGGCCAGAAAAGCACAAGTGTGCTGTTCTTAGCCTGAATGAACACTTGCTGCTAGAACTTGAATCTCAACGTGATTCAACTCCGTTTAGGAAGTTTAATTGAACCCTAGTGCGCCATGCAAGAAAAACACTCTGTTTTAGAGAAAACAGCATTCTTTCACTCTACTGTGTTTCCTATAGGGCACGTACAGTGAGCTAGCTCAGAACAAAAGAACTGTGCTTCCTACACAAACGGGGCATATCTAGTTCAACTCAGTATTGGAAACTGAGTAAAACAGGAGCTTCTCTTCAGTCCCATACACTGTACTGGCTGGGAACAGACGCGAATGCTATTTGCACTGTATATGGCCAGAAAAGCACAAGTGTGCTGTTCTTAGCCTGAATGAACACTTGCTGCTAGAACTTGAATCTCAACGTGATTCAACTCCGTTTAGGAAGTTTAATTGAACCCTAGTGCGCCATGCAAGAAAAACACTCTGTTTTAGAGAAAACAGCATTCTTTCACTCTACTGTGTTTCCTATAGGGCACGTACAGTGAGCTAGCTCAGAACAAAAGAACTGTGCTTCCTACACAAACGGGGCATATCTAGTTCAACTCAGTATTGGAAACTGAGTAAAACAGGAGCTTCTCTTCAGTCCAATACACTGTACTGGCTGGGAACAGACGCGAATGCTATTTGCACTGTATATGGCCAGAAAAGCACAAGTGTGCTGTTCTTAGCCTGAATGAACACTTGCTGCTAGAACTTGAATCTCAACGTGATTCAACTCCGTTTAGGAAGTTTAATTGAACCCTAGTGCGCCATGCAAGAAAAACACTCTGTTTTAGAGAAAACAGCATTCTTTCACTCTACTGTGTTTCCTATAGGGCACGTACAGTGAGCTAGCTCAGAACAAAAGAACTGTGCTTCCTACACAAACGGGGCATATCTAGTTCAACTCAGTATTGGAAACTGAGTAAAACAGGAGCTTCTCTTCAGTCCAATACACTGTACTGGCTGGGAACAGACGCGAATGCTATTTGCACTGTATATGGCCAGAAAAGCACAAGTGTGCTGTTCTTAGCCTGAATGAACACTTGCTGCTAGAACTTGAATCTCAACGTGATTCAACTCCGTTTAGGAAGTTTAATTGAACCCTAGTGCGCCATGCAAGAAAAACACTCTGTTTTAGAGAAAACAGCATTCTTTCACTCTACTGTGTTTCCTATAGGGCACGTACAGTGAGCTAGCTCAGAACAAAAGAACTGTGCTTCCTACACAAACGGGGCATATCTAGTTCAACTCAGTATTGGAAACTGAGTAAAACAGGAGCTTCTCTTCAGTCCCATACACTGTACTGGCTGGGAACAGACGCGAATGCTATTTGCACTGTATATGGCCAGAAAAGCACAAGTGTGCTGTTCTTAGCCTGAATGAACACTTGCTGCTAGAACTTGAATCTCAATGTGATTCAACTCCGTTTAGGAAGTTTAATTGAACCCTAGTGCGCCATGCAAGAAAAACACTCTGTTTTAGAGAAAACAGCATTCTTTCACTCTACTGTGTTTCCTATAGGGCACGTACAGTGAGCTAGCTCAGAACAAAAGAACTGTGCTTCCTACACAAACGGGGCATATCTAGTTCAACTCAGTATTGGAAACTGAGTAAAACAGGAGCTTCTCTTCAGTCCCATACACTGTACTGGCTGGGAACAGACGCGAATGCTATTTGCACTGTATATGGCCAGAAAAGCACAAGTGTGCTGTTCTTAGCCTGAATGAACACTTGCTGCTAGAACTTGAATCTCAATGTGATTCAACTCCGTTTAGGAAGTTTAATTGAACCCTAGTGCGCCATGCAAGAAAAACACTCTGTTTTAGAGAAAACAGCATTCTTTCACTCTACTGTGTTTCCTATAGGGCACGTACAGTGAGCTAGCTCAGAACAAAAGAACTGTGCTTCCTACACAAACGGGGCATATCTAGTTCAACTCAGTATTGGAAACTGAGTAAAACAGGAGCTTCTCTTCAGTCCCATACACTGTACTGGCTGGGAACAGACGCGAATGCTATTTGCACTGTATATGGCCAGAAAAGCACAAGTGTGCTGTTCTTAGCCTGAATGAACACTTGCTGCTAGAACTTGAATCTCAACGTGATTCAACTCCGTTTAGGAAGTTTAATTGAACCCTAGTGCGCCATGCAAGAAAAACACTCTGTTTTAGAGAAAACAGCATTCTTTCACTCTACTGTGTTTCCTATAGGGCACGTACAGTGAGCTAGCTCAGAACAAAAGAACTGTGCTTCCTACACAAACGGGGCATATCTAGTTCAACTCAGTATTGGAAACTGAGTAAAACAGGAGCTTCTCTTCAGTCCAATACACTGTACTGGCTGGGAACAGACGCGAATGCTATTTGCACTGTATATGGCAAGAAAAGCACAAGTGTGCTGTTCTTAGCCTGAATGAACACTTGCTGCTAGAACTTGAATCTCAACGTGATTCAACTCCGTTTAGGAAGTTTAATTGAACCCTAGTGCGCCATGCAAGAAAAACACTCTGTTTTAGAGAAAACAGCATTCTTTCACTCTACTGTGTTTCCTATAGGGCACGTACAGTGAGCTAGCTCAGAACAAAAGAACTGTGCTTCCTACACAAACGGGGCATATCTAGTTCAACTCAGTATTGGAAACTGAGTAAAACAGGAGCTTCTCTTCAGTCCCATACACTGTACTGGCTGGGAACAGACGCGAATGCTATTTGCACTGTATATGGCCAGAAAAGCACAAGTGTGCTGTTCTTAGCCTGAATGAACACTTGCTGCTAGAACTTGAATCTCAACGTGATTCAACTCCGTTTAGGAAGTTTAATTGAACCCTAGTGCGCCATGCAAGAAAAACACTCTGTTTTAGAGAAAACAGCATTCTTTCACTCTACTGTGTTTCCTATAGGGCACGTACAGTGAGCTAGCTCAGAACAAAAGAACTGTGCTTCCTACACAAACGGGGCATATCTAGTTCAACTCAGTATTGGAAACTGAGTAAAACAGGAGCTTCTCTTCAGTCCCATACACTGTACTGGCTGGGAACAGACGCGAATGCTATTTGCACTGTATATGGCCAGAAAAGCACAAGTGTGCTGTTCTTAGCCTGAATGAACACTTGCTGCTAGAACTTGAATCTCAATGTGATTCAACTCCGTTTAGGAAGTTTAATTGAACCCTAGTGCGCCATGCAAGAAAAACACTCTGTTTTAGAGAAAACAGCATTCTTTCACTCTACTGTGTTTCCTATAGGGCACGTACAGTGAGCTAGCTCAGAACAAAAGAACTGTGCTTCCTACACAAACGGGGCATATCTAGTTCAACTCAGTATTGGAAACTGAGTAAAACAGGAGCTTCTCTTCAGTCCCATACACTGTACTGGCTGGGAACAGACGCGAATGCTATTTGCACTGTATATGGCCAGAAAAGCACAAGTGTGCTGTTCTTAGCCTGAATGAACACTTGCTGCTAGAACTTGAATCTCAACGTGATTCAACTCCGTTTAGGAAGTTTAATTGAACCCTAGTGCGCCATGCAAGAAAAACACTCTGTTTTAGAGAAAACAGCATTCTTTCACTCTACTGTGTTTCCTATAGGGCACGTACAGTGAGCTAGCTCAGAACAAAAGAACTGTGCTTCCTACACAAACGGGGCATATCTAGTTCAACTCAGTATTGGAAACTGAGTAAAACAGGAGCTTCTCTTCAGTCCAATACACTGTACTGGCTGGGAACAGAGGCGAATGCTATTTGCACTGTATATGGCAAGAAAAGCACAAGTGTGCTGTTCTTAGCCTGAATGAACACTTGCTGCTAGAACTTGAATCTCAACGTGATTCAACTCCGTTTAGGAAGTTTAATTGAACCCTAGTGCGCCATGCAAGAAAAACACTCTGTTTTAGAGAAAACAGCATTCTTTCACTCTACTGTGTTTCCTATAGGGCACGTACAGTGAGCTAGCTCAGAACAAAAGAACTGTGCTTCCTACACAAACGGGGCATATCTAGTTCAACTCAGTATTGGAAACTGAGTAAAACAGGAGCTTCTCTTCAGTCCCATACACTGTACTGGCTGGGAACAGACGCGAATGCTATTTGCACTGTATATGGCCAGAAAAGCACAAGTGTGCTGTTCTTAGCCTGAATGAACACTTGCTGCTAGAACTTGAATCTCAATGTGATTCAACTCCGTTTAGGAAGTTTAATTGAACCCTAGTGCGCCATGCAAGAAAAACACTCTGTTTTAGAGAAAACAGCATTCTTTCACTCTACTGTGTTTCCTATAGGGCACGTACAGTGAGCTAGCTCAGAACAAAAGAACTGTGCTTCCTACACAAACGGGGCATATCTAGTTCAACTCAGTATTGGAAACTGAGTAAAACAGGAGCTTCTCTTCAGTCCCATACACTGTACTGGCTGGGAACAGACGCGAATGCTATTTGCACTGTATATGGCCAGAAAAGCACAAGTGTGCTGTTCTTAGCCTGAATGAACACTTGCTGCTAGAACTTGAATCTCAACGTGATTCAACTCCGTTTAGGAAGTTTAATTGAACCCTAGTGCGCCATGCAAGAAAAACACTCTGTTTTAGAGAAAACAGCATTCTTTCACTCTACTGTGTTTCCTATAGGGCACGTACAGTGAGCTAGCTCAGAACAAAAGAACTGTGCTTCCTACACAAACGGGGCATATCTAGTTCAACTCAGTATTGGAAACTGAGTAAAACAGGAGCTTCTCTTCAGTCCAATACACTGTACTGGCTGGGAACAGACGCGAATGCTATTTGCACTGTATATGGCCAGAAAAGCACAAGTGTGCTGTTCTTAGCCTGAATGAACACTTGCTGCTAGAACTTGAATCTCAACGTGATTCAACTCCGTTTAGGAAGTTTAATTGAACCCTAGTGCGCCATGCAAGAAAAACCCTCTGTTTTAGAGAAAACAGCATTCTTTCACTCTACTGTGTTTCCTATAGGGCACGTACAGTGAGCTAGCTCAGAACAAAAGAACTGTGCTTCCTACACAAACGGGGCATATCTAGTTCAACTCAGTATTGGAAACTGAGTAAAACAGGAGCTTCTCTTCAGTCCAATACACTGTACTGGCTGGGAACAGACGCGAATGCTATTTGCACTGTATATGGCCAGAAAAGCACAAGTGTGCTGTTCTTAGCCTGAATGAACACTTGCTGCTAGAACTTGAATCTCAACGTGATTCAACTCCGTTTAGGAAGTTTAATTGAACCCTAGTGCGCCATGCAAGAAAAACACTCTGTTTTAGAGAAAACAGCATTCTTTCACTCTACTGTGTTTCCTATAGGGCACGTACAGTGAGCTAGCTCAGAACAAAAGAACTGTGCTTCCTACACAAACGGGGCATATCTAGTTCAACTCAGTATTGGAAACTGAGTAAAACAGGAGCTTCTCTTCAGTCCCATACACTGTACTGGCTGGGAACAGACGCGAATGCTATTTGCACTGTATATGGCCAGAAAAGCACAAGTGTGCTGTTCTTAGCCTGAATGAACACTTGCTGCTAGAACTTGAATCTCAACGTGATTCAACTCCGTTTAGGAAGTTTAATTGAACCCTAGTGCGCCATGCAAGAAAAACACTCTGTTTTAGAGAAAACAGCATTCTTTCACTCTACTGTGTTTCCTATAGGGCACGTACAGTGAGCTAGCTCAGAACAAAAGAACTGTGCTTCCTACACAAACGGGGCATATCTAGTTCAACTCAGTATTGGAAACTGAGTAAAACAGGAGCTTCTCTTCAGTCCCATACACTGTACTGGCTGGGAACAGACGCGAATGCTATTTGCACTGTATATGGCCAGAAAAGCACAAGTGTGCTGTTCTTAGCCTGAATGAACACTTGCTGCTAGAACTTGAATCTCAATGTGATTCAACTCCGTTTAGGAAGTTTAATTGAACCCTAGTGCGCCATGCAAGAAAAACACTCTGTTTTAGAGAAAACAGCATTCTTTCACTCTACTGTGTTTCCTATAGGGCACGTACAGTGAGCTAGCTCAGAACAAAAGAACTGTGCTTCCTACACAAACGGGGCATATCTAGTTCAACTCAGTATTGGAAACTGAGTAAAACAGGAGCTTCTCTTCAGTCCCATACACTGTACTGGCTGGGAACAGACGCGAATGCTATTTGCACTGTATATGGCCAGAAAAGCACAAGTGTGCTGTTCTTAGCCTGAATGAACACTTGCTGCTAGAACTTGAATCTCAACGTGATTCAACTCCGTTTAGGAAGTTTAATTGAACCCTAGTGCGCCATGCAAGAAAAACACTCTGTTTTAGAGAAAACAGCATTCTTTCACTCTACTGTGTTTCCTATAGGGCACGTACAGTGAGCTAGCTCAGAACAAAAGAACTGTGCTTCCTACACAAACGGGGCATATCTAGTTCAACTCAGTATTGGAAACTGAGTAAAACAGGAGCTTCTCTTCAGTCCAATACACTGTACTGGCTGGGAACAGACGCGAATGCTATTTGCACTGTATATGGCCAGAAAAGCACAAGTGTGCTGTTCTTAGCCTGAATGAACACTTGCTGCTAGAACTTGAATCTCAACGTGATTCAACTCCGTTTAGGAAGTTTAATTGAACCCTAGTGCGCCATGCAAGAAAAACACTCTGTTTTAGAGAAAACAGCATTCTTTCACTCTACTGTGTTTCCTATAGGGCACGTACAGTGAGCTAGCTCAGAACAAAAGAACTGTGCTTCCTACACAAACGGGGCATATCTAGTTCAACTCAGTATTGGAAACTGAGTAAAACAGGAGCTTCTCTTCAGTCCAATACACTGTACTGGCTGGGAACAGACGCGAATGCTATTTGCACTGTATATGGCCAGAAAAGCACAAGTGTGCTGTTCTTAGCCTGAATGAACACTTGCTGCTAGAACTTGAATCTCAACGTGATTCAACTCCATTTAGGAAGTTTAATTGAACCCTAGTGCGCCATGCAAGAAAAACACTCTGTTTTAGAGAAAACAGCATTCTTTCACTCTACTGTGTTTCCTATAGGGCACGTACAGTGAGCTAGCTCAGAACAAAAGAACTGTGCTTCCTACACAAACGGGGCATATCTAGTTCAACTCAGTATTGGAAACTGAGTAAAACAGGAGCTTCTCTTCAGTCCAATACACTGTACTGGCTGGGAACAGACGCGAATGCTATTTGCACTGTATATGGCCAGAAAAGCACAAGTGTGCTGTTCTTAGCCTGAATGAACACTTGCTGCTAGAACTTGAATCTCAACGTGATTCAACTCTGTTTAGGAAGTTTAATTGAACCCTAGTGCGCCATGCAAGAAAAACACTCTGTTTTAGAGAAAACAGCATTCTTTCACTCTACTGTGTTTCCTATAGGGCACGTACAGTGAGCTAGCTCAGAACAAAAGAACTGTGCTTCCTACACAAACGGGGCATATCTAGTTCAACTCAGTATTGGAAACTGAGTAAAACAGGAGCTTCTCTTCAGTCCCATACACTGTACTGGCTGGGAACAGACGCGAATGCTATTTGTACTGTATATGGCCAGAAAAGCACAAGTGTGCTGTTCTTAGCCTGAATGAACACTTGGTTCTAGAACTTGAATCTCAACGTGATTCAACTCCGTTTAGGAAGTTTAATTGAACCCTAGTGCGCCATGCAAGAAAAACACTCTGTTTTAGAGAAAACAGCATTCTTTCACTCTACTGTGTTTCCTATAGGGCACGTACAGTGAGCTAGCTCAGAACAAAAGAACTGTGCTTCCTACACAAACGGGGCATATCTAGTTCAACTCAGTATTGGAAACTGAGTAAAACAGGAGCTTCTCTTCAGTCCAATACACTGTACTGGCTGGGAACAGACGCGAATGCTATTTGCACTGTATATGGCCAGAAAAGCACAAGTGTGCTGTTCTTAGCCTGAATGAACACTTGCTGCTAGAACTTGAATCTCAACGTGATTCAACTCCGTTTAGGAAGTTTAATTGAACCCTAGTGCGCCATGCAAGAAAAACACTCTGTTTTAGATAAAACAGCATTCTTTCACTCTACTGTGTTTCCTATAGGGCACGTACAGTGAGCTAGCTCAGAACAAAAGAACTGTGCTTCCTACACAAACGGGGCATATCTAGTTCAACTCAGTATTGGAAACTAAGTAAAACAGGAGCTTCTCTTCAGTCCAATACACTGTACTGGCTGGGAACAGACGCGAATGCTATTTGCACTGTATATGGCCAGAAAAGCACAAGTGTGCTGTTCTTAGCCTGAATGAACACTTGCTGCTAGAACTTGAATCTCAACGTGATTCAACTCCGTTTAGGAAGTTTAATTGAACCCTAGTGCGCCATGCAAGAAAAACACTCTGTTTTAGAGAAAACAGCATTCTTTCACTCTACTGTGTTTCCTATAGGGCACGTACAGTGAGCTAGCTCAGAACAAAAGAACTGTGCTTCCTACACAAACGGGGCATATCTAGTTCAACTCAGTATTGGAAACTGAGTAAAACAGGAGCTTCTCTTCAGTCCAAAACACTGTACTGGCTGGGAACAGACGCGAATGCTATTTGTACTGTATATGGCCAGAAAAGCACAAGTGTGCTGTTCTTAGCCTGAATGAACACTTGCTGCTAGTACTTGAATCTCAACGTGATTCAACTCCGTTTAGGAAGTTTAATTGAACCCTAGTGCGCCATGCAAGAAAAACACTCTGTTTTAGAGAAAACAGCATTCTTTCACTCTACTGTGTTTCCTATAGGGCACGTACAGTGAGCTAGCTCAGAACAAAAGAACTGTGCTTCCTACACAAACGGGGCATATCTAGTTCAACTCAGTATTGGAAACTGAGTAAAACAGGAGCTTCTCTTCAGTCCCATACACTGTACTGGCTAGGAACAGACGCGAATGCTATTTGCACTGTATATGGCCAGAAAAGCACAAGTGTGCTGTTCTTAGCCTGAATGAACACTTGCTGCTAGAACTTGAATCTCAACGTGATTCAACTCCGTTTAGGAAGTTTAATTGAACCCTAGTGCGCCATGCAAGAAAAACACTCTGTTTTAGAGAAAACAGCATTCTTTCACTCTACTGTGTTTCCTATAGGGCACGTACAGTGAGCTAGCTCAGAACAAAAGAACTGTGCTTCCTACACAAACGGGGCATATCTAGTTCAACTCAGTATTGGAAACTGAGTAAAACAGGAGCTTCTCTTCAGTCCAATACACTGTACTGGCTGGGAACAGACGCGAATGCTATTTGCACTGTATATGGCCAGAAAAGCACAAGTGTGCTGTTCTTAGCCTGAATGAACACTTGCTGCTAGAACTTGAATCTCAACGTGATTCAACTCCGTTTAGGAAGTTTAATTGAACCCTAGTGCGCCATGCAAGAAAAACACTCTGTTTTAGAGAAAACAGCATTCTTTCACTCTACTGTGTTTCCTATAGGGAAGGTACAGTGAGCTAGCTCAGAACAAAAGAACTGTGCTTCCTACACAAACGGGGCATATCTAGTTCAACTCAGTATTGGAAACTGAGTAAAACAGGAGCTTCTCTTCAGTCCCATACACTGTACTGGCTGGGAACAGACGCGAATGCTATTTGCACTGTATATGGCCAGAAAAGCACAAGTGTGCTGTTCTTAGCCTGAATGAACACTTGCTGCTAGAACTTGAATCTCAACGTGATTCAACTCCGTTTAGGAAGTTTAATTGAACCCTAGTGCGCCATGCAAGAAAAACACTCTGTTTTAGAGAAAACAGCATTCTTTCACTCTACTGTGTTTCCTATAGGGCACGTACAGTGAGCTAGCTCAGAACAAAAGAACTGTGCTTCCTACACAAACGGGGCATATCTAGTTCAACTCAGTATTGGAAACTGAGTAAAACAGGAGCTTCTCTTCAGTCCAATACACTGTACTGGCTGGGAACAGACGCGAATGCTATTTGCACTGTATATGGCCAGAAAAGCACAAGTGTGCTGTTCTTAGCCTGAATGAACACTTGCTGCTAGAACTTGAATCTCAACGTGATTCAACTCCGTTTAGGAAGTTTAATTGAACCCTAGTGCGCCATGCAAGAAAAACACTCTGTTTTAGAGAAAACAGCATTCTTTCACTCTACTGTGTTTCCTAATAGGCACGTACAGTGAGCTAGCTCAGAACAAAAGAACTGTGCTTCCTACACAATCGGGGCATATCTAGTTCAACTCAGTATTGGAAACTGAGTAAAACAGGAGCTTCTCTTCAGTCCCATACACTGTACTGGCTGGGAACAGACGCGAATGCTATTTGCACTGTATATGGCCAGAAAAGCACAAGTGTGCTGTTCTTAGCCTGAATGAACACTTGCTGCTAGAACTTGAATCTCAACGTGATTCAACTCCGTTTAGGAAGTTTAATTGAACCCTAGTGCGCCATGCAAGAAAAACACTCTATTTTAGAGAAAACAGCATTCTTTCACTCTACTGTGTTTCCTATAGGGCACGTACAGTGAGCTAGCTCAGAACAAAAGAACTGTGCTTCCTACACAAACGGGGCATATCTAGTTCAACTCAGTATTGAAAACTGAGTAAAACAGGAGCTTCTCTTCAGCCCAATACACTGTACTGGCTGGGAACAGACGCGAATGCTATTTGCACTGTATATGGCCAGAAAAGCACAAGTGTGCTGTTCTTAGCCTGAATGAACACTTGCTGCTAGAACTTGAATCTCAACGTGATTCAACTCCGTTTAGGAAGTTTAATTGAACCCTAGTGCGCCATGCAAGAAAAACACTCTGTTTTAGAGAAAACAGCATTCTTTCACTCTACTGTGTTTCCTATAGGGCACGTACAGTGAGCTAGCTCAGAACAAAAGAACTGTGCTTCCTACACAAACGGGGCATATCTAGTTCAACTCAGTATTGGAAACTGAGTAAAACAGGAGCTTCTCTTCAGTCCAATACACTGTACTGGCTGGGAACAGACGCGAATGCTATTTGCATTGTATATGGCCAGAAAAGCACAAGTGTGCTGTTCTTAGCCTGAATGAACACTTGCTGCTAGAACTTGAATCTCAACGTGATTCAACTCCGTTTAGGAAGTTTAATTGAACCCTAGTGCGCCATGCAAGAAAAACACTCTGTTTTAGAGAAAACAGCATTCTTTCACTCTACTGTGTTTCCTATAGGGCACGTACAGTGAGCTAGCTCAGAACAAAAGAACTGTGCTTCCTACACAAACGGGGCATATCTAGTTCAACTCAGTATTGGAAACTGAGTAAAACAGGAGCTTCTCTTCAGTCCCATACACTGTACTGGCTGGGAACAGACGCGAATGCTATTTGCACTGTATATGGCCAGAAAAGCACAAGTGTGCTGTTCTTAGCCTGAATGAACACTTGCTGCTAGAACTTGAATCTCAACGTGATTCAACTCCGTTTAGGAAGTTTAATTGAACCCTAGTGCGCCATGCAAGAAAAACACTCTGTTTTAGAGAAAACAGCATTCTTTCACTCTACTGTGTTTCCTATAGGGCACGTACAGTGAGCTAGCTCAGAACAAAAGAACTGTGCTTCCTACACAAACGGGGCATATCTAGTTCAACTCAGTATTGGAAACTGAGTAAAACAGGAGCTTCTCTTCAGTCCCATACACTGTACTGGCTGGGAACAGACGCGAATGCTATTTGCACTGTATATGGCCAGAAAAGCACAAGTGTGCTGTTCTTAGCCTGAATGAACACTTGCTGCTAGAACTTGAATCTCAACGTGATTCAACTCCGTTTAGGAAGTTTAATTGAACCCTAGTGCGCCATGCAAGAAAAACACTCTGTTTTAGAGAAAACAGCATTCTTTCACTCTACTGTGTTTCCTATAGGGCACGTACAGTGAGCTAGCTCAGAACAAAAGAACTGTGCTTCCTACACAAACGGGGCATATCTAGTTCAACTCAGTATTGGAAACTGAGTAAAACAGGAGCTTCTCTTCAGTCCAATACACTGTACTGGCTGGGAACAGACGCGAATGCTATTTGTACTGTATATGGCCAGAAAAGCACAAGTGTGCTGTTCTTAGCCTGAATGAACACTTGCTGCTAGAACTTGAATCTCAACGTGATTCAACTCCGTTTAGGAAGTTTAATTGAACCCTAGTGCGCCATGCAAGAAAAACACTCTGTTTTAGAGAAAACAGCATTCTTTCACTCTACTGTGTTTCCTATAGGGCATGTTCCGTGAGCTAGCTCAGAACAAAAGAACTGTGCTTCCTACACAAACGGGGCATATCTAGTTCAACTCAGTATTGGAAACTGAGTAAAACAGGAGCTTCTCTTCAGCCCAATACACTGTACTGGCTGGGAACAGACGCAAATGCTATTTGCACTGTATATGGCCAGAAAAGCACAAGTGTGCTGTTCTTAGCCTGAATGAACACTTGCTGCTAGAACTTGAATCTCAACGTGATTCAACTCCGTTTAGGAAGTTTAATTGAACCCTAGTGCGCCATGCAAGAAAAACACTCTGTTTTAGAGAAAACAGCATTCTTTCACTCTACTGTGTTTCCTATAGGGCACGTACAGTGAGCTAGCTCAGAACAAAAGAACTGTGCTTCCTACACAAACGGGGCATATCTAGTTCAACTCAGTATTGGAAACTGAGTAAAACAGGAGCTTCTCTTCAGTCCAATACACTGTACTGGCTGGGAACAGACGCGAATGTTATTTGCATTGTATATGGCCAGAAAAGCACAAGTGTGCTGTTCTTAGCCTGAATGAACACTTGCTGCTAGAACTTGAATCTCAACGTGATTCAACTCCGTTTAGGAAGTTTAATTGAACCCTAGTGCGCCATGCAAGAAAAACACTCTGTTTTAGAGAAAACAGCATTCTTTCACTCTACTGTGTTTCCTATAGGGCACGTACAGTGAGCTAGCTCAGAACAAAAGAACTGTGCTTCCTACACAAACGGGGCATATCTAGTTCAACTCAGTATTGGAAACTGAGTAAAACAGGAGCTTCTCTTCAGTCCCATACACTGTACTGGCTGGGAACAGACGCGAATGCTATTTGCACTGTATATGGCCAGAAAAGCACAAGTGTGCTGTTCTTAGCCTGAATGAACACTTGCTGCTAGAACTTGAATCTCAACGTGATTCAACTCCGTTTAGGAAGTTTAATTGAACCCTAGTGCGCCATGCAAGAAAAACACTCTGTTTTAGAGAAAACAGCATTCTTTCACTCTACTGTGTTTCCTATAGGGCACGTACAGTGAGCTAGCTCAGAACAAAAGAACTGTGCTTCCTACACAAACGGGGCATATCTAGTTCAACTCAGTATTGGAAACTGAGTAAAACAGGAGCTTCTCTTCAGTCCAATACACTGTACTGGCTGGGAACAGACGCGAATGCTATTTTCACTGTATATGGCCAGAAAAGCACAAGTGTGCTGTTCTTAGCCTGAATGAACACTTGCTGCTAGAACTTGAATCTCAACGTGATTCAACTCCGTTTAGGAAGTTTAATTGAACCCTAGTGCACCATGCAAGAGAAACACTCTGTTTTAGAGAAAACAGCATTCTTTCACTCTACTGTGTTTCCTATAGGGCACGTACAGTGAGCTAGCTCAGAACAAAAGAACTGTGCTTCCTACACAAACGGGGCATATCTAGTTCAACTCAGTATTGGAAACTGAGTAAAACAGGAGCTTCTCTTCAGTCCCATACACAGTACTGGCTGGGAACAGACGCAAATGCTATTTGCACTGTATATGGCCAGAAAAGCACAAGTGTGCTGTTCTTAGCCTGAATGAACACTTGCTGCTAGAACTTGAATCTCAACGTGATTCAACTCCGTTTAGGAAGTTTAATTGAACCCTAGTGCGCCATGCAAGAAAAACACTCTGTTTTAGAGAAAACAGCATTCTTTCACTCTACTGTGTTTCCTATAGGGCACGTACAGTGAGCTAGCTCAGAACAAAAGAACTGTGCTTCCTACACAAACGGGGCATATCTAGTTCAACTCAGTATTGGAAACTGAGTAAAACAGGAGCTTCTCTTCAGTCCAATACACTGTACTGGCTGGGAACAGACGCGAATGCTATTTGCACTGTATATGGCCAGAAAAGCACAAGTGTGCTGTTCTTAGCCTGAATGAACACTTGCTGCTAGAACTTGAATCTCAACGTGATTCAACTCCGTTTAGGAAGTTTAATTGAACCCTAGTGCGCCATGCAAGAAAAACACTCTGTTTTAGAGAAAACAGCATTCTTTCACTCTACTGTGTTTCCTATAGGGCACGTACAGTGAGCTAGCTCAGAACAAAAGAACTGTGCTTCCTACACAAACGGGGCATATCTAGTTCAACTCAGTATTGGAAACTGAGTAAAACAGGAGCTTCTCTTCAGTCCAATACACTGTACTGGCTGGGAACAGACGCGAATGCTATTTGCACTGTATATGGCCAGAAAAGCACAAGTGTGCTGTTCTTAGCCTGAATGAACACTTGCTGCTAGAACTTGAATCTCAACGTGATTCAACTCCGTTTAGGAAGTTTAATTGAACCCTAGTGCGCCATGCAAGAAAAACACTCTGTTTTAGAGAAAACAGCATTATTTCACTCTACTGTGTTTCCTATAGGGCACGTACAGTGATCTAGCTCAGAACAAAAGAACTGTGCTTCCTACACAAACGGGGCATATCTAGTTCAACTCAGTATTGGAAACTGAGTAAAACAGGAGCTTCTCTTCAGTCCAATACACTGTACTGGCTGGGAACAGACGCGAATGCTATTTGCACTGTATATGCCCAGAAAAGCACAAGTGTGCTGTTCTTAGCCTGAATGAACACTTGCTGCTAGAACTTGAATCTCAACGTGATTCAACTCCGTTTAGGAAGTTTAATTGAACCCTAGTGCGCCATGCAAGAAAAACACTCTGTTTTAGAGAAAACAGCATTCTTTCACTCTACTGTGTTTCCTATAGGGCACGTACAGTGAGCTAGCTCAGAACAAAAGAACTGTGCTTCCTACACAAACGGGGCATATCTAGTTCAACTCAGTATTGGAAACTGAGTAAAACAGGAGCTTCTCTTCAGTCCCATACACTGTACTGGCTGGGAACAGACGCGAATGCTATTTGCACTGTATATGGCCAGAAAAGCACAAGTGTGCTGTTCTTAGCCTGAATGAACACTTGCTGCTAGAACTTGAATCTCAACGTGATTCAACTCCGTTTAGGAAGTTTAATTGAACCCTAGTGCGCCATGCAAGAAAAACACTCTGTTTTAGAGAAAACAGCATTCTTTCACTCTACTGTGTTTCCTATAGGGCACGTACAGTGAGCTAGCTCAGAACAAAAGAACTGTGCTTCCTACACAAACGGGGCATATCTAGTTCAACTCAGTATTGGAAACTGAGTAAAACAGGAGCTTCTCTTCAGTCCAATACACTGTACTGGCTGGGAACAGACGCGAATGCTATTTGCACTGTATATGGCCAGAAAAGCACAAGTGTGCTGTTCTTAGCCTGAATGAACACTTGCTGCTAGAACTTGAATCTCAACGTGATTCAACTCCGTTTAGGAAGTTTAATTGAACCCTAGTGCGCCATGCAAGAAAAACACTCTGTTTTAGAGAAAACAGCATTCTTTCACTCTACTGTGTTTCCTAATAGGCACGTACAGTGAGCTAGCTCAGAACAAAAGAACTGTGCTTCCTACACAATCGGGGCATATCTAGTTCAACTCAGTATTGGAAACTGAGTAAAACAGGAGCTTCTCTTCAGTCCCATACACTGTACTGGCTGGGAACAGACGCGAATGCTATTTGCACTGTATATGGCCAGAAAAGCACAAGTGTGCTGTTCTTAGCCTGAATGAACACTTGCTGCTAGAACTTGAATCTCAACGTGATTCAACTCCGTTTAGGAAGTTTAATTGAACCCTAGTGCGCCATGCAAGAAAAACACTCTATTTTAGAGAAAACAGCATTCTTTCACTCTACTGTGTTTCCTATAGGGCACGTACAGTGAGCTAGCTCAGAACAAAAGAACTGTGCTTCCTACACAAACGGGGCATATCTAGTTCAACTCAGTATTGGAAACTGAGTAAAACAGGAGCTTCTCTTCAGCCCAATACACTGTACTGGCTGGGAACAGACGCGAATGCTATTTGCACTGTATATGGCCAGAAAAGCACAAGTGTGCTGTTCTTAGCCTGAATGAACACTTGCTGCTAGAACTTGAATCTCAACGTGATTCAACTCCGTTTAGGAAGTTTAATTGAACCCTAGTGCGCCATGCAAGAAAAACACTCTGTTTTAGAGAAAACAGCATTCTTTCACTCTACTGTGTTTCCTATAGGGCACGTACAGTGAGCTAGCTCAGAACAAAAGAACTGTGCTTCCTACACAAACGGGGCATATCTAGTTCAACTCAGTATTGGAAACTGAGTAAAACAGGAGCTTCTCTTCAGTCCAATACACTGTACTGGCTGGGAACAGACGCGAATGCTATTTGCATTGTATATGGCCAGAAAAGCACAAGTGTGCTGTTCTTAGCCTGAATGAACACTTGCTGCTAGAACTTGAATCTCAACGTGATTCAACTCCGTTTAGGAAGTTTAATTGAACCCTAGTGCGCCATGCAAGAAAAACACTCTGTTTTAGAGAAAACAGCATTCTTTCACTCTACTGTGTTTCCTATAGGGCACGTACAGTGAGCTAGCTCAGAACAAAAGAACTGTGCTTCCTACACAAACGGGGCATATCTAGTTCAACTCAGTATTGGAAACTGAGTAAAACAGGAGCTTCTCTTCAGTCCCATACACTGTACTGGCTGGGAACAGACGCGAATGCTATTTGCACTGTATATGGCCAGAAAAGCACAAGTGTGCTGTTCTTAGCCTGAATGAACACTTGCTGCTAGAACTTGAATCTCAACGTGATTCAACTCCGTTTAGGAAGTTTAATTGAACCCTAGTGCGCCATGCAAGAAAAACACTCTGTTTTAGAGAAAACAGCATTCTTTCACTCTACTGTGTTTCCTATAGGGCACGTACAGTGAGCTAGCTCAGAACAAAAGAACTGTGCTTCCTACACAAACGGGGCATATCTAGTTCAACTCAGTATTGGAAACTGAGTAAAACAGGAGCTTCTCTTCAGTCCCATACACTGTACTGGCTGGGAACAGACGCGAATGCTATTTGCACTGTATATGGCCAGAAAAGCACAAGTGTGCTGTTCTTAGCCTGAATGAACACTTGCTGCTAGAACTTGAATCTCAACGTGATTCAACTCCGTTTAGGAAGTTTAATTGAACCCTAGTGCGCCATGCAATTAAAACACTCTGTTTTAGAGAAAACAGCATTCTTTCACTCTACTGTGTTTCCTATAGGGCACGTACAGTGAGCTAGCTCAGAACAAAAGAACTGTGCTTCCTACACAAACGGGGCATATCTAGTTCAACTCAGTATTGGAAACTGAGTAAAACAGGAGCTTCTCTTCAGTCCAATACACTGTACTGGCTGGGAACAGACGCGAATGCTATTTGTACTGTATATGGCCAGAAAAGCACAAGTGTGCTGTTCTTAGCCTGAATGAACACTTGCTGCTAGAACTTGAATCTCAACGTGATTCAACTCCGTTTAGGAAGTTTAATTGAACCCTAGTGCGCCATGCAAGAAAAACACTCTGTTTTAGAGAAAACAGCATTCTTTCACTCTACTGTGTTTCCTATAGGGCATGTTCCGTGAGCTAGCTCAGAACAAAAGAACTGTGCTTCCTACACAAACGGGGCATATCTAGTTCAACTCAGTATTGGAAACTGAGTAAAACAGGAGCTTCTCTTCAGCCCAATACACTGTACTGGCTGGGAACAGACGCAAATGCTATTTGCACTGTATATGGCCAGAAAAGCACAAGTGTGCTGTTCTTAGCCTGAATGAACACTTGCTGCTAGAACTTGAATCTCAACGTGATTCAACTCCGTTTAGGAAGTTTAATTGAACCCTAGTGCGCCATGCAAGAAAAACACTCTGTTTTAGAGAAAACAGCATTCTTTCACTCTACTGTGTTTCCTATAGGGCACGTACAGTGAGCTAGCTCAGAACAAAAGAACTGTGCTTCCTACACAAACGGGGCATATCTAGTTCAACTCAGTATTGGAAACTGAGTAAAACAGGAGCTTCTCTTCAGTCCAATACACTGTACTGGCTGGGAACAGACGCGAATGTTATTTGCATTGTATATGGCCAGAAAAGCACAAGTGTGCTGTTCTTAGCCTGAATGAACACTTGCTGCTAGAACTTGAATCTCAACGTGATTCAACTCCGTTTAGGAAGTTTAATTGAACCCTAGTGCGCCATGCAAGAAAAACACTCTGTTTTAGAGAAAACAGCATTCTTTCACTCTACTGTGTTTCCTATAGGGCACGTACAGTGAGCTAGCTCAGAACAAAAGAACTGTGCTTCCTACACAAACGGGGCATATCTAGTTCAACTCAGTATTGGAAACTGAGTAAAACAGGAGCTTCTCTTCAGTCCCATACACTGTACTGGCTGGGAACAGACGCGAATGCTATTTGCACTGTATATGGCCAGAAAAGCACAAGTGTGCTGTTCTTAGCCTGAATGAACACTTGCTGCTAGAACTTGAATCTCAACGTGATTCAACTCCGTTTAGGAAGTTTAATTGAACCCTAGTGCGCCATGCAAGAAAAACACTCTGTTTTAGAGAAAACAGCATTCTTTCACTCTACTGTGTTTCCTATAGGGCACGTACAGTGAGCTAGCTCAGAACAAAAGAACTGTGCTTCCTACACAAACGGGGCATATCTAGTTCAACTCAGTATTGGAAACTGAGTAAAACAGGAGCTTCTCTTCAGTCCAATACACTGTACTGGCTGGGAACAGACGCGAATGCTATTTTCACTGTATATGGCCAGAAAAGCACAAGTGTGCTGTTCTTAGCCTGAATGAACACTTGCTGCTAGAACTTGAATCTCAACGTGATTCAACTCCGTTTAGGAAGTTTAATTGAACCCTAGTGCACCATGCAAGAGAAACACTCTGTTTTAGAGAAAACAGCATTCTTTCACTCTACTGTGTTTCCTATAGGGCACGTACAGTGAGCTAGCTCAGAACAAAAGAACTGTGCTTCCTACACAAACGGGGCATATCTAGTTCAACTCAGTATTGGAAACTGAGTAAAACAGGAGCTTCTCTTCAGTCCCATACACAGTACTGGCTGGGAACAGACGCAAATGCTATTTGCACTGTATATGGCCAGAAAAGCACAAGTGTGCTGTTCTTAGCCTGAATGAACACTTGCTGCTAGAACTTGAATCTCAACGTGATTCAACTCCGTTTAGGAAGTTTAATTGAACCCTAGTGCGCCATGCAAGAAAAACACTCTGTTTTAGAGAAAACAGCATTCTTTCACTCTACTGTGTTTCCTATAGGGCACGTACAGTGAGCTAGCTCAGAACAAAAGAACTGTGCTTCCTACACAAACGGGGCATATCTAGTTCAACTCAGTATTGGAAACTGAGTAAAACAGGAGCTTCTCTTCAGTCCAATACACTGTACTGGCTGGGAACAGACGCGAATGCTATTTGCACTGTATATGGCCAGAAAAGCACAAGTGTGCTGTTCTTAGCCTGAATGAACACTTGCTGCTAGAACTTGAATCTCAACGTGATTCAACTCCGTTTAGGAAGTTTAATTGAACCCTAGTGCGCCATGCAAGAAAAACACTCTGTTTTAGAGAAAACAGCATTCTTTCACTCTACTGTGTTTCCTATAGGGCACGTACAGTGAGCTAGCTCAGAACAAAAGAACTGTGCTTCCTACACAAACGGGGCATATCTAGTTCAACTCAGTATTGGAAACTGAGTAAAACAGGAGCTTCTCTTCAGTCCAATACACTGTACTGGCTGGGAACAGACGCGAATGCTATTTGCACTGTATATGGCCAGAAAAGCACAAGTGTGCTGTTCTTAGCCTGAATGAACACTTGCTGCTAGAACTTGAATCTCAACGTGATTCAACTCCGTTTAGGAAGTTTAATTGAACCCTAGTGCGCCATGCAAGAAAAACACTCTGTTTTAGAGAAAACAGCATTATTTCACTCTACTGTGTTTCCTATAGGGCACGTACAGTGATCTAGCTCAGAACAAAAGAACTGTGCTTCCTACACAAACGGGGCATATCTAGTTCAACTCAGTATTGGAAACTGAGTAAAACAGGAGCTTCTCTTCAGTCCAATACACTGTACTGGCTGGGAACAGACGCGAATGCTATTTGCACTGTATATGGCCAGAAAAGCACAAGTGTGCTGTTCTTAGCCTGAATGAACACTTGCTGCTAGAACTTGAATCTCAACGTGATTCAACTCCGTTTAGGAAGTTTAATTGAACCCTAGTGCGCCATGCAAGAAAAACACTCTGTTTTAGAGAAAACAGCATTCTTTCACTCTACTGTGTTTCCTATAGGGCACGTACAGTGAGCTAGCTCAGAACAAAAGAACTGTGCTTCCTACACAAACGGGGCATATCTAGTTCAACTCAGTATTGGAAACTGAGTAAAACAGGAGCTTCTCTTCAGTCCCATACACTGTACTGGCTGGGAACAGACGCGAATGCTATTTGCACTGTATATGGCCAGAAAAGCACAAGTGTGCTGTTCTTAGCCTGAATGAACACTTGCTGCTAGAACTTGAATCTCAACGTGATTCAACTCCGTTTAGGAAGTTTAATTGAACCCTAGTGCGCCATGCAAGAAAAACACTCTGTTTTAGAGAAAACAGCATTCTTTCACTCTACTGTGTTTCCTATAGGGCACGTACAGTGAGCTAGCTCAGAACAAAAGAACTGTGCTTCCTACACAAACGGGGCATATCTAGTTCAACTCAGTATTGGAAACTGAGTAAAACAGGAGCTTCTCTTCAGTCCCATACACTGTACTGGCTGGGAACAGACGCGAATGCTATTTGCACTGTATATGGCCAGAAAAGCACAAGTGTGCTGTTCTTAGCCTGAATGAACACTTGCTGCTAGAACTTGAATCTCAACGTGATTCAACTCCGTTTAGGAAGTTTAATTGAACCCTAGTGCGCCATGCAAGAGAAACACTCTGTTTTAGAGAAAACAGCATTCTTTCACTCTACTGTGTTTCCTATAGGGCACGTACAGTGAGCTAGCTCAGAACAAAAGAACTGTGCTTCCTACACAAACGGGGCATATCTAGTTCAACTCAGTATTGGAAACTGAGTAAAACAGGAGCTTCTCTTCAGTCCCATACACAGTACTGGCTGGGAACAGACGCAAATGCTATTTGCACTGTATATGGCCAGAAAAGCACAAGTGTGCTGTTCTTAGCCTGAATGAACACTTGCTGCTAGAACTTGAATCTCAACGTGATTCAACTCCGTTTAGGAAGTTTAATTGAACCCTAGTGCGCCATGCAAGAAAAACACTCTGTTTTAGAGAAAACAGCATTCTTTCACTCTACTGTGTTTCCTATAGGGCACGTACAGTGAGCTAGCTCAGAACAAAGAACTGTGCTTCCTACACAAACGGGGCATATCTAGTTCAACTCAGTATTGGAAACTGAGTAAAACAGGAGCTTCTCTTCAGTCCAATACACTGTACTGGCTGGGAACAGACGCGAATGCTATTTGCACTGTATATGGCCAGAAAAGCACAAGTGTGCTGTTCTTAGCCTGAATGAACACTTGCTGCTAGAACTTGAATCTCAACGTGATTCAACTCCGTTTAGGAAGTTTAATTGAACCCTAGTGCGCCATGCAAGAAAAACACTCTGTTTTAGAGAAAACAGCATTCTTTCACTCTACTGTGTTTCCTATAGGGCACGTACAGTGAGCTAGCTCAGAACAAAAGAACTGTGCTTCCTACACAAACGGGGCATATCTAGTTCAACTCAGTATTGGAAACTGAGTAAAACAGGAGCTTCTCTTCAGTCCAATACACTGTACTGGCTGGGAACAGACGCGAATGCTATTTGCACTGTATATGGCCAGAAAAGCACAAGTGTGCTGTTCTTAGCCTGAATGAACACTTGCTGCTAGAACTTGAATCTCAACGTGATTCAACTCCGTTTAGGAAGTTTAATTGAACCCTAGTGCGCCATGCAAGAAAAACACTCTGTTTTAGAGAAAACAGCATTCTTTCACTCTACTGTGTTTCCTATAGGGCACGTACAGTGAGCTAGCTCAGAACAAAAGAACTGTGCTTCCTACACAAACGGGGCATATCTAGTTCAACTCAGTATTGGAAACTGAGTAAAACAGGAGCTTCTCTTCAGTCCCATACACTGTACTGGCTGGGAACAGACGCGAATGCTATTTGCACTGTATATGGCCAGAAAAGCACAAGTGTGCTGTTCTTAGCCTGAATGAACACTTGCTGCTAGAACTTGAATCTCAACGTGATTCAACTCCGTTTAGGAAGTTTAATTGAACCCTAGTGCGCCATGCAAGAAAAACACTCTGTTTTAGAGAAAACAGCATTATTTCACTCTACTGTGTTTCCTATAGGGCATGTACAGTGAGCTAGCTCAGAACAAAAGAACTGTGCTTCCTACACAAACGGGGCATATCTAGTTCAACTCAGTATTGGAAACTGAGTAAAACAGGAGCTTCTCTTCAGTCCAATACACTGTACTGGCTGGGAACAGACGCGAATGCTATTTGCACTGTATATGCCCAGAAAAGCACAAGTGTGCTGTTCTTAGCCTGAATGAACACTTGCTGCTAGAACTTGAATCTCAACGTGATTCAACTCCGTTTAGGAAGTTTAATTGAACCCTAGTGCGCCATGCAAGAAAAACACTCTGTTTTAGAGAAAACAGCATTCTTTCACTCTACTGTGTTTCCTATAGGGCACGTACAGTGAGCTAGCTCAGAACAAAAGAACTGTGCTTCCTACACAAACGGGGCATATCTAGTTCAACTCAGTATTGGAAACTGAGTAAAACAGGAGCTTCTCTTCAGTCCCATACACTGTACTGGCTGGGAACAGACGCGAATGCTATTTGCACTGTATATGGCCAGAAAAGCACAAGTGTGCTGTTCTTAGCCTGAATGAACACTTGCTGCTAGAACTTGAATCTCAACGTGATTCAACTCCGTTTAGGAAGTTTAATTGAACCCTAGTGCGCCATGCAAGAAAAACACTCTGTTTTAGAGAAAACAGCATTCTTTCACTCTACTGTGTTTCCTATAGGACACGTACAGTGAGCTAGCTCAGAACAAAAGAACTGTGCTTCCTACACAAACGGGGCATATCTAGTTCAACTCAGTATTGGAAACTGAGTAAAACAGGAGCTTCTCTTCAGTCCCATACACTGTACTGGCTGGGAACAGACGCGAATGCTATTTGCACTGTATATGCCCAGAAAAGCACAAGTGTGCTGTTCTTAGCCTGAATGAACACTTGCTGCTAGAACTTGAATCTCAACGTGATTCAACTCCGTTTAGGAAGTTTAATTGAACCCTAGTGCGCCATGCAAGAAAAACACTCTGTTTTAGAGAAAACAGCATTATTTCACTCTACTGTGTTTCCTATAGGGCACGTACAGTGAGCTAGCTCAGAACAAAAGAACTGTGCTTCCTACACAAACGGGGCATATCTAGTTCAACTCAGTATTGGAAACTGAGTAAAACAGGAGCTTCTCTTCAGTCCCATACACTGTACTGGCTGGGAACAGACGCGAATGCTATTTGCACTGTATATGGCCAGAAAAGCACAAGTGTGCTGTTCTTATCCTGAATGAACACTTGCTGCTAGAACTTGAATCTCAACGTGATTCAACTCCGTTTAGGAAGTTTAATTGAACCCTAGTGCGCCATGCAAGAAAAACACTCTGTTTTAGAGAAAACAGCATTATTTCACTCTACTGTGTTTCCTATAGGACACGTACAGTGAGCTAGCTCAGAACAAAAGAACTGTGCTTCCTACACAAACGGGGCATATCTAGTTCAACTCAGTATTGGAAACTGAGTAAAACAGGAGCTTCTCTTCAGTCCCATACACTGTACTGGCTGGGAACAGACGCGAATGCTATTTGCACTGTATATGCCCAGAAAAGCACAAGTGTGCTGTTCTTAGCCTGAATGAACACTTGCTGCTAGAACTTGAATCTCAACGTGATTCAACTCCGTTTAGGAAGTTTAATTGAACCCTAGTGCGCCATGCAAGAAAAACACTCTGTTTTAGAGAAAACAGCATTATTTCACTCTACTGTGTTTCCTATAGGGCACGTACAGTGAGCTAGCTCAGAACAAAAGAACTGTGCTTCCTACACAAACGGGGCATATCTAGTTCAACTCAGTATTGGAAACTGAGTAAAACAGGAGCTTCTCTTCAGTCCCATACACTGTACTGGCTGGGAACAGACGCGAATGCTATTTGCACTGTATATGGCCAGAAAAGCACAAGTGTGCTGTTCTTAGCCTGAATGAACACTTGCTGCTAGAACTTGAATCTCAACGTGATTCAACTCCGTTTAGGAAGTTTAATTGAACCCTAGTGCGCCATGCAAGAAAAACACTCTGTTTTAGAGAAAACAGCATTCTTTCACTCTACTGTGTTTCCTATAGGGCACGTACAGTGAGCTAGCTCAGAACAAAAGAACTGTGCTTCCTACACAAACGGGGCATATCTAGTTCAACTCAGTATTGGAAACTGAGTAAAACAGGAGCTTCTCTTCAGTCCCATACACTGTACTGGCTGGGAACAGACGCGAATGCTATTTGCACTGTACATGGCCAGAAAAGCACAAGTGTGCTGTTCTTAGCCTGAATGAACACTTGCTGCTAGAACTTGAATCTCAACGTGATTCAACTCCGTTTAGGAAGTTTAATTGAACCCTAGTGCGCCATGCAAGAAAAACACTCTGTTTTAGAGAAAACAGCATTCTTTCACTCTACTGTGTTTCCTATAGGGCACGTACAGTGAGCTAGCTCAGAACAAAAGAACTGTGCTTCCTACACAAACGGGGCATATCTAGTTCAACTCAGTATTGGAAACTGAGTAAAACAGGAGCTTCTCTTCAGTCCCATACACTGTACTGGCTGGGAACAGACGCGAATGCTATTTGCACTGTATATGGCCAGAAAAGCACAAGTGTGCTGTTCTTAGCCTGAATGAACACTTGCTGCTAGAACTTGAATCTCAACGTGATTCAACTCCGTTTAGGAAGTTTAATTGAACCCTAGTGCGCCATGCAAGAAAAACACTCTGTTTTAGAGAAAACAGCATTCTTTCACTCTACTGTGTTTCCTATAGGGCACGTACAGTGAGCTAGCTCAGAACAAAAGAACTGTGCTTCCTACACAAACGGGGCATATCTAGTTCAACTCAGTATTGGAAACTGAGTAAAACAGGAGCTTCTCTTCAGTCCAATACACTGTACTGGCTGGGAACAGACGCGAATGCTATTTGCACTGTATATGGCCAGAAAAGCACAAGTGTGCTGTTCTTAGCCTGAATGAACACTTGCTGCTAGAACTTGAATCTCAACGTGATTCAAGTCCGTTTAGGAAGTTTAATTGAACCCTAGTGCGCCATGCAAGAAAAACACTCTGTTTTAGAGAAAACAGCATTCTTTCACTCTACTGTGTTTCCTATAGGGCACGTACAGTGAGCTAGCTCAGAACAAAAGAACTGTGCTTCCTACACAAACGGGGCATATCTAGTTCAACTCAGTATTGGAAACTGAGTAAAACAGGAGCTTCTCTTCAGTCCAATACACTGTACTGGCTGGGAACAGACGCGAATGCTATTTGCACTGTATATGGCCAGAAAAGCACAAGTGTGCTGTTCTTAGCCTGAATGAACACTTGCTGCTAGAACTTGAATCTCAACGTGATTCAACTCCGTTTAGGAAGTTTAATTGAACCCTAGTGCGCCATGCAAGAGAAACACTCTGTTTTAGAGAAAACAGCATTCTTTCACTCTATTGTGTTTCCTATAGGGCACGTACAGTGAGCTAGCTCAGAACAAAAGAACTGTGCTTCCTACACAAACGGGGCATATCTAGTTCAACTCAGTATTGGAAACTGAGTAAAACAGGAGCTTCTCTTCAGTCCCATACACAGTACTGGCTGGGAACAGACGCAAATGCTATTTGCACTGTATATGGCCAGAAAAGCACAAGTGTGCTGTTCTTAGGCTGAATGAACACTTGCTGCTAGAACTTGAATCTCAACGTGATTCAACTCCGTTTAGGAAGTTTAATTGAACCCTAGTGCGCCATGCAAGAAAAACACTCTGTTTTAGAGAAAACAGCATTCTTTCACTCTACTGTGTTTCCTATAGGGCACGTACAGTGAGCTAGCTCAGAACAAAAGAACTGTGCTTCCTACACAAACGGGGCATATCTAGTTCAACTCAGTATTGGAAACTGAGTAAAACAGGAGCTTCTCTTCAGTCCAATACACTGTACTGGCTGGGAACAGACGCGAATGCTATTTGCACTGTATATGGCCAGAAAAGCACAAGTGTGCTGTTCTTAGCCTGAATGAACACTTGCTGCTAGAACTTGAATCTCAACGTGATTCAACTCCGTTTAGGAAGTTTAATTGAACCCTAGTGCGCCATGCAAGAAAAACACTCTGTTTTAGAGAAAACAGCATTCTTTCACTCTACTGTGTTTCCTATAGGGCACGTACAGTGAGCTAGCTCAGAACAAAAGAACTGTGCTTCCTACACAAACGGGGCATATCTAGTTCAACTCAGTATTGGAAACTGAGTAAAACAGGAGCTTCTCTTCAGTCCCATACACTGTACTGGCTGGGAACAGACGCGAATGCTATTTGCACTGTATATGGCCAGAAAAGCACAAGTGTGCTGTTCTTATCCTGAATGAACACTTGCTGCTAGAACTTGAATCTCAACGTGATTCAACTCCGTTTAGGAAGTTTAATTGAACCCTAGTGCGCCATGCAAGAAAAACACTCTGTTTTAGAGAAAACAGCATTATTTCACTCTACTGTGTTTCCTATAGGGCACGTACAGTGAGCTAGCTCAGAACAAAAGAACTGTGCTTCCTACACAAACGGGGCATATCTAGTTCAACTCAGTATTGGAAACTGAGTAAAACAGGAGCTTCTCTTCAGTCCAATACACTGTACTGGCTGGGAACAGACGCGAATGCTATTTGCACTGTATATGGCCAGAAAAGCACAAGTGTGCTGTTCTTAGCCTGAATGAACACTTGCTGCTAGAACTTGAATCTCAACGTGATTCAACTCCGTTTAGGAAGTTTAATTGAACCCTAGTGCGCCATGCAAGAAAAACACTCTGTTTTAGAGAAAACAGCATTCTTTCACTCTACTGTGTTTCCTATAGGGCACGTACAGTGAGCTAGCTCAGAACAAAAGAACTGTGCTTCCTACACAAACGGGGCATATCTAGTTCAACTCAGTATTGGAAACTGAGTAAAACAGGAGCTTCTCTTCAGTCCCATACACTGTACTGGCTGGGAACAGACGCGAATGCTATTTGCACTGTATATGGCCAGAAAAGCACAAGTGTGCTGTTCTTAGCCTGAATGAACACTTGCTGCTAGAACTTGAATCTCAACGTGATTCAACTCCGTTTAGGAAGTTTAATTGAACCCTAGTGCGCCATGCAAGAAAAACACTCTGTTTTAGAGAAAACAGCATTCTTTCACTCTACTGTGTTTCCTATAGGGCACGTACAGTGAGCTAGCTCAGAACAAAAGAACTGTGCTTCCTACACAAACGGGGCATATCTAGTTCAACTCAGTATTGGAAACTGAGTAAAACAGGAGCTTCTCTTCAGTCCCATACACTGTACTGGCTGGGAACAGACGCGAATGCTATTTGCACTGTATATGGCCAGAAAAGCACAAGTGTGCTGTTCTTAGCCTGAATGAACACTTGCTGCTAGAACTTGAATCTCAACGTGATTCA
Source organism: Peromyscus maniculatus bairdii (assembly GCF_049852395.1). Classification (NCBI taxonomy): domain Eukaryota; kingdom Metazoa; phylum Chordata; class Mammalia; order Rodentia; family Cricetidae; genus Peromyscus; species Peromyscus maniculatus. Next base: position 15,872,597 of record NC_134873.1, on the reverse strand, counting down.
ACTCCGTTTAGGAAGTTTAATTGAACCCTAGTGCGCCATGCAAGAAAAACACTCTGTTTTAGAGAAAACAGCATTATTTCACTCTACTGTGTTTCCTATAGGGCACGTACAGTGAGCTAGCTCAGAACAAAAGAACTGTGCTTCCTACACAAACGGGGCATATCTAGTTCAACTCAGTATTGGAAACTGAGTAAAACAGGAGCTTCTCTTCAGTCCAATACACTGTACTGGCTGGGAACAGACGCGAATGCTATTTGCACTGTATATGGCCAGAAAAGCACAAGTGTGCTGTTCTTAGCCTGAATGAACACTTGCTGCTAGAACTTGAATCTCAACGTGATTCAACTCCGTTTAGGAAGTTTAATTGAACACTAGTGCGCCATGCAAGAAAAACACTCTGTTTTAGAGAAAACAGCATTATTTCACTCTACTGTGTTTCCTATAGGGCACGTACAGTGAGCTAGCTCAGAACAAAAGAACTGTGCTTCCTACACAAACGGGGCATATCTAGTTCAACTCAGTATTGGAAACTGAGTAAAACAGGAGCTTCTCTTCAGTCCAATACACTGTACTGGCTGGGAACAGACGCGAATGCTATTTGCACTGTATATGGCCAGAAAAGCACAAGTGTGCTGTTCTTAGCCTGAATGAACACTTGCTGCTAGAACTTGAATCTCAACGTGATTCAACTCCGTTTAGGAAGTTTAATTGAACCCTAGTGCGCCATGCAAGAAAAACACTCTGTTTTAGAGAAAACAGCATTCTTTCACTCTACTGTGTTTCCTATAGGGCACGTACAGTGAGCTAGCTCAGAACAAAAGAACTGTGCTTCCTACACAAACGGGGCATATCTAGTTCAACTCAGTATTGGAAACTGAGTAAAACAGGAGCTTCTCTTCAGTCCCATACACTGTACTGGCTGGGAACAGACGCGAATGCTATTTGCACTGTATATGGCCAGAAAAGCACAAGTGTGCTGTTCTTAGCCTGAATGAACACTTGCTGCTAGAACTTGAATCTCAACGTGATTCAACTCCGTTTAGGAAGTTTAATTGAACCCTAGTGCGCCATGCAAGAAAAACACTCTGTTTTAGAGAAAACAGCATTCTTTCACTCTACTGTGTTTCCTATAGGGCACGTACAGTGAGCTAGCTCAGAACAAAAGAACTGTGCTTCCTACACAAACGGGGCATATCTAGTTCAACTCAGTATTGGAAACTGAGTAAAACAGGAGCTTCTCTTCAGTCCAATACACTGTACTGGCTGGGAACAGACGCGAATGCTATTTGCACTGTATATGGCCAGAAAAGCACAAGTGTGCTGTTCTTAGCCTGAATGAACACTTGCTGCTAGAACTTGAATCTCAACGTGATTCAAGTCCGTTTAGGAAGTTTAATTGAACCCTAGTGCGCCATGCAAGAAAAACACTCTGTTTTAGAGAAAACAGCATTCTTTCACTCTACTGTGTTTCCTATAGGGCACGTACAGTGAGCTAGCTCAGAACAAAAGAACTGTGCTTCCTACACAAACGGGGCATATCTAGTTCAACTCAGTATTGGAAACTGAGTAAAACAGGAGCTTCTCTTCAGTCCAATACACTGTACTGGCTGGGAACAGACGCGAATGCTATTTGCACTGTATATGGCCAGAAAAGCACAAGTGTGCTGTTCTTAGCCTGAATGAACACTTGCTGCTAGAACTTGAATCTCAACGTGATTCAACTCCGTTTAGGAAGTTTAATTGAACCCTAGTGCGCCATGCAAGAGAAACACTCTGTTTTAGAGAAAACAGCATTCTTTCACTCTATTGTGTTTCCTATAGGGCACGTACAGTGAGCTAGCTCAGAACAAAAGAACTGTGCTTCCTACACAAACGGGGCATATCTAGTTCAACTCAGTATTGGAAACTGAGTAAAACAGGAGCTTCTCTTCAGTCCCATACACAGTACTGGCTGGGAACAGACGCAAATGCTATTTGCACTGTATATGGCCAGAAAAGCACAAGTGTGCTGTTCTTAGCCTGAATGAACACTTGCTGCTAGAACTTGAATCTCAACGTGATTCAACTCCGTTTAGGAAGTTTAATTGAACCCTAGTGCGCCATGCAAGAAAAACACTCTGTTTTAGAGAAAACAGCATTCTTTCACTCTACTGTGTTTCCTATAGGGCACGTACAGTGAGCTAGCTCAGAACAAAAGAACTGTGCTTCCTACACAAACGGGGCATATCTAGTTCAACTCAGTATTGGAAACTGAGTAAAACAGGAGCTTCTCTTCAGTCCAATACACTGTACTGGCTGGGAACAGACGCGAATGCTATTTGCACTGTATATGGCCAGAAAAGCACAAGTGTGCTGTTCTTAGCCTGAATGAACACTTGCTGCTAGAACTTGAATCTCAACGTGATTCAACTCCGTTTAGGAAGTTTAATTGAACCCTAGTGCGCCATGCAAGAAAAACACTCTGTTTTAGAGAAAACAGCATTCTTTCACTCTACTGTGTTTCCTATAGGGCACGTACAGTGAGCTAGCTCAGAACAAAAGAACTGTGCTTCCTACACAAACGGGGCATATCTAGTTCAACTCAGTATTGGAAACTGAGTAAAACAGGAGCTTCTCTTCAGTCCCATACACTGTACTGGCTGGGAACAGACGCGAATGCTATTTGCACTGTATATGGCCAGAAAAGCACAAGTGTGCTGTTCTTATCCTGAATGAACACTTGCTGCTAGAACTTGAATCTCAACGTGATTCAACTCCGTTTAGGAAGTTTAATTGAACCCTAGTGCGCCATGCAAGAAAAACACTCTGTTTTAGAGAAAACAGCATTATTTCACTCTACTGTGTTTCCTATAGGGCACGTACAGTGAGCTAGCTCAGAACAAAAGAACTGTGCTTCCTACACAAACGGGGCATATCTAGTTCAACTCAGTATTGGAAACTGAGTAAAACAGGAGCTTCTCTTCAGTCCAATACACTGTACTGGCTGGGAACAGACGCGAATGCTATTTGCACTGTATATGGCCAGAAAAGCACAAGTGTGCTGTTCTTAGCCTGAATGAACACTTGCTGCTAGAACTTGAATCTCAACGTGATTCAACTCCGTTTAGGAAGTTTAATTGAACCCTAGTGCGCCATGCAAGAAAAACACTCTGTTTTAGAGAAAACAGCATTCTTTCACTCTACTGTGTTTCCTATAGGGCACGTACAGTGAGCTAGCTCAGAACAAAAGAACTGTGCTTCCTACACAAACGGGGCATATCTAGTTCAACTCAGTATTGGAAACTGAGTAAAACAGGAGCTTCTCTTCAGTCCCATACACTGTACTGGCTGGGAACAGACGCGAATGCTATTTGCACTGTATATGGCCAGAAAAGCACAAGTGTGCTGTTCTTAGCCTGAATGAACACTTGCTGCTAGAACTTGAATCTCAACGTGATTCAACTCCGTTTAGGAAGTTTAATTGAACCCTAGTGCGCCATGCAAGAAAAACACTCTGTTTTAGAGAAAACAGCATTCTTTCACTCTACTGTGTTTCCTATAGGGCACGTACAGTGAGCTAGCTCAGAACAAAAGAACTGTGCTTCCTACACAAACGGGGCATATCTAGTTCAACTCAGTATTGGAAACTGAGTAAAACAGGAGCTTCTCTTCAGTCCCATACACTGTACTGGCTGGGAACAGACGCGAATGCTATTTGCACTGTATATGGCCAGAAAAGCACAAGTGTGCTGTTCTTAGCCTGAATGAACACTTGCTGCTAGAACTTGAATCTCAACGTGATTCAACTCCGTTTAGGAAGTTTAATTGAACCCTAGTGCGCCATGCAAGAAAAACACTCTGTTTTAGAGAAAACAGCATTATTTCACTCTACTGTGTTTCCTATAGGGCACGTACAGTGAGCTAGCTCAGAACAAAAGAACTGTGCTTCCTACACAAACGGGGCATATCTAGTTCAACTCAGTATTGGAAACTGAGTAAAACAGGAGCTTCTCTTCAGTCCAATACACTGTACTGGCTGGGAACAGACGCGAATGCTATTTGCACTGTATATGGCCAGAAAAGCACAAGTGTGCTGTTCTTAGCCTGAATGAACACTTGCTGCTAGAACTTGAATCTCAACGTGATTCAACTCCGTTTAGGAAGTTTAATTGAACACTAGTGCGCCATGCAAGAAAAACACTCTGTTTTAGAGAAAACAGCATTATTTCACTCTACTGTGTTTCCTATAGGGCACGTACAGTGAGCTAGCTCAGAACAAAAGAACTGTGCTTCCTACACAAACGGGGCATATCTAGTTCAACTCAGTATTGGAAACTGAGTAAAACAGGAGCTTCTCTTCAGTCCAATACACTGTACTGGCTGGGAACAGACGCGAATGCTATTTGCACTGTATATGGCCAGAAAAGCACAAGTGTGCTGTTCTTAGCCTGAATGAACACTTGCTGCTAGAACTTGAATCTCAACGTGATTCAACTCCGTTTAGGAAGTTTAATTGAACCCTAGTGCGCCATGCAAGAAAAACACTCTGTTTTAGAGAAAACAGCATTCTTTCACTCTACTGTGTTTCCTATAGGGCACGTACAGTGAGCTAGCTCAGAACAAAAGAACTGTGCTTCCTACACAAACGGGGCATATCTAGTTCAACTCAGTATTGGAAACTGAGTAAAACAGGAGCTTCTCTTCAGTCCAATACACTGTACTGGCTGGGAACAGACGCGAATGCTATTTGCACTGTATATGGCCAGAAAACCACAAGTGTGCTGTTCTTAGCCTGAATGAACACTTGCTGCTAGAACTTGAATCTCAACGTGATTCAACTCCGTTTAGGAAGTTTAATTGAACCCTAGTGCGCCATGCAAGAAAAACACTCTGTTTTAGAGAAAACAGCATTCTTTCACTCTACTGTGTTTCCTATAGGGCACGTACAATGAGCTAGCTCAGAACAAAAGAACTGTGCTTCCTACACAAACGGGGCATATCTAGTTCAACTCAGTATTGGAAACTGAGTAAAACAGGAGCTTCTCTTCAGTCCAATACACTGTACTGGCTGGGAACAGACGCGAATGCTATTTGCACTGTATATGGCCAGAAAAGCACAAGTGTGCTGTTCTTATCCTGAATGAACACTTGCTGCTAGAACTTGAATCTCAACGTGATTCAACTCCGTTTAGGAAGTTTAATTGAACCCTAGTGCGCCATGCAAGAAAAACACTCTGTTTTAGAGAAAACAGCATTCTTTCACTCTACTGTGTTTCCTATAGGGCACGTACAGTGAGCTAGCTCAGAACAAAAGAACTGTGCTTCCTACACAAACGGGGCATATCTAGTTCAACTCAGTATTGGAAACTGAGTAAAACAGGAGCTTCTCTTCAGTCCCATACACTGTACTGGCTGGGAACAGACGCGAATGCTATTTGCACTGTATATGGCCAGAAAAGCACAAGTGTGCTGTTCTTAGCCTGAATGAACACTTGCTGCTAGAACTTGAATCTCAACGTGATTCAACTCCGTTTAGGAAGTTTAATTGAACCCTAGTGCGCCATGCAAGAAAAACACTCTGTTTTAGAGAAAACAGCATTCTTTCACTCTACTGTGTTTCCTATAGGGCACGTACAGTGAGCTAGCTCAGAACAAAAGAACTGTGCTTCCTACACAAACGGGGCATATCTAGTTCAACTCAGTATTGGAAACTGAGTAAAACAGGAGCTTCTCTTCAGTCCCATACACTGTACTGGCTGGGAACAGACGCGAATGCTATTTGCACTGTATATGGCCAGAAAAGCACAAGTGTGCTGTTCTTAGCCTGAATGAACACTTGCTGCTAGAACTTGAATCTCAACGTGATTCAACTCCGTTTAGGAAGTTTAATTGAACCCTAGTGCGCCATGCAAGAAAAACACTCTGTTTTAGAGAAAACAGCATTCTTTCACTCTACTGTGTTTCCTATAGGGCACGTACAGTGAGCTAGCTCAGAACAAAAGAACTGTGCTTCCTACACAAACGGGGCATATCTAGTTCAACTCAGTATTGGAAACTGAGTAAAACAGGAGCTTCTCTTCAGTCCAATACACTGTACTGGCTGGGAACAGACGCGAATGCTATTTGCACTGTATATGGCCAGAAAAGCACAAGTGTGCTGTTCTTAGCCTGAATGAACACTTGCTGCTAGAACTTGAATCTCAACGTGATTCAACTCCGTTTAGGAAGTTTAATTGAACCCTAGTGCGCCATGCAAGAAAAACACTCTGTTTTAGAGAAAACAGCATTCTTTCACTCTACTGTGTTTCCTATAGGGCACGTACAGTGAGCTAGCTCAGAACAAAAGAACTGTGCTTCCTACACAAACGGGGCATATCTAGTTCAACTCAGTATTGGAAACTGAGTAAAACAGGAGCTTCTCTTCAGTCCAATACACTGTACTGGCTGGGAACAGACGCGAATGCTATTTGCACTGTATATGGCCAGAAAAGCACAAGTGTGCTGTTCTTAGCCTGAATGAGCACTTGCTGCTAGAACTTGAATCTCAACGTGATTCAACTCCGTTTAGGAAGTTTAATTGAACCCTAGTGCGCCATGCAAGAAAAACACTCTGTTTTAGAGAAAACAGCATTCTTTCACTCTACTGTGTTTCCTATAGGGCACGTACAGTGAGCTAGCTCAGAACAAAAGAACTGTGCTTCCTACACAAACGGGGCATATCTAGTTCAACTCAGTATTGGAAACTGAGTAAAACAGGAGCTTCTCTTCAGTCCCATACACTGTACTGGCTGGGAACAGACGCGAATGCTATTTGCACTGTATATGGCCAGAAAAGCACAAGTGTGCTGTTCTTAGCCTGAATGAACACTTGCTGCTAGAACTTGAATCTCAACGTGATTCAACTCCGTTTAGGAAGTTTAATTGAACCCTAGTGCGCCATGCAAGAAAAACACTCTGTTTTAGAGAAAACAGCATTCTTTCACTCTACTGTGTTTCCTATAGGGCACGTACAGTGAGCTAGCTCAGAACAAAAGAACTGTGCTTCCTACACAAACGGGGCATATCTAGTTCAACTCAGTATTGGAAACTGAGTAAAACAGGAGCTTCTCTTCAGTCCAATACACTGTACTGGCTGGGAACAGACGCGAATGCTATTTGCACTGTATATGGCCAGAAAAGCACAAGTGTGCTGTTCTTAGCCTGAATGAACACTTGCTGCTAGAACTTGAATCTCAACGTGATTCAACTCCGTTTAGGAAGTTTAATTGAACCCTAGTGCGCCATGCAAGAAAAACACTCTGTTTTAGAGAAAACAGCATTCTTTCACTCTACTGTGTTTCCTATAGGGCACGTACAGTGAGCTAGCTCAGAACAAAAGAACTGTGCTTCCTACACAAACGGGGCATATCTAGTTCAACTCAGTATTGGAAACTGAGTAAAACAGGAGCTTCTCTTCAGTCCCATACACTGTACTGGCTGGGAACAGACGCGAATGCTATTTGCACTGTATATGGCCAGAAAAGCACAAGTGTGCTGTTCTTAGCCTGAATGAACACTTGCTGCTAGAACTTGAATCTCAACGTGATTCAACTCCGTTTAGGAAGTTTAATTGAACCCTAGTGCGCCATGCAAGAAAAACACTCTGTTTTAGAGAAAACAGCATTCTTTCACTCTACTGTGTTTCCTATAGGGCACGTACAGTGAGCTAGCTCAGAACAAAAGAACTGTGCTTCCTACACAAACGGGGCATATCTAGTTCAACTCAGTATTGGAAACTGAGTAAAACAGGAGCTTCTCTTCAGTCCCATACACTGTACTGGCTGGGAACAGACGCGAATGCTATTTGCACTGTATATGGCCAGAAAAGCACAAGTGTGCTGTTCTTAGCCTGAATGAACACTTGCTGCTAGAACTTGAATCTCAACGTGATTCAACTCCGTTTAGGAAGTTTAATTGAACCCTAGTGCGCCATGCAAGAAAAACACTCTGTTTTAGAGAAAACAGCATTCTTTCACTCTACTGTGTTTCCTATAGGGCACGTACAGTGAGCTAGCTCAGAACAAAAGAACTGTGCTTCCTACACAAACGGGGCATATCTAGTTCAACTCAGTATTGGAAACTGAGTAAAACAGGAGCTTCTCTTCAGTCCCATACACTGTACTGGCTGGGAACAGACGCGAATGCTATTTGCACTGTATATGGCCAGAAAAGCACAAGTGTGCTGTTCTTAGCCTGAATGAACACTTGCTGCTAGAACTTGAATCTCAACGTGATTCAACTCCGTTTAGGAAGTTTAATTGAACCCTAGTGCGCCATGCAAGAAAAACACTCTGTTTTAGAGAAAACAGCATTCTTTCACTCTACTGTGTTTCCTATAGGGCACGTACAGTGAGCTAGCTCAGAACAAAAGAACTGTGCTTCCTACACAAACGGGGCATATCTAGTTCAACTCAGTATTGGAAACTGAGTAAAACAGGAGCTTCTCTTCGGTCCAATACACTGTACTGGCTGGGAACAGACGCGAATGCTATTTGCACTGTATATGGCCAGAAAAGCACAAGTGTGCTGTTCTTAGCCTGAATGAACACTTGCTGCTAGAACTTGAATCTCAACGTGATTCAACTCCGTTTAGGAAGTTTAATTGAACCCTAGTGCGCCATGCAAGAAAAACACTCTGTTTTAGAGAAAACAGCATTCTTTCACTCTACTGTGTTTCCTATAGGGCACGTACAGTGAGCTAGCTCAGAACAAAAGAACTGTGCTTCCTACACAAACGGGGCATATCTAGTTCAACTCAGTATTGGAAACTGAGTAAAACAGGAGCTTCTCTTCAGTCCAATACACTGTACTGGCTGGGAACAGACGCGAATGCTATTTGCACTGTATATGGCCAGAAAAGCACAAGTGTGCTGTTCTTAGCCTGAATGAGCACTTGCTGCTAGAACTTGAATCTCAACGTGATTCAACTCCGTTTAGGAAGTTTAATTGAACCCTAGTGCGCCATGCAAGAAAAACACTCTGTTTTAGAGAAAACAGCATTCTTTCACTCTACTGTGTTTCCTATAGGGCACGTACAGTGAGCTAGCTCAGAACAAAAGAACTGTGCTTCCTACACAAACGGGGCATATCTAGTTCAACTCAGTATTGGAAACTGAGTAAAACAGGAGCTTCTCTTCAGTCCCATACACTGTACTGGCTGGGAACAGACGCGAATGCTATTTGCACTGTATATGGCCAGAAAAGCACAAGTGTGCTGTTCTTAGCCTGAATGAACACTTGCTGCTAGAACTTGAATCTCAACGTGATTCAACTCCGTTTAGGAAGTTTAATTGAACCCTAGTGCGCCATGCAAGAAAAACACTCTGTTTTAGAGAAAACAGCATTCTTTCACTCTACTGTGTTTCCTATAGGGCACGTACAGTGAGCTAGCTCAGAACAAAAGAACTGTGCTTCCTACACAAACGGGGCATATCTAGTTCAACTCAGTATTGGAAACTGAGTAAAACAGGAGCTTCTCTTCAGTCCAATACACTGTACTGGCTGGGAACAGACGCGAATGCTATTTGCACTGTATATGGCCAGAAAAGCACAAGTGTGCTGTTCTTAGCCTGAATGAACACTTGCTGCTAGAACTTGAATCTCAACGTGATTCAACTCCGTTTAGGAAGTTTAATTGAACCCTAGTGCGCCATGCAAGAAAAACACTCTGTTTTAGAGAAAACAGCATTCTTTCACTCTACTGTGTTTCCTATAGGGCACGTACAGTGAGCTAGCTCAGAACAAAAGAACTGTGCTTCCTACACAAACGGGGCATATCTAGTTCAACTCAGTATTGGAAACTGAGTAAAACAGGAGCTTCTCTTCAGTCCCATACACTGTACTGGCTGGGAACAGACGCGAATGCTATTTGCACTGTATATGGCCAGAAAAGCACAAGTGTGCTGTTCTTAGCCTGAATGAACACTTGCTGCTAGAACTTGAATCTCAACGTGATTCAACTCCGTTTAGGAAGTTTAATTGAACCCTAGTGCGCCATGCAAGAAAAACACTCTGTTTTAGAGAAAACAGCATTCTTTCACTCTACTGTGTTTCCTATAGGGCACGTACAGTGAGCTAGCTCAGAACAAAAGAACTGTGCTTCCTACACAAACGGGGCATATCTAGTTCAACTCAGTATTGGAAACTGAGTAAAACAGGAGCTTCTCTTCAGTCCCATACACTGTACTGGCTGGGAACAGACGCGAATGCTATTTGCACTGTATATGGCCAGAAAAGCACAAGTGTGCTGTTCTTAGCCTGAATGAACACTTGCTGCTAGAACTTGAATCTCAACGTGATTCAACTCCGTTTAGGAAGTTTAATTGAACCCTAGTGCGCCATGCAAGAAAAACACTCTGTTTTAGAGAAAACAGCATTCTTTCACTCTACTGTGTTTCCTATAGGGCACGTACAGTGAGCTAGCTCAGAACAAAAGAACTGTGCTTCCTACACAAACGGGGCATATCTAGTTCAACTCAGTATTGGAAACTGAGTAAAACAGGAGCTTCTCTTCAGTCCCATACACTGTACTGGCTGGGAACAGACGCGAATGCTATTTGCACTGTATATGGCCAGAAAAGCACAAGTGTGCTGTTCTTAGCCTGAATGAACACTTGCTGCTAGAACTTGAATCTCAACGTGATTCAACTCCGTTTAGGAAGTTTAATTGAACCCTAGTGCGCCATGCAAGAAAAACACTCTGTTTTAGAGAAAACAGCATTCTTTCACTCTACTGTGTTTCCTATAGGGCACGTACAGTGAGCTAGCTCAGAACAAAAGAACTGTGCTTCCTACACAAACGGGGCATATCTAGTTCAACTCAGTATTGGAAACTGAGTAAAACAGGAGCTTCTCTTCAGTCCAATACACTGTACTGGCTGGGAACAGACGCGAATGCTATTTGCACTGTATATGGCCAGAAAAGCACAAGTGTGCTGTTCTTAGCCTGAATGAACACTTGCTGCTAGAACTTGAATCTCAACGTGATTCAACTCCGTTTAGGAAGTTTAATTGAACCCTAGTGCGCCATGCAAGAAAAACACTCTGTTTTAGAGAAAACAGCATTCTTTCACTCTACTGTGTTTCCTATAGGGCACGTACAGTGAGCTAGCTCAGAACAAAAGAACTGTGCTTCCTACACAAACGGGGCATATCTAGTTCAACTCAGTATTGGAAACTGAGTAAAACAGGAGCTTCTCTTCAGTCCCATACACTGTACTGGCTGGGAACAGACGCGAATGCTATTTGCACTGTATATGGCCAGAAAAGCACAAGTGTGCTGTTCTTAGCCTGAATGAACACTTGCTGCTAGAACTTGAATCTCAACGTGATTCAACTCCGTTTAGGAAGTTTAATTGAACCCTAGTGCGCCATGCAAGAAAAACACTCTGTTTTAGAGAAAACAGCATTATTTCACTCTACTGTGTTTCCTATAGGGCACGTACAGTGAGCTAGCTCAGAACAAAAGAACTGTGCTTCCTACACAAACGGGGCATATCTAGTTCAACTCAGTATTGGAAACTGAGTAAAACAGGAGCTTCTCTTCAGTCCAATACACTGTACTGGCTGGGAACAGACGCGAATGCTATTTGCACTGTATATGGCCAGAAAAGCACAAGTGTGCTGTTCTTAGCCTGAATGAACACTTGCTGCTAGAACTTGAATCTCAACGTGATTCAACTCCGTTTAGGAAGTTTAATTGAACCCTAGTGCGCCATGCAAGAAAAACACTCTGTTTTAGAGAAAACAGCATTCTTTCACTCTACTGTGTTTCCTATAGGGCACGTACAGTGAGCTAGCTCAGAACAAAAGAACTGTGCTTCCTACACAAACGGGGCATATCTAGTTCAACTCAGTATTGGAAACTGAGTAAAACAGGAGCTTCTCTTCAGTCCCATACACTGTACTGGCTGGGAACAGACGCGAATGCTATTTGCACTGTATATGGCCAGAAAAGCACAAGTGTGCTGTTCTTAGCCTGAATGAACACTTGCTGCTAGAACTTGAATCTCAACGTGATTCAACTCCGTTTAGGAAGTTTAATTGAACCCTAGTGCGCCATGCAAGAAAAACACTCTGTTTTAGAGAAAACAGCATTCTTTCACTCTACTGTGTTTCCTATAGGGCACGTACAGTGAGCTAGCTCAGAACAAAAGAACTGTGCTTCCTACACAAACGGGGCATATCTAGTTCAACTCAGTATTGGAAACTGAGTAAAACAGGAGCTTCTCTTCAGTCCCATACACTGTACTGGCTGGGAACAGACGCGAATGCTATTTGCACTGTATATGGCCAGAAAAGCACAAGTGTGCTGTTCTTAGCCTGAATGAACACTTGCTGCTAGAACTTGAATCTCAACGTGATTCAACTCCGTTTAGGAAGTTTAATTGAACCCTAGTGCGCCATGCAAGAAAAACACTCTGTTTTAGAGAAAACAGCATTATTTCACTCTACTGTGTTTCCTATAGGGCACGTACAGTGAGCTAGCTCAGAACAAAAGAACTGTGCTTCCTACACAAACGGGGCATATCTAGTTCAACTCAGTATTGGAAACTGAGTAAAACAGGAGCTTCTCTTCAGTCCAATACACTGTACTGGCTGGGAACAGACGCGAATGCTATTTGCACTGTATATGGCCAGAAAAGCACAAGTGTGCTGTTCTTAGCCTGAATGAACACTTGCTGCTAGAACTTGAATCTCAACGTGATTCAACTCCGTTTAGGAAGTTTAATTGAACCCTAGTGCGCCATGCAAGAAAAACACTCTGTTTTAGAGAAAACAGCATTCTTTCACTCTACTGTGTTTCCTATAGGGCACGTACAGTGAGCTAGCTCAGAACAAAAGAACTGTGCTTCCTACACAAACGGGGCATATCTAGTTCAACTCAGTATTGGAAACTGAGTAAAACAGGAGCTTCTCTTCAGTCCCATACACTGTACTGGCTGGGAACAGACGCGAATGCTATTTGCACTGTATATGGCCAGAAAAGCACAAGTGTGCTGTTCTTAGCCTGAATGAACACTTGCTGCTAGAACTTGAATCTCAACGTGATTCAACTCCGTTTAGGAAGTTTAATTGAACCCTAGTGCGCCATGTAAGAAAAACACTCTGTTTTAGAGAAAACAGCATTCTTTCACTCTACTGTGTTTCCTATAGGGCACGTACAATGAGCTAGCTCAGAACAAAAGAACTGTGCTTCCTACACAAACGGGGCATATCTAGTTCAACTCAGTATTGGAAACTGAGTAAAACAGGAGCTTCTCTTCAGTCCCATACACTGTACTGGCTGGGAACAGACGCGAATGCTATTTGCACTGTATATGGCCAGAAAAGCACAAGTGTGCTGTTCTTAGCCTGAATGAACACTTGCTGCTAGAACTTGAATCTCAACGTGATTCAACTCCGTTTAGGAAGTTTAATTGAACCCTAGTGCGCCATGCAAGAAAAACACTCTGTTTTAGAGAAAACAGCATTCTTTCACTCTACTGTGTTTCCTATAGGGCACGTACAGTGAGCTAGCTCAGAACAAAAGAACTGTGCTTCCTACACAAACGTGGCATATCTAGTTCAACTCAGTATTGGAAACTGAGTAAAACAGGAGCTTCTCTTCAGTCCCATACACTGTACTGGCTGGGAACAGACGCGAATGCTATTTGCACTGTATATGGCCAGAAAAGCACAAGTGTGCTGTTCTTAGCCTGAATGAACACTTGCTGCTAGAACTTGAATCTCAACGTGATTCAACTCCGTTTAGGAAGTTTAATTGAACCCTAGTGCGCCATGCAAGAAAAACACTCTGTTTTAGAGAAAACAGCATTATTTCACTCTACTGTGTTTCCTATAGGGCACGTACAGTGAGCTAGCTCAGAACAAAAGAACTGTGCTTCCTACACAAACGGGGCATATCTAGTTCAACTCAGTATTGGAAACTGAGTAAAACAGGAGCTTCTCTTCAGTCCAATACACTGTACTGGCTGGGAACAGACGCGAATGCTATTTGCACTGTATATGGCCAGAAAAGCACAAGTGTGCTGTTCTTAGCCTGAATGAACACTTGCTGCTAGAACTTGAATCTCAACGTGATTCAACTCCGTTTAGGAAGTTTAATTGAACCCTAGTGCGCCATGCAAGAAAAACACTCTGTTTTAGAGAAAACAGCATTCTTTCACTCTACTGTGTTTCCTATAGGGCACGTACAGTGAGCTAGCTCAGAACAAAAGAACTGTGCTTCCTACACAAACGGGGCATATCTAGTTCAACTCAGTATTGGAAACTGAGTAAAACAGGAGCTTCTCTTCAGTCCCATACACTGTACTGGCTGGGAACAGACGCGAATGCTATTTGCACTGTATATGGCCAGAAAAGCACAAGTGTGCTGTTCTTAGCCTGAATGAACACTTGCTGCTAGAACTTGAATCTCAACGTGATTCAACTCCGTTTAGGAAGTTTAATTGAACCCTAGTGCGCCATGCAAGAAAAACACTCTGTTTTAGAGAAAACAGCATTCTTTCACTCTACTGTGTTTCCTATAGGGCACGTACAGTGAGCTAGCTCAGAACAAAAGAACTGTGCTTCCTACACAAACGGGGCATATCTAGTTCAACTCAGTATTGGAAACTGAGTAAAACAGGAGCTTCTCTTCAGTCCCATACACTGTACTGGCTGGGAACAGACGCGAATGCTATTTGCACTGTATATGGCCAGAAAAGCACAAGTGTGCTGTTCTTAGCCTGAATGAACACTTGCTGCTAGAACTTGAATCTCAACGTGATTCAACTCCGTTTAGGAAGTTTAATTGAACCCTAGTGCGCCATGCAAGAAAAACACTCTGTTTTAGAGAAAACAGCATTCTTTCACTCTACTGTGTTTCCTATAGGGCACGTACAGTGAGCTAGCTCAGAACAAAAGAACTGTGCTTCCTACACAAACGGGGCATATCTAGTTCAACTCAGTATTGGAAACTGAGTAAAACAGGAGCTTCTCTTCAGTCCAATACACTGTACTGGCTGGGAACAGACGCGAATGCTATTTGCACTGTATATGGCCAGAAAAGCACAAGTGTGCTGTTCTTAGCCTGAATGAACACTTGCTGCTAGAACTTGAATCTCAACGTGATTCAACTCCGTTTAGGAAGTTTAATTGAACCCTAGTGCGCCATGCAAGAAAAACACTCTGTTTTAGAGAAAACAGCATTCTTTCACTCTACTGTGTTTCCTATAGGGCACATACAGTGAGCTAGCTCAGAACAAAAGAACTGTGCTTCCTACACAAACGGGGCATATCTAGTTCAACTCAGTATTGGAAACTGAGTAAAACAGGAGCTTCTCTTCAGTCCCATACACTGTACTGGCTGGGAACAGACGCGAATGCTATTTGCACTGTATATGGCCAGAAAAGCACAAGTGTGCTGTTCTTAGCCTGAATGAACACTTGCTGCTAGAACTTGAATCTCAACGTGATTCAACTCCGTTTAGGAAGTTTAATTGAACCCTAGTGCGCCATGTAAGAAAAACACTCTGTTTTAGAGAAAACAGCATTCTTTCACTCTACTGTGTTTCCTATAGGGCACGTACAATGAGCTAGCTCAGAACAAAAGAACTGTGCTTCCTACACAAACGGGGCATATCTAGTTCAACTCAGTATTGGAAACTGAGTAAAACAGGAGCTTCTCTTCAGTCCAATACACTGTACTGGCTGGGAACAGACGCGAATGCTATTTGCACTGTATATGGCCAGAAAAGCACAAGTGTGCTGTTCTTATCCTGAATGAACACTTGCTGCTAGAACTTGAATCTCAACGTGATTCAACTCCGTTTAGGAAGTTTAATTGAACCCTAGTGCGCCATGCAAGAAAAACACTCTGTTTTAGAGAAAACAGCATTCTTTCACTCTACTGTGTTTCCTATAGGGCACGTATAGTGAGCTAGCTCAGAACAAAAGAACTGTGCTTCCTACACAAACGGGGCATATCTAGTTCAACTCAGTATTGGAAACTGAGTAAAACAGGAGCTTCTCTTCAGTCCCATACACTGTACTGGCTGGGAACAGACGCGAATGCTATTTGCACTGTATATGGCCAGAAAAGCACAAGTGTGCTGTTCTTAGCCTGAATGAACACTTGCTGCTAGAACTTGAATCTCAACGTGATTCAACTCCGTTTAGGAAGTTTAATTGAACCCTAGTGCGCCATGCAAGAAAAACACTCTGTTTTAGAGAAAACAGCATTCTTTCACTCTACTGTGTTTCCTATAGGGCACGTACAGTGAGCTAGCTCAGAACAAAAGAACTGTGCTTCCTACACAAACGGGGCATATCTAGTTCAACTCAGTATTGGAAACTGAGTAAAACAGGAGCTTCTCTTCAGTCCCATACACTGTACTGGCTGGGAACAGACGCGAATGCTATTTGCACTGTATATGGCCAGAAAAGCACAAGTGTGCTGTTCTTAGCCTGAATGAACACTTGCTGCTAGAACTTGAATCTCAACGTGATTCAACTCCGTTTAGGAAGTTTAATTGAACCCTAGTGCGCCATGCAAGAAAAACACTCTGTTTTAGAGAAAACAGCATTCTTTCACTCTACTGTGTTTCCTATAGGGCACGTACAGTGAGCTAGCTCAGAACAAAAGAACTGTGCTTCCTACACAAACGGGGCATATCTAGTTCAACTCAGTATTGGAAACTGAGTAAAACAGGAGCTTCTCTTCAGTCCAATACACTGTACTGGCTGGGAACAGACGCGAATGCTATTTGCACTGTATATGGCCAGAAAAGCACAAGTGTGCTGTTCTTAGCCTGAATGAACACTTGCTGCTAGAACTTGAATCTCAACGTGATTCAACTCCGTTTAGGAAGTTTAATTGAACCCTAGTGCGCCATGCAAGAAAAACACTCTGTTTTAGAGAAAACAGCATTCTTTCACTCTACTGTGTTTCCTATAGGGCACGTACAGTGAGCTAGCTCAGAACAAAAGAACTGTGCTTCCTACACAAACGGGGCATATCTAGTTCAACTCAGTATTGGAAACTGAGTAAAACAGGAGCTTCTCTTCAGTCCAATACACTGTACTGGCTGGGAACAGACGCGAATGCTATTTGCACTGTATATGGCCAGAAAAGCACAAGTGTGCTGTTCTTAGCCTGAATGAGCACTTGCTGCTAGAACTTGAATCTCAACGTGATTCAACTCCGTTTAGGAAGTTTAATTGAACCCTAGTGCGCCATGCAAGAAAAACACTCTGTTTTAGAGAAAACAGCATTCTTTCACTCTACTGTGTTTCCTATAGGGCACGTACAGTGAGCTAGCTCAGAACAAAAGAACTGTGCTTCCTACACAAACGGGGCATATCTAGTTCAACTCAGTATTGGAAACTGAGTAAAACAGGAGCTTCTCTTCAGTCCCATACACTGTACTGGCTGGGAACAGACGCGAATGCTATTTGCACTGTATATGGCCAGAAAAGCACAAGTGTGCTGTTCTTAGCCTGAATGAACACTTGCTGCTAGAACTTGAATCTCAACGTGATTCAACTCCGTTTAGGAAGTTTAATTGAACCCTAGTGCGCCATGCAAGAAAAACACTCTGTTTTAGAGAAAACAGCATTCTTTCACTCTACTGTGTTTCCTATAGGGCACGTACAGTGAGCTAGCTCAGAACAAAAGAACTGTGCTTCCTACACAAACGGGGCATATCTAGTTCAACTCAGTATTGGAAACTGAGTAAAACAGGAGCTTCTCTTCAGTCCCATACACTGTACTGGCTGGGAACAGACGCGAATGCTATTTGCACTGTATATGGCCAGAAAAGCACAAGTGTGCTGTTCTTAGCCTGAATGAACACTTGCTGCTAGAACTTGAATCTCAACGTGATTCAACTCCGTTTAGGAAGTTTAATTGAACCCTAGTGCGCCATGTAAGAAAAACACTCTGTTTTAGAGAAAACAGCATTCTTTCACTCTACTGTGTTTCCTATAGGGCACGTACAATGAGCTAGCTCAGAACAAAAGAACTGTGCTTCCTACACAAACGGGGCATATCTAGTTCAACTCAGTATTGGAAACTGAGTAAAACAGGAGCTTCTCTTCAGTCCAATACACTGTACTGGCTGGGAACAGACGCGAATGCTATTTGCACTGTATATGGCCAGAAAAGCACAAGTGTGCTGTTCTTATCCTGAATGAACACTTGCTGCTAGAACTTGAATCTCAACGTGATTCAACTCCGTTTAGGAAGTTTAATTGAACCCTAGTGCGCCATGCAAGAAAAACACTCTGTTTTAGAGAAAACAGCATTCTTTCACTCTACTGTGTTTCCTATAGGGCACGTATAGTGAGCTAGCTCAGAACAAAAGAACTGTGCTTCCTACACAAACGGGGCATATCTAGTTCAACTCAGTATTGGAAACTGAGTAAAACAGGAGCTTCTCTTCAGTCCCATACACTGTACTGGCTGGGAACAGACGCGAATGCTATTTGCACTGTATATGGCCAGAAAAGCACAAGTGTGCTGTTCTTAGCCTGAATGAACACTTGCTGCTAGAACTTGAATCTCAACGTGATTCAACTCCGTTTAGGAAGTTTAATTGAACCCTAGTGCGCCATGCAAGAAAAACACTCTGTTTTAGAGAAAACAGCATTCTTTCACTCTACTGTGTTTCCTATAGGGCACGTACAGTGAGCTAGCTCAGAACAAAAGAACTGTGCTTCCTACACAAACGGGGCATATCTAGTTCAACTCAGTATTGGAAACTGAGTAAAACAGGAGCTTCTCTTCAGTCCCATACACTGTACTGGCTGGGAACAGACGCGAATGCTATTTGCACTGTATATGGCCAGAAAAGCACAAGTGTGCTGTTCTTAGCCTGAATGAACACTTGCTGCTAGAACTTGAATCTCAACGTGATTCAACTCCGTTTAGGAAGTTTAATTGAACCCTAGTGCGCCATGCAAGAAAAACACTCTGTTTTAGAGAAAACAGCATTCTTTCACTCTACTGTGTTTCCTATAGGGCACGTACAGTGAGCTAGCTCAGAACAAAAGAACTGTGCTTCCTACACAAACGGGGCATATCTAGTTCAACTCAGTATTGGAAACTGAGTAAAACAGGAGCTTCTCTTCAGTCCAATACACTGTACTGGCTGGGAACAGACGCGAATGCTATTTGCACTGTATATGGCCAGAAAAGCACAAGTGTGCTGTTCTTAGCCTGAATGAACACTTGCTGCTAGAACTTGAATCTCAACGTGATTCAACTCCGTTTAGGAAGTTTAATTGAACCCTAGTGCGCCATGCAAGAAAAACACTCTGTTTTAGAGAAAACAGCATTCTTTCACTCTACTGTGTTTCCTATAGGGCACGTACAGTGAGCTAGCTCAGAACAAAAGAATTGTGCTTCCTACACAAACGGGGCATATCTAGTTCAACTCAGTATTGGAAACTGAGTAAAACAGGAGCTTCTCTTCAGTCCAATACACTGTACTGGCTGGGAACAGACGCGAATGCTATTTGCACTGTATATGGCCAGAAAAGCACAAGTGTGCTGTTCTTAGCCTGAATGAGCACTTGCTGCTAGAACTTGAATCTCAACGTGATTCAACTCCGTTTAGGAAGTTTAATTGAACCCTAGTGCGCCATGCAAGAAAAACACTCTGTTTTAGAGAAAACAGCATTCTTTCACTCTACTGTGTTTCCTATAGGGCACGTACAGTGAGCTAGCTCAGAACAAAAGAACTGTGCTTCCTACACAAACGGGGCATATCTAGTTCAACTCAGTATTGGAAACTGAGTAAAACAGGAGCTTCTCTTCAGTCCCATACACTGTACTGGCTGGGAACAGACGCGAATGCTATTTGCACTGTATATGGCCAGAAAAGCACAAGTGTGCTGTTCTTAGCCTGAATGAACACTTGCTGCTAGAACTTGAATCTCAACGTGATTCAACTCCGTTTAGGAAGTTTAATTGAACCCTAGTGCGCCATGCAAGAAAAACACTCTGTTTTAGAGAAAACAGCATTCTTTCACTCTACTGTGTTTCCTATAGGGCACGTACAGTGAGCTAGCTCAGAACAAAAGAACTGTGCTTCCTACACAAACGGGGCATATCTAGTTCAACTCAGTATTGGAAACTGAGTAAAACAGGAGCTTCTCTTCAGTCCAATACACTGTACTGGCTGGGAACAGACGCGAATGCTATTTGCACTGTATATGGCCAGAAAAGCACAAGTGTGCTGTTCTTAGCCTGAATGAACACTTGCTGCTAGAACTTGAATCTCAACGTGATTCAACTCCGTTTAGGAAGTTTAATTGAACCCTAGTGCGCCATGCAAGAAAAACACTCTGTTTTAGAGAAAACAGCATTCTTTCACTCTACTGTGTTTCCTATAGGGCACGTACAGTGAGCTAGCTCAGAACAAAAGAACTGTGCTTCCTACACAAACGGGGCATATCTAGTTCAACTCAGTATTGGAAACTGAGTAAAACAGGAGCTTCTCTTCAGTCCCATACACTGTACTGGCTGGGAACAGACGCGAATGCTATTTGCACTGTATATGGCCAGAAAAGCACAAGTGTGCTGTTCTTAGCCTGAATGAACACTTGCTGCTAGAACTTGAATCTCAACGTGATTCAACTCCGTTTAGGAAGTTTAATTGAACCCTAGTGCGCCATGCAAGAAAAACACTCTGTTTTAGAGAAAACAGCATTCTTTCACTCTACTGTGTTTCCTATAGGGCACGTACAGTGAGCTAGCTCAGAACAAAAGAACTGTGCTTCCTACACAAACGGGGCATATCTAGTTCAACTCAGTATTGGAAACTGAGTAAAACAGGAGCTTCTCTTCAGTCCCATACACTGTACTGGCTGGGAACAGACGCGAATGCTATTTGCACTGTATATGGCCAGAAAAGCACAAGTGTGCTGTTCTTAGCCTGAATGAACACTTGCTGCTAGAACTTGAATCTCAACGTGATTCAACTCCGTTTAGGAAGTTTAATTGAACCCTAGTGCGCCATGCAAGAAAAACACTCTGTTTTAGAGAAAACAGCATTCTTTCACTCTACTGTGTTTCCTAATAGGCACGTACAGTGAGCTAGCTCAGAACAAAAGAACTGTGCTTCCTACACAATCGGGGCATATCTAGTTCAACTCAGTATTGGAAACTGAGTAAAACAGGAGCTTCTCTTCAGTCCCATACACTGTACTGGCTGGGAACAGACGCGAATGCTATTTGCACTGTATATGGCCAGAAAAGCACAAGTGTGCTGTTCTTAGCCTGAATGAACACTTGCTGCTAGAACTTGAATCTCAACGTGATTCAACTCCGTTTAGGAAGTTTAATTGAACCCTAGTGCGCCATGCAAGAAAAACACTCTGTTTTAGAGAAAACAGCATTCTTTCACTCTACTGTGTTTCCTATAGGGCACGTAGAGTGAGCTAGCTCAGAACAAAAGAACTGTGCTTCCTACACAAACGGGGCATATCTAGTTCTACTCAGTATTGGAAACTGAGTAAAACAGGAGCTTCTCTTCAGTCCCATACACTGTACTGGCTGGGAACAGACGCGAATGCTATTTGCACTGTATATGGCCAGAAAAGCACAAGTGTGCTGTTCTTAGCCTGAATGAACACTTGCTGCTAGAACTTGAATCTCAACGTGATTCAACTCCGTTTAGGAAGTTTAATTGAACCCTAGTGCGCCATGCAAGAAAAACACTCTGTTTTAGAGAAAACAGCATTCTTTCACTCTACTGTGTTTCCTATAGGGCACGTACAGTGAGCTAGCTCAGAACAAAAGAACTGTGCTTCCTACACAAACGGGGCATATCTAGTTCAACTCAGTATTGGAAACTGAGTAAAACAGGAGCTTCTCTTCAGTCCAATACACTGTACTGGCTGGGAACAGACGCGAATGCTATTTGCACTGTATATGGCCAGAAAAGCACAAGTGTGCTGTTCTTAGCCTGAATGAACACTTGCTGCTAGAACTTGAATCTCAACGTGATTCAACTCCGTTTAGGAAGTTTAATTGAACCCTAGTGCGCCATGCAAGAAAAACACTCTGTTTTAGAGAAAACAGCATTCTTTCACTCTACTGTGTTTCCTAATAGGCACGTACAGTGAGCTAGCTCAGAACAAAAGAACTGTGCTTCCTACACAATCGGGGCATATCTAGTTCAACTCAGTATTGGAAACTGAGTAAAACAGGAGCTTCTCTTCAGTCCCATACACTGTACTGGCTGGGAACAGACGCGAATGCTATTTGCACTGTATATGGCCAGAAAAGCACAAGTGTGCTGTTCTTAGCCTGAATGAACACTTGCTGCTAGAACTTGAATCTCAACGTGATTCAACTCCGTTTAGGAAGTTTAATTGAACCCTAGTGCGCCATGCAAGAAAAACACTCTATTTTAGAGAAAACAGCATTCTTTCACTCTACTGTGTTTCCTATAGGGCACGTACAGTGAGCTAGCTCAGAACAAAAGAACTGTGCTTCCTACACAAACGGGTCATATCTAGTTCAACTCAGTATTGGAAACTGAGTAAAACAGGAGCTTCTCTTCAGCCCAATACACTGTACTGGCTGGGAACAGACGCGAATGCTATTTGCACTGTATATGGCCAGAAAAGCACAAGTGTGCTGTTCTTAGCCTGAATGAACACTTGCTGCTAGAACTTGAATCTCAACGTGATTCAACTCCGTTTAGGAAGTTTAATTGAACCCTAGTGCGCCATGCAAGAAAAACACTCTGTTTTAGAGAAAACAGCATTCTTTCACTCTACTGTGTTTCCTATAGGGCACGTACAGTGAGCTAGCTCAGAACAAAAGAACTGTGCTTCCTACACAAACGGGGCATATCTAGTTCAACTCAGTATTGGAAACTGAGTAAAACAGGAGCTTCTCTTCAGTCCAATACACTGTACTGGCTGGGAACAGACGCGAATGCTATTTGCATTGTATATGGCCAGAAAAGCACAAGTGTGCTGTTCTTAGCCTGAATGAACACTTGCTGCTAGAACTTGAATCTCAACGTGATTCAACTCCGTTTAGGAAGTTTAATTGAACCCTAGTGCGCCATGCAAGAAAAACACTCTGTTTTAGAGAAAACAGCATTCTTTCACTCTACTGTGTTTCCTATAGGGCACGTACAGTGAGCTAGCTCAGAACAAAAGAACTGTGCTTCCTACACAAACGGGGCATATCTAGTTCAACTCAGTATTGGAAACTGAGTAAAACAGGAGCTTCTCTTCAGTCCAATACACTGTACTGGCTGGGAACAGACGCGAATGCTATTTGCACTGTATATGGCCAGAAAAGCACAAGTGTGCTGTTCTTAGCCTGAATGAACACTTGCTGGTAGAACTTGAATCTCAACGTGATTCAACTCCGTTTAGGAAGTTTAATTGAACCCTAGTGCGCCATGCAAGAAAAACACTCTGTTTTAGAGAAAACAGCATTCTTTCACTCTACTGTGTTTCCTAATAGGCACGTACAGTGAGCTAGCTCAGAACAAAAGAACTGTGCTTCCTACACAAACGGGGCATATCTAGTTCAACTCAGTATTGGAAACTGAGTAAAACAGGAGCTTCTCTTCAGTCCAGTACACTGTACTGGCTGGGAACAGACGCGAATGCTATTTGCACTGTATATGGCCAGAAAAGCACAAGTGTGCTGTTCTTAGCCTGAATGAACACTTGCTGCTAGAACTTGAATCTCAACGTGATTCAACTCCGTTTAGGAAGTTTAATTGAACCCTAGTGCGCCATGCAAGAAAAACACTCTGTTTTAGAGAAAACAGCATTCTTTCACTCTACTGTGTTTCCTATAGGGCACGTACAGTGAGCTAGCTCAGAACAAAAGAACTGTGCTTCCTACACAAACGGGGCATATCTAGTTCAACTCAGTATTGGAAACTGAGTAAAACAGGAGCTTCTCTTCAGTCCAATACACTGTACTGGCTGGGAACAGACGCGAATGCTATTTGCACTGTATATGGCCAGAAAAGCACAAGTGTGCTGTTCTTAGCCTGAATGAACACTTGCTGCTAGAACTTGAATCTCAACGTGATTCAACTCCGTTTAGGAAGTTTAATTGAACCCTAGTGCGCCATGCAAGAAAAACACTCTGTTTTAGAGAAAACAGCATTCTTTCACTCTACTGTGTTTCCTATAGGGCACGTACAGTGAGCTAGCTCAGAACAAAAGAACTGTGCTTCCTACACAAACGGGGCATATCTAGTTCAACTCAGTATTGGAAACTGAGTAAAACAGGAGCTTCTCTTCAGTCCAGTACACTGTACTGGCTGGGAACAGACGCGAATGCTATTTGCACTGTATATGGCCAGAAAAGCACAAGTGTGCTGTTCTTAGCCTGAATGAACACTTGCTGCTAGAACTTGAATCTCAACGTGATTCAACTCCGTTTAGGAAGTTTAATTGAACCCTAGTGCGCCATGCAAGAAAAACACTCTGTTTTAGAGAAAACAGCATTCATTCACTCTACTGTGTTTCCTATAGGGCACGTACAGTGAGCTAGCTCAGAACAAAAGAACTGTGCTTCCTACACAAACGGGGCATATCTAGTTCAACTCAGTATTGGAAACTGAGTAAAACAGGAGCTTCTCTTCAGTCCAATACACTGTACTGGCTGGGAACAGACGCGAATGCTATTTGCACTGTATATGGCCAGAAAAGCACAAGTGTGCTGTTCTTAGCCTGAATGAACACTTGCTGCTAGAACTTGAATCTCAACGTGATTCAACTCCGTTTAGGAAGTTTAATTGAACCCTAGTGCGCCATGCAAGAAAAACACTCTGTTTTAGAGAAAACAGCATTCTTTCACTCTACTGTGTTTCCTATAGGGCACGTACAGTGAGCTAGCTCAGAACAAAAGAACTGTGCTTCCTACACAAACGGGGCATATCTAGTTCAACTCAGTATTGGAAACTGAGTAAAACAGGAGCTTCTCTTCAGTCCCATACACTGTACTGGCTGGGAACGGACGCAAATGCTATTTGCACTGTATATGGCCAGAAAAGCACAAGTGTGGTGTTCTTAGCCTGAATGAACACTTGCTGCTAGAACTTGAATCTCAACGTGATTCAACTCCGTTTAGGAAGTTTAATTGAACCCTAGTGCGCCATGCAAGAAAAACACTCTGTTTTAGAGAAAACAGCATTCTTTCACTCTACTGTGTTTCCTATAGGGCACGTACAGTGAGCTAGCTCAGAACAAAAGAACTGTGCTTCCTACACAATCGGGGCATATCTAGTTCAACTCAGTATTGGAAACTGAGTAAAACAGGAGCTTCTCTTCAGTCCCATACACTGTACTGGCTGGGAACAGACGCGAAGGCTATTTGCACTGTATATGGCCAGAAAAGCACAAGTGTGCTGTTCTTAGCCTGAATGAACACTTGCTGCTAGAACTTGAATCTCAACGTGATTCAACTCCGTTTAGTAAGTTTAATTGAACCCAGGTGCGCCATGCAAGAAAAACACTCTGTTTTAGAGAAAACAGCATTCTTTCACTCTACTGTGTTTCCTATAGGGCACGTACAGTGAGCTAGCTCAGAACAAAAGAACTGTGCTTCCTACACAAACGGGGCATATCTAGTTCAACTCAGTATTGGAAACTGAGGAAAACAGGAGCTTCTCTTCAGTCCCATACACTGTACTGGCTGGGAACAGACGCGAATGCTATTTGCACTGTATATGGCCAGAAAAGCACAAGTGTGCTGTTCTTAGCCTGAATGAACACTTGCTGCTAGAACTTGAATCTCAACGTGATTCAACTCCGTTTAGGAAGTTTAATTGAACCCTAGTGCGCCATGCAAGAAAAACACTCTGTTTTAGAGAAAACAGCATTCTTTCACTCTACTGTGTTTCCTATAGGGCACGTACAGTGAGCTAGCTCAGAACAAAAGAACTGTGCTTCCTACACAAACGGGGCATATCTAGTTCAACTCAGTATTGGAAACTGAGTAAAACAGGAGCTTCTCTTCAGTCCAATACACTGTACTGGCTGGGAACAGACGCGAATGCTATTTGCACTGTATATGGCCAGAAAAGCACAAGTGTGCTGTTCTTAGCCTGAATGAACACTTGCTGCTAGAACTTGAATCTCAACGTGATTCAACTCCGTTTAGGAAGTTTAATTGAACCCTAGTGCGCCATGCAAGAAAAACACTCTGTTTTAGAGAAAACAGCATTATTTCACTCTACTGTGTTTCCTATAGGGCACGTACAGTGAGCTAGCTCAGAACAAAAGAACTGTGCTTCCTACACAAACGGGGCATATCTAGTTCAACTCAGTATTGGAAACTGAGTAAAACAGGAGCTTCTCTTCAGTCCCATACACTGTACTGGCTGGGAACAGACGCGAATGCTATTTGCACTGTATATGGCCAGAAAAGCACAAGTGTGCTGTTCTTAGCCTGAATGAACACTTGCTGCTAGAACTTGAATCTCAACGTGATTCAACTCCGTTTAGGAAGTTTAATTGAACCCTAGTGCGCCATGCAAGAAAAACACTCTGTTTTAGAGAAAACAGCATTCTTTCACTCTACTGTGTTTCCTATAGGGCACGTACAGTGAGCTAGCTCAGAACAAAAGAACTGTGCTTCCTACACAAACGGGGCATATCTAGTTCAACTCAGTATTGGAAACTGAGTAAAACAGGAGCTTCTCTTCAGTCCAAAACACTGTACTGGCTGGGAACAGACGCGAATGCTATTTGCTCTGTATATGGCCAGAAGCACAAGTGTGCTGTTCTTAGCCTGAATGAACACTTGCTGCTAGAACTTGAATCTCAACGTGATTCAACTCCGTTTAGGAAGTTTAATTGAACCCTAGTGCGCCATGCAAGAAAAACACTCTGTTTTAGAGAAAACAGCATTCTTTCACTCTACTGTGTTTCCTATAGGGCACGTACAGTGAGCTAGCTCAGAACAAAAGAACTGTGCTTCCTACACAAACGGGGCATATCTAGTTCAACTCAGTATTGGAAACTGAGGAAAACAGGAGCTTCTCTTCAGTCCAATACACTGTACTGGCTGGGAACAGACGCGAATGCTATTTGCACTGTATATGGCCAGAAAAGCACAAGTGTGCTGTTCTTAGCCTGAATGAACACTTGCTGCTAGAACTTGAATCTCAACGTGATTCAACTCCGTTTAGGAAGTTTAATTGAACCCTAGTGCGCCATGCAAGAAAAACACTCTGTTTTAGAGAAAACAGCATTCTTTCACTCTACTGTGTTTCCTATAGGGCACGTACAGTGAGCTAGCTCAGAACAAAAGAACTGTGCTTCCTACACAAACGGGGCATATCTAGTTCAACTCAGTATTGGAAACTGAGTAAAACAGGAGCTTCTCTTCAGTCCCATACACTGTACTGGCTGGGAACAGACGCGAATGCTATTTGCACTGTATATGGCCAGAAAAGCACAAGTGTGCTGTTCTTAGCCTGAATGAACACTTGCTGCTAGAACTTGAATCTCAACGTGATTCAACTCCGTTTAGGAAGTTTAATTGAACCCTAGTGCGCCATGCAAGAAAAACACTCTGTTTTAGAGAAAACAGCATTCTTTCACTCTACTGTGTTTCCTATAGGGCACGTACAGTGAGCTAGCTCAGAACAAAAGAACTGTGCTTCCTACACAAACGGGGCATATCTAGTTCAACTCAGTATTGGAAACTGAGTAAAACAGGAGCTTCTCTTCAGTCCAAAACACTGTACTGGCTGGGAACAGACGCGAATGCTATTTGCTCTGTATATGGCCAGAAGCACAAGTGTGCTGTTCTTAGCCTGAATGAACACTTGCTGCTAGAACTTGAATCTCAACATGATTCAACTCCGTTTAGGAAGTTTAATTGAACCCTAGTGCGCCATGCAAGAAAAACACTCTGTTTTAGAGAAAACAGCATTCTTTCACTCTACTGTGTTTCCTATAGGGCACGTACAGTGAGCTAGCTCAGAACAAAAGAACTGTGCTTCCTACACAAACGGGGCATATCTAGTTCAACTCAGTATTGGAAACTGAGTAAAACAGGAGCTTCTCTTCAGTCCCATACACTGTACTGGCTGGGAACAGACGCGAATGCTATTTGCACTGTATATGGCCAGAAAAGCACAAGTGTGCTGTTCTTAGCCTGAATGAACACTTGCTGCTAGAACTTGAATCTCAACGTGATTCAACTCCGTTTAGGAAGTTTAATTGAACCCTAGTGCGCCATGCAAGAAAAACACTCTGTTTTAGAGAAAACAGCATTCTTTCACTCTACTGTGTTTCCTATAGGGCACGTACAGTGAGCTAGCTCAGAACAAAAGAACTGTGCTTCCTACACAAACGGGGCATATCTAGTTCAACTCAGTATTGGAAACTGAGTAAAACAGGAGCTTCTCTTCAGTCCCATACACTGTACTGGCTGGGAACAGACGCGAATGCTATTTGCACTGTATATGGCCAGAAAAGCACAAGTGTGCTGTTCTTAGCCTGAATGAACACTTGCTGCTAGAACTTGAATCTCAACGTGATTCAACTCCGTTTAGGAAGTTTAATTGAACCCTAGTGCGCCATGCAAGATAAACACTCTGTTTTAGAGAAAACAGCATTCTTTCACTCTACTGTGTTTCCTATAGGGCACGTACAGTGAGCTAGCTCAGAACAAAAGAACTGTGCTTCCTACACAAACGGGGCATATCTAGTTCAACTCAGTATTGGAAACTGAGTAAAACAGGAGCTTCTCTTCAGTCCCATACACTCTACTGGCTGGGAACAGACGCAAATGCTATTTTCACTGTATATGGCCAGAAAAGCACAAGTGTGCTGTTCTTAGCCTGAATGAACACTTGCTGCTAGAACTTGAATCTCAACGTGATTCAACTCCGTTTAGGAAGTTTAATTGAACCCTAGTGCGCCATGCAAGAAAAACACTCTGTTTTAGAGAAAACAGCATTCTTTCACTCTACTGTGTTTCCTATAGGGCACGTACAGTGAGCTAGCTCAGAACAAAAGAACTGTGCTTCCTACACAAACGGGGCATATCTAGTTCAACTCAGTATTGGAAACTGAGTAAAACAGGAGCTTCTCTTCAGTCCCATACACTCTACTGGCTGGGAACAGACGCAAATGCTATTTTCACTGTATATGGCCAGAAAAGCACAAGTGTGCTGTTCTTAGCCTGAATGAACACTTGCTGCTAGAACTTGAATCTCAACGTGATTCAACTCCGTTTAGGAAGTTTAATTGAACCCTAGTGCGCCATGCAAGAAAAACACTCTGTTTTAGAGAAAACAGCATTCTTTCACTCTACTGTGTTTCCTATAGGGCACGTACAGTGAGCTAGCTCAGAACAAAAGAACTGTGCTTCCTACACAAACGGGGCATATCTAGTTCAACTCAGTATTGGAAACTGAGTAAAACAGGAGCTTCTCTTCAGTCCCATACACTGTACTGGCTGGGAACAGACGTGAATGCTATTTGCACTGTATATGGCCAGAAAAGCACAAGTGTGCTGTTCTTAGCCTGAATGAACACTTGCTGCTAGAACTTGAATCTCAACGTGATTCAACTCCGTTTAGGAAGTTTAATTGAACCCTAGTGCGCCATGCAAGAAAAACACTCTGTTTTAGAGAAAACAGCATTCTTTCACTCTACTGTGTTTCCTATAGGGCACGTACAGTGAGCTAGCTCAGAACAAAAGAACTGTGCTTCCTACACAATCGGGGCATATCTAGTTCAACTCAGTATTGGAAACTGAGTAAAACAGGAGCTTCTCTTCAGTCCCATACACTGTACTGGCTGGGAACAGACGCGAATGCTATTTGCACTGTATATGGCCAGAAAAGCACAAGTGTGCTGTTCTTAGCCTGAATGAACACTTGCTGCTAGAACTTGAATCTCAACGTGATTCAACTCCGTTTAGGAAGTTTAATTGAACCCTAGTGCGCCATGCAAGAAAAACACTCTGTTTTAGAGAAAACAGCATTCTTTCACTCTACTGTGTTTCCTATAGGGCACGTACAGTGAGCTAGCTCAGAACAAAAGAACTGTGCTTCCTACACAAACGGGGCATATCTAGTTCAACTCAGTATTGGAAACTGAGTAAAACAGGAGCTTCTCTTCAGTCCCATACACTGTACTGGCTGGGAACAGACGCGAATGCTATTTGCACTGTATATGGCCAGAAAAGCACAAGTGTGCTGTTCTTAGCCTGAATGAACACTTGCTGCTAGAACTTGAATCTCAACGTGATTCAACTCCGTTTAGGAAGTTTAATTGAACCCTAGTGCGCCATGCAAGAAAAACACTCTGTTTTAGAGAAAACAGCATTCTTTCACTCTACTGTGTTTCCTATAGGGCACGTACAGTGAGCTAGCTCAGAACAAAAGAACTGTGCTTCCTACACAAACGGGGCATATCTAGTTCAACTCAGTATTGGAAACTGAGTAAAACAGGAGCTTCTCTTCAGTCCCATACACTGTACTGGCTGGGAACAGACGCGAATGCTATTTGCACTGTATATGGCCAGAAAAGCACAAGTGTGCTGTTCTTAGCCTGAATGAACACTTGCTGCTAGAACTTGAATCTCAACGTGATTCAACTCCGTTTAGGAAGTTTAATTGAACCCTAGTGCGCCATGCAAGAAAAACACTCTGTTTTAGAGAAAACAGCATTCTTTCACTCTACTGTGTTTCCTATAGGGCACGTACAGTGAGCTAGCTCAGAACAAAAGAACTGTGCTTCCTACACAAACGGGGCATATCTAGTTCAACTCAGTATTGGAAACTGAGGAAAACAGGAGCTTCTCTTCAGTCCCATACACTGTACTGGCTGGGAACAGACGCAAATGCTATTTGCACTGTATATGGCCAGAAAAGCACAAGTGTGCTGTTCTTAGCCTGAATGAACACTTGCTGCTAGAACTTGAATCTCAACGTGATTCAACTCCGTTTAGGAAGTTTAATTGAACCCTAGTGCGCCATGCAAGAAAAACACTCTGTTTTAGAGAAAACAGCATTCTTTCACTCTACTGTGTTTCCTATAGGGCACGTACAGTGAGCTAGCTCAGAACAAAAGAACTGTGCTTTCTACACAAACGGGGCATATCTAGTTCAAGTCAGTATTGGAAACTGAGTAAAACAGGAGCTTCTCTTCAGTCCCATACACTGTACTGGCTGGGAACAGACGCGAATGCTATTTGTACTGTATATGGCCAGAAAAGCACAAGTGTGCTGTTCTTAGCCTGAATGAACACTTGCTGCTAGAACTTGAATCTCAACGTGATTCAACTCCGTTTAGGAAGTTTAATTGAACCCTAGTGCGCCATGCAAGAAAAACACTCTGTTTTAGAGAAAACAGCATTCTTTCACTCTACTGTGTTTCCTATAGGGCACGTACAGTGAGCAAGCTCAGAACAAAAGAACTGTGCTTCCTACACAAACGGGGCATATCTAGTTCAACTCAGTATTGGAAACTGAGTAAAACAGGAGCTTCTCTTCAGTCCAATACACTGTACTGGCTGGGAACAGACGCGAATGCTATTTGCACTGTATATGGCCAGAAAAGCACAAGTGTGCTGTTCTTAGCCTGAATGAACACTTGCTGCTAGAACTTGAATCTCAACGTGATTCAACTCCGTTTAGGAAGTTTAATTGAACCCTAGTGCGCCATGCAAGAAAAACACTCTGTTTTAGAGAAAACAGCATTCTTTCACTCTACTGTGTTTCCTATAGGGCACGTACAGTGAGCTAGCTCAGAACAAAAGAACTGTGCTTCCTACACAAACGGGGCATATCTAGTTCAACTCAGTATTGGAAACTGAGTAAAACAGGAGCTTCTCTTCAGTCCAATACACTGTACTGGCTGGGAACAGACGCGAATGCTATTTGCACTGTATATGGCCAGAAAAGCACAAGTGTGCTGTTTTAAGCCTGAATGAACACTTGCTGCTAGAACTTGAATCTCAACGTGATTCAACTCCGTTTAGGAAGTTTAATTGAACCCTAGTGCGCCATGCAAGAAAAACACTCTGTTTTAGAGAAAACAGCATTCTTTCACTCTACTGTGTTTCCTATAGGGCACGTACAGTGAGCTAGCTCAGAACAAAAGAACTGTGCTTCCTACACAATCGGGGCATATCTAGTTCAACTCAGTATTGGAAACTGAGTAAAACAGGAGCTTCTCTTCAGTCCCATACACTGTACTGGCTGGGAACAGACGCGAAGGCTATTTGCACTGTATATGGCCAGAAAAGCACAAGTGTGCTGTTCTTAGCCTGAATGAACACTTGCTGCTAGAACTTGAATCTCAACGTGATTCAACTCCGTTTAGTAAGTTTAATTGAACCCAGGTGCGCCATGCAAGAAAAACACTCTGTTTTAGAGAAAACAGCATTCTTTCACTCTACTGTGTTTCCTATAGGGCACGTACAGTGAGCTAGCTCAGAACAAAAGAACTGTGCTTCCTACACAAACGGGGCATATCTAGTTCAACTCAGTATTGGAAACTGAGGAAAACAGGAGCTTCTCTTCAGTCCCATACACTGTACTGGCTGGGAACAGACGCGAATGCTATTTGCACTGTATATGGCCAGAAAAGCACAAGTGTGCTGTTCTTAGCCTGAATGAACACTTGCTGCTAGAACTTGAATCTCAACGTGATTCAACTCCGTTTAGGAAGTTTAATTGAACCCTAGTGCGCCATGCAAGAAAAACACTCTGTTTTAGAGAAAACAGCATTCTTTCACTCTACTGTGTTTCCTATAGGGCACGTACAGTGAGCTAGCTCAGAACAAAAGAACTGTGCTTCCTACACAAACGGGGCATATCTAGTTCAACTCAGTATTGGAAACTGAGTAAAACAGGAGCTTCTCTTCAGTCCCATACACTGTACTGGCTGGGAACAGACGCGAATGCTATTTGCACTGTATATGGCCAGAAAAGCACAAGTGTGCTGTTCTTAGCCTGAATGAACACTTGCTGCTAGAACTTGAATCTCAACGTGATTCAACTCCGTTTAGGAAGTTTAATTGAACCCTAGTGCGCCATGCAAGAAAAACACTCTGTTTTAGAGAAAACAGCATTCTTTCACTCTACTGTGTTTCCTATAGGGCACGTACAGTGAGCTAGCTCAGAACAAAAGAACTGTGCTTCCTACACAAACGGGGCATATCTAGTTCAACTCAGTATTGGAAACTGAGTAAAACAGGAGCTTCTCTTCAGTCCCATACACTGTACTGGCTGGGAACAGACGCGAATGCTATTTGCACTGTATATGGCCAGAAAAGCACAAGTGTGCTGTTCTTAGCCTGAATGAACACTTGCTGCTAGAACTTGAATCTCAACGTGATTCAACTCCGTTTAGGAAGTTTAATTGAACCCTAGTGCGCCATGCAAGAAAAACACTCTGTTTTAGAGAAAACAGCATTCTTTCACTCTACTGTGTTTCCTATAGGGCACGTACAGTGAGCTAGCTCAGAACAAAAGAACTGTGCTTCCTACACAAACGGGGCATATCTAGTTCAACTCAGTATTGGAAACTGAGTAAAACAGGAGCTTCTCTTCAGTCCAAAACACTGTACTGGCTGGGAACAGACGCGAATGCTATTTGCTCTGTATATGGCCAGAAGCACAAGTGTGCTGTTCTTAGCCTGAATGAACACTTGCTGCTAGAACTTGAATCTCAACATGATTCAACTCCGTTTAGGAAGTTTAATTGAACCCTAGTGCGCCATGCAAGAAAAACACTCTGTTTTAGAGAAAACAGCATTCTTTCACTCTACTGTGTTTCCTATAGGGCACGTACAGTGAGCTAGCTCAGAACAAAAGAACTGTGCTTCCTACACAAACGGGGCATATCTAGTTCAACTCAGTATTGGAAACTGAGTAAAACAGGAGCTTCTCTTCAGTCCCATACACTGTACTGGCTGGGAACAGACGCGAATGCTATTTGCACTGTATATGGCCAGAAAAGCACAAGTGTGCTGTTCTTAGCCTGAATGAACACTTGCTGCTAGAACTTGAATCTCAACGTGATTCAACTCCGTTTAGGAAGTTTAATTGAACCCTAGTGCGCCATGCAAGAAAAACACTCTGTTTTAGAGAAAACAGCATTCTTTCACTCTACTGTGTTTCCTATAGGGCACGTACAGTGAGCTAGCTCAGAACAAAAGAACTGTGCTTCCTACACAAACGGGGCATATCTAGTTCAACTCAGTATTGGAAACTGAGTAAAACAGGAGCTTCTCTTCAGTCCCATACACTGTACTGGCTGGGAACAGACGCGAATGCTATTTGCACTGTATATGGCCAGAAAAGCACAAGTGTGCTGTTCTTAGCCTGAATGAACACTTGCTGCTAGAACTTGAATCTCAACGTGATTCAACTCCGTTTAGGAAGTTTAATTGAACCCTAGTGCGCCATGCAAGATAAACACTCTGTTTTAGAGAAAACAGCATTCTTTCACTCTACTGTGTTTCCTATAGGGCACGTACAGTGAGCTAGCTCAGAACAAAAGAACTGTGCTTCCTACACAAACGGGGCATATCTAGTTCAACTCAGTATTGGAAACTGAGTAAAACAGGAGCTTCTCTTCAGTCCCATACACTCTACTGGCTGGGAACAGACGCAAATGCTATTTTCACTGTATATGGCCAGAAAAGCACAAGTGTGCTGTTCTTAGCCTGAATGAACACTTGCTGCTAGAACTTGAATCTCAACGTGATTCAACTCCGTTTAGGAAGTTTAATTGAACCCTAGTGCGCCATGCAAGAAAAACACTCTGTTTTAGAGAAAACAGCATTCTTTCACTCTACTGTGTTTCCTATAGGGCACGTACAGTGAGCTAGCTCAGAACAAAAGAACTGTGCTTCCTACACAAACGGGGCATATCTAGTTCAACTCAGTATTGGAAACTGAGTAAAACAGGAGCTTCTCTTCAGTCCCATACACTCTACTGGCTGGGAACAGACGCAAATGCTATTTTCACTGTATATGGCCAGAAAAGCACAAGTGTGCTGTTCTTAGCCTGAATGAACACTTGCTGCTAGAACTTGAATCTCAACGTGATTCAACTCCGTTTAGGAAGTTTAATTGAACCCTAGTGCGCCATGCAAGAAAAACACTCTGTTTTAGAGAAAACAGCATTCTTTCACTCTACTGTGTTTCCTATAGGGCACGTACAGTGAGCTAGCTCAGAACAAAAGAACTGTGCTTCCTACACAAACGGGGCATATCTAGTTCAACTCAGTATTGGAAACTGAGTAAAACAGGAGCTTCTCTTCAGTCCCATACACTGTACTGGCTGGGAACAGACGTGAATGCTATTTGCACTGTATATGGCCAGAAAAGCACAAGTGTGCTGTTCTTAGCCTGAATGAACACTTGCTGCTAGAACTTGAATCTCAACGTGATTCAACTCCGTTTAGGAAGTTTAATTGAACCCTAGTGCGCCATGCAAGAAAAACACTCTGTTTTAGAGAAAACAGCATTCTTTCACTCTACTGTGTTTCCTATAGGGCACGTACAGTGAGCTAGCTCAGAACAAAAGAACTGTGCTTCCTACACAATCGGGGCATATCTAGTTCAACTCAGTATTGGAAACTGAGTAAAACAGGAGCTTCTCTTCAGTCCCATACACTGTACTGGCTGGGAACAGACGCGAATGCTATTTGCACTGTATATGGCCAGAAAAGCACAAGTGTGCTGTTCTTAGCCTGAATGAACACTTGCTGCTAGAACTTGAATCTCAACGTGATTCAACTCCGTTTAGGAAGTTTAATTGAACCCTAGTGCGCCATGCAAGAAAAACACTCTGTTTTAGAGAAAACAGCATTCTTTCACTCTACTGTGTTTCCTATAGGGCACGTACAGTGAGCTAGCTCAGAACAAAAGAACTGTGCTTCCTACACAAACGGGGCATATCTAGTTCAACTCAGTATTGGAAACTGAGTAAAACAGGAGCTTCTCTTCAGTCCCATACACTGTACTGGCTGGGAACAGACGCGAATGCTATTTGCACTGTATATGGCCAGAAAAGCACAAGTGTGCTGTTCTTAGCCTGAATGAACACTTGCTGCTAGAACTTGAATCTCAACGTGATTCAACTCCGTTTAGGAAGTTTAATTGAACCCTAGTGCGCCATGCAAGAAAAACACTCTGTTTTAGAGAAAACAGCATTCTTTCACTCTACTGTGTTTCCTATAGGGCACGTACAGTGAGCTAGCTCAGAACAAAAGAACTGTGCTTCCTACACAAACGGGGCATATCTAGTTCAACTCAGTATTGGAAACTGAGTAAAACAGGAGCTTCTCTTCAGTCCCATACACTGTACTGGCTGGGAACAGACGCGAATGCTATTTGCACTGTATATGGCCAGAAAAGCACAAGTGTGCTGTTCTTAGCCTGAATGAACACTTGCTGCTAGAACTTGAATCTCAACGTGATTCAACTCCGTTTAGGAAGTTTAATTGAACCCTAGTGCGCCATGCAAGAAAAACACTCTGTTTTAGAGAAAACAGCATTCTTTCACTCTACTGTGTTTCCTATAGGGCACGTACAGTGAGCTAGCTCAGAACAAAAGAACTGTGCTTCCTACACAAACGGGGCATATCTAGTTCAACTCAGTATTGGAAACTGAGTAAAACAGGAGCTTCTCTTCAGTCCAATACACTGTACTGGCTGGGAACAGACGCGAATGCTATTTGCACTGTATATGGCCAGAAAAGCACAAGTGTGCTGTTCTTAGCCTGAATGAACACTTGCTGCTAGAACTTGAATCTCAACGTGATTCAACTCCGTTTAGGAAGTTTAATTGAACCCTAGTGCGCCATGCAAGAAAAACACTCTGTTTTAGAGAAAACAGCATTCTTTCACTCTACTGTGTTTCCTATAGGGCACGTACAGTGAGCTAGCTCAGAACAAAAGAACTGTGCTTCCTACACAAACGGGGCATATCTAGTTCAACTCAGTATTGGAAACTGAGTAAAACAGGAGCTTCTCTTCAGTCCCATACACTGTACTGGCTGGGAACAGACGCGAATGCTATTTGCACTGTATATGGCCAGAAAAGCACAAGTGTGCTGTTCTTAGCCTGAATGAACACTTGCTGCTAGAACTTGAATCTCAACGTGATTCAACTCCGTTTAGGAAGTTTAATTGAACCCTAGTGCGCCATGCAAGAAAAACACTCTGTTTTAGAGAAAACAGCATTCTTTCACTCTACTGTGTTTCCTATAGGGCACGTACAGTGAGCTAGCTCAGAACAAAAGAACTGTGCTTCCTACACAAACGGGGCATATCTAGTTCAACTCAGTATTGGAAACTGAGTAAAACAGGAGCTTCTCTTCAGTCCAAAACACTGTACTGGCTGGGAACAGACGCGAATGCTATTTGCTCTGTATATGGCCAGAAGCACAAGTGTGCTGTTCTTAGCCTGAATGAACACTTGCTGCTAGAACTTGAATCTCAACGTGATTCAACTCCGTTTAGGATGTTTAATTGAACCCTAGTGCGCCATGCAAGAAAAACACTCTGTTTTAGAGAAAACAGCATTCTTTCACTCTACTGTGTTTCCTATAGGGCACGTACAGTGAGCTAGCTCAGAACAAAAGAACTGTGCTTCCTACACAAACGGGGCATATCTAGTTCAACTCAGTATTGGAAACTGAGGAAAACAGGAGCTTCTCTTCAGTCCCATACACTGTACTGGCTGGGAACAGACGCGAATGCTATTTGCACTGTATATGGCCAGAAAAGCACAAGTGTGCTGTTCTTAGCCTGAATGAACACTTGCTGCTAGAACTTGAATCTCAACGTGATTCAACTCCGTTTAGGAAGTTTAATTGAACCCTAGTGCGCCATGCAAGAAAAACACTCTGTTTTAGAGAAAACAGCATTCTTTCACTCTACTGTGTTTCCTATAGGGCACGTACAGTGAGCTAGCTCAGAACAAAAGAACTGTGCTTCCTACACAAACGGGGCATATCTAGTTCAACTCAGTATTGGAAACTGAGTAAAACAGGAGCTTCTCTTCAGTCCCATACACTGTACTGGCTGGGAACAGACGCGAATGCTATTTGCACTGTATATGGCCAGAAAAGCACAAGTGTGCTGTTCTTAGCCTGAATGAACACTTGCTGCTAGAACTTGAATCTCAACGTGATTCAACTCCGTTTAGGAAGTTTAATTGAACCCTAGTGCGCCATGCAAGATAAACACTCTGTTTTAGAGAAAACAGCATTCTTTCACTCTACTGTGTTTCCTATAGGGCACGTACAGTGAGCTAGCTCAGAACAAAAGAACTGTGCTTCCTACACAAACGGGGCATATCTAGTTCAACTCAGTATTGGAAACTGAGTAAAACAGGAGCTTCTCTTCAGTCCCATACACTCTACTGGCTGGGAACAGACGCAAATGCTATTTTCACTGTATATGGCCAGAAAAGCACAAGTGTGCTGTTCTTAGCCTGAATGAACACTTGCTGCTAGAACTTGAATCTCAACGTGATTCAACTCCGTTTAGGAAGTTTAATTGAACCCTAGTGCGCCATGCAAGAAAAACACTCTGTTTTAGAGAAAACAGCATTCTTTCACTCTACTGTGTTTCCTATAGGGCACGTACAGTGAGCTAGCTCAGAACAAAAGAACTGTGCTTCCTACACAAACGGGGCATATCTAGTTCAACTCAGTATTGGAAACTGAGTAAAACAGGAGCTTCTCTTCAGTCCCATACACTCTACTGGCTGGGAACAGACGCAAATGCTATTTTCACTGTATATGGCCAGAAAAGCACAAGTGTGCTGTTCTTAGCCTGAATGAACACTTGCTGCTAGAACTTGAATCTCAACGTGATTCAACTCCGTTTAGGAAGTTTAATTGAACCCTAGTGCGCCATGCAAGAAAAACACTCTGTTTTAGAGAAAACAGCATTCTTTCACTCTACTGTGTTTCCTATAGGGCACGTACAGTGAGCTAGCTCAGAACAAAAGAACTGTGCTTCCTACACAAACGGGGCATATCTAGTTCAACTCAGTATTGGAAACTGAGTAAAACAGGAGCTTCTCTTCAGTCCCATACACTGTACTGGCTGGGAACAGACGTGAATGCTATTTGCACTGTATATGGCCAGAAAAGCACAAGTGTGCTGTTCTTAGCCTGAATGAACACTTGCTGCTAGAACTTGAATCTCAACGTGATTCAACTCCGTTTAGGAAGTTTAATTGAACCCTAGTGCGCCATGCAAGAAAAACACTCTGTTTTAGAGAAAACAGCATTCTTTCACTCTACTGTGTTTCCTATAGGGCACGTACAGTGAGCTAGCTCAGAACAAAAGAACTGTGCTTCCTACACAATCGGGGCATATCTAGTTCAACTCAGTATTGGAAACTGAGTAAAACAGGAGCTTCTCTTCAGTCCCATACACTGTACTGGCTGGGAACAGACGCGAATGCTATTTGCACTGTATATGGCCAGAAAAGCACAAGTGTGCTGTTCTTAGCCTGAATGAACACTTGCTGCTAGAACTTGAATCTCAACGTGATTCAACTCCGTTTAGGAAGTTTAATTGAACCCTAGTGCGCCATGCAAGAAAAACACTCTGTTTTAGAGAAAACAGCATTCTTTCACTCTACTGTGTTTCCTATAGGGCACGTACAGTGAGCTAGCTCAGAACAAAAGAACTGTGCTTCCTACACAAACGGGGCATATCTAGTTCAACTCAGTATTGGAAACTGAGTAAAACAGGAGCTTCTCTTCAGTCCCATACACTGTACTGGCTGGGAACAGACGCGAATGCTATTTGCACTGTATATGGCCAGAAAAGCACAAGTGTGCTGTTCTTAGCCTGAATGAACACTTGCTGCTAGAACTTGAATCTCAACGTGATTCAACTCCGTTTAGGAAGTTTAATTGAACCCTAGTGCGCCATGCAAGAAAAACACTCTGTTTTAGAGAAAACAGCATTCTTTCACTCTACTGTGTTTCCTATAGGGCACGTACAGTGAGCTAGCTCAGAACAAAAGAACTGTGCTTCCTACACAAACGGGGCATATCTAGTTCAACTCAGTATTGGAAACTGAGTAAAACAGGAGCTTCTCTTCAGTCCAATACACTGTACTGGCTGGGAACAGACGCGAATGCTATTTGCACTGTATATGGCCAGAAAAGCACAAGTGTGCTGTTCTTAGCCTGAATGAACACTTGCTGCTAGAACTTGAATCTCAACGTGATTCAACTCCGTTTAGGAAGT
Source organism: Peromyscus maniculatus bairdii (assembly GCF_049852395.1). Lineage (NCBI taxonomy): Eukaryota > Metazoa > Chordata > Mammalia > Rodentia > Cricetidae > Peromyscus > Peromyscus maniculatus. The sequence continues at coordinate 15,832,341 of NC_134873.1, read as the reverse complement.
TTAATTGAACCCTAGTGCGCCATGCAAGAAAAACACTCTGTTTTAGAGAAAATAGCATTCTTTCACTCTACTGTGTTTCCTATAGGGCACGTACAGTGAGCTAGCTCAGAACAAAAGAACTGTGCTTCCTACACAATCGGGGCATATCTAGTTCAACTCAGTATTGGAAACTGAGTAAAACAGGAGCTTCTCTTCAGTCCCATACACTGTACTGGCTGGGAACAGACGCGAATGCTATTTGCACTGTATATGGCCAGAAAAGCACAAGTGTGCTGTTCTTAGCCTGAATGAACACTTGCTGCTAGAACTTGAATCTCAACGTGATTCAACTCCGTTTAGGAAGTTTAATTGAACCCTAGTGCGCCATGCAAGAAAAACACTCTGTTTTAGAGAAAACAGCATTCTTTCACTCTACTGTGTTTCCTATAGGGCACGTACAGTGAGCTAGCTCAGAACAAAAGAACTGTGCTTCCTACACAAACGGGGCATATCTAGTTCAACTCAGTATTGGAAACTGAGTAAAACAGGAGCTTCTCTTCAGTCCCATACACTGTACTGGCTGGGAACAGACGCGAATGCTATTTGCACTGTATATGGCCAGAAAAGCACAAGTGTGCTGTTCTTAGCCTGAATGAACACTTGCTGCTAGAACTTGAATCTCAACGTGATTCAACTCCGTTTAGGAAGTTTAATTGAACCCTAGTGCGCCATGCAAGAAAAACACTCTGTTTTAGAGAAAACAGCATTCTTTCACTCTACTGTGTTTCCTATAGGGCACGTACAGTGAGCTAGCTCACAACAAAAGAACTGTGCTTCCTACACAAACGGGGCATATCTAGTTCAACTCAGTATTGGAAACTGAGTAAAACAGGAGCTTCTCTTCAGTCCCATACACTGTACTGGCTGGGAACAGACGCGAATGCTATTTGCACTGTATATGGCCAGAAAAGCACAAGTGTGCTGTTCTTAGCCTGAATGAACACTTGCTGCTAGAACTTGAATCTCAACGTGATTCAACTCCGTTTAGGAAGTTTAATTGAACCCTAGTGCGCCATGCAAGAAAAACACTCTGTTTTAGAGAAAACAGCATTCTTTCACTCTACTGTGTTTCCTATAGGGCACATACAGTGAGCTAGCTCAGAACAAAAGAACTGTGCTTCCTACACAAACGGGGCATATCTAGTTCAACTCAGTATTGGAAACTGAGTAAAACAGGAGCTTCTCTTGAGTCCAATACACTGTACTGGCTGGGAACAGACGCGAATGCTATTTGCACTGTATATGGCCAGAAAAGCACAAGTGTGCTGTTCTTAGCCTGAATGAACACTTGCTGCTAGAACTTGAATCTCAACGTGATTCAACTCCGTTTAGGAAGTTTAATTGAACCCTAGTGCGCCATGCAAGAAAAACACTCTGTTTTAGAGAAAACAGCATTCTTTCACTCTACTGTGTTTCCTATAGGGCACGTACAGTGAGCTAGCTCAGAACAAAAGAACTGTGCTTCCTACACAAACGGGGCATATCTAGTTCAACTCAGTATTGGAAACTGAGTAAAACAGGAGCTTCTCTTCAGTCCAATACACTGTACTGGCTGGGAACAGACGCGAATGCTATTTGCACTGTATATGGCCAGAAAAGCACAAGTGTGCTGTTCTTAGCCTGAATGAACACTTGCTGCTAGAACTTGAATCTCAACGTGATTCAACTCCGTTTAGGAAGTTTAATTGAACCCTAGTGCGCCATACAAGAAAAACACTCTGTTTTAGAGAAAATAGCATTCTTTCACTCTACTGTGTTTCCTATAGGGCACGTACAGTGAGCTAGCTCAGAACAAAAGAACTGTGCTTCCTACACAATCGGGGCATATCTAGTTCAACTCAGTATTGGAAACTGAGTAAAACAGGAGCTTCTCTTCAGTCCCATACACTGTACTGGCTGGGAACAGACGCGAATGCTATTTGCACTGTATATGGCCAGAAAAGCACAAGTGTGCTGTTCTTAGCCTGAATGAACACTTGCTGCTAGAACTTGAATCTCAACGTGATTCAACTCCGTTTAGGAAGTTTAATTGAACCCTAGTGCGCCATGCAAGAAAAACACTCTGTTTTAGAGAAAACAGCATTCTTTCACTCTACTGTGTTTCCTATAGGGCACGTACAGTGAGCTAGCTCAGAACAAAAGAACTGTGCTTCCTACACAAACGGGGCATATCTAGTTCAACTCAGTATTGGAAACTGAGTAAAACAGGAGCTTCTCTTCAGTCCCATACACTGTACTGGCTGGGAACAGACGCGAATGCTATTTGCACTGTATATGGCCAGAAAAGCACAAGTGTGCTGTTCTTAGCCTGAATGAACACTTGCTGCTAGAACTTGAATCTCAACGTGATTCAACTCCGTTTAGGAAGTTTAATTGAACCCTAGTGCGCCATGCAAGAAAAACACTCTGTTTTAGAGAAAACAGCATTCTTTCACTCTACTGTGTTTCCTATAGGGCACGTACAGTGAGCTAGCTCACAACAAAAGAACTGTGCTTCCTACACAAACGGGGCATATCTAGTTCAACTCAGTATTGGAAACTGAGTAAAACAGGAGCTTCTCTTCAGTCCAATACACTGTACTGGCTGGGAACAGACACGAATGCTATTTGTACTGTATATGGCCAGAAAAGCACAAGTGTGCTGTTCTTAGCCTGAATGAACACTTGCTGCTAGAACTTGAATCTCAACGTGATTCAACTCCGTTTAGGAAGTTTAATTGAACCCTAGTGCGCCATGCAAGAAAAACACTCTGTTCTAGAGAAAACAGCATTCTTTCACTCTACTGTGTTTCCTATAGGGCACGTACAGTGAGCTAGCTCAGAACAAAAGAACTGTGCTTCCTACACAAACGGGGCATATCTAGTTCAACTCAGTATTGGAAACTGAGTAAAACAGGAGCTTCTCTTCAGTCCAATACACTGTACTGGCTGGGAACAGACGCGAATGCTATTTGCACTGTATATGGCCAGAAAAGCACAAGTGTGCTGTTCTTAGCCTGAATGAACACTTGCTGCTAGAACTTGAATCTCAACGTGATTCAACTCCGTTTAGGAAGTTTAATTGAACCCTAGTGCGCCATGCAAGAAAAACACTCTGTTTTAGAGAAAACAGCATTCTTTCACTCTACTGTGTTTCCTATAGGGCACGTACAGTGAGCTAGCCCAGAACAAAGAACTGTGCTTCCTACACAAACGGGGCATATCTAGTTCAACTCAGTATTGGAAACTGAGTAAAACAGGAGCTTCTCTTCAGTCCAATACACTGTACTGGCTGGGAACAGACGCGAATGCTATTTGCACTGTATATGGCCAGAAAAGCACAAGTGTGCTGTTCTTAGCCTGAATGAACACTTGCTGCTAGAACTTGAATCTCAACGTGATTCAACTCCGTTTAGGAAGTTTAATTGAACCCTAGTGCGCCATGCAAGAAAAACACTCTGTTTTAGAGAAAACAGCATTCTTTCACTCTACTGTGTTTCCTATAGGGCACGTACAGTGAGCTAGCTCAGAACAAAAGAACTGTGCTTCCTACACAAACGGGGCATATCTAGTTCAACTCAGTATTGGAAACTGAGTAAAACAGGAGCTTCTCTTCAGTCCAATACACTGTACTGGCTGGGAACAGACGCGAATGCTATTTGCACTGTATATGGCCAGAAAAGCACAAGTGTGCTGTTCTTAGCCTGAATGAACACTTGCTGCTAGAACTTGAATCTCAACGTGATTCAACTCCGTTTAGGAAGTTTAATTGAACCCTAGTGCGCCATACAAGAAAAACACTCTGTTTTAGAGAAAATAGCATTCTTTCACTCTACTGTGTTTCCTATAGGGCACGTACAGTGAGCTAGCTCAGAACAAAAGAACTGTGCTTCCTACACAATCGGGGCATATCTACTTCAACTCAGTATTGGAAACTGAGTAAAACAGGAGCTTCTCTTCAGTCCCATACACTGTACTGGCTGGGAACAGACGCGAATGCTATTTGCACTGTATATGGCCAGAAAAGCACAAGTGTGCTGTTCTTAGCCTGAATGAACACTTGCTGCTAGAACATGAATCTCAACGTGATTCAACTCCGTTTAGGAAGTTTAATTGAACCCTAGTGCGCCATGCAAGAAAAACACTCTGTTTTAGAGAAAACAGCATTCTTTCACTCTACTGTGTTTCCTATAGGGCACGTACAGTGAGCTAGCTCAGAACAAAAGAACTGTGCTTCCTACACAAACGGGGCATATCTAGTTCAACTCAGTATTGGAAACTGAGTAAAACAGGAGCTTCTCTTCAGTCCCATACACTGTACTGGCTGGGAACAGACGCGAATGCTATTTGCACTGTATATGGCCAGAAAAGCACAAGTGTGCTGTTCTTAGCCTGAATGAACACTTGCTGCTAGAACTTGAATCTCAACGTGATTCAACTCCGTTTAGGAAGTTTAATTGAACCCTAGTGCGCCATGCAAGAAAAACACTCTGTTTTAGAGAAAACAGCATTCTTTCACTCTACTGTGTTTCCTATAGGGCACGTACAGTGAGCTAGCTCACAACAAAAGAACTGTGCTTCCTACACAAACGGGGCATATCTAGTTCAACTCAGTATTGGAAACTGAGTAAAACAGGAGCTTCTCTTCAGTCCAATACACTGTACTGGCTGGGAACAGACACGAATGCTATTTGTACTGTATATGGCCAGAAAAGCACAAGTGTGCTGTTCTTAGCCTGAATGAACACTTGCTGCTAGAACTTGAATCTCAACGTGATTCAACTCCGTTTAGGAAGTTTAATTGAACCCTAGTGCGCCATGCAAGAAAAACACTCTGTTCTAGAGAAAACAGCATTCTTTCACTCTACTGTGTTTCCTATAGGGCACGTACAGTGAGCTAGCTCAGAACAAAAGAACTGTGCTTCCTACACAAACGGGGCATATCTAGTTCAACTCAGTATTGGAAACTGAGTAAAACAGGAGCTTCTCTTCAGTCCAATACACTGTACTGGCTGGGAACAGACGCGAATGCTATTTGCACTGTATATGGCCAGAAAAGCACAAGTGTGCTGTTCTTAGCCTGAATGAACACTTGCTGCTAGAACTTGAATCTCAACGTGATTCAACTCCGTTTAGGAAGTTTAATTGAACCCTAGTGCGCCATGCAAGAAAAACACTCTGTTTTAGAGAAAACAGCATTCTTTCACTCTACTGTGTTTCCTATAGGGCACGTACAGTGAGCTAGCCCAGAACAAAGAACTGTGCTTCCTACACAAACGGGGCATATCTAGTTCAACTCAGTATTGGAAACTGAGTAAAACAGGAGCTTCTCTTCAGTCCCATACACTGTACTGGCTGGGAACAGACGCGAATGCTATTTGCACTGTATATGGCCAGAAAAGCACAAGTGTGCTGTTCTTAGCCTGAATGAACACTTGCTGCTAGAACTTGAATCTCAACGTGATTCAACTCCGTTTAGGAAGTTTAATTGAACCCTAGTGCGCCATGCAAGAAAAACACTCTGTTTTAGAGAAAACAGCATTCTTTCACTCTACTGTGTTTCCTATAGGGCACATACAGTGAGCTAGCGCAGAACAAAAGAACTGTGCTTCCTACACAAACGGGGCATATCTAGTTCAACTCAGTATTGGAAACTGAGTAAAACAGGAGCTTCTCTTGAGTCCAATACACTGTACTGGCTGGGAACAGACGCGAATGCTATTTGCACTGTATATGGCCAGAAAAGCACAAGTGTGCCTTTCTTAGCCTGAATGAACACTTGCTGCTAGAACTTGAATCTCAACGTGATTCAACTCCGTTTAGGAAGTTTAATTGAACCCTAGTGCGCCATGCAAGAAAAACACTCTGTTTTAGAGAAAACAGCATTCTTTCACTCTACTGTGTTTCCTATAGGGCACGTACAGTGAGCTAGCTCAGAACAAAAGAACTGTGCTTCCTACACAAACGGGGCATATCTAGTTCAACTCAGTATTGGAAACTGAGTAAAACAGGAGCTTCTCTTCAGTCCAATACACTGTACTGGCTGGGAACAGACGCGAATGCTATTTGCACTGTATATGGCCAAAAAAGCACAAGTGTGCTGTTCTTAGCCTGAATGAACACTTGCTGCTAGAACTTGAATCTCAACGTGATTCAACTCCGTTTAGGAAGTTTAATTGAACCCTAGTGCGCCATGCAAGAAAAACACTCTGTTCTAGAGAAAACAGCATTCTTTCACTCTACTGTGTTTCCTATAGGGCACGTACAGTGAGCTAGCTCAGAACAAAAGAACTGTGCTTCCTACACAAACGGGGCATATCTAGTTCAACTCAGTATTGGAAACTGAGTAAAACAGGAGCTTCTCTTCAGTCCAATACACTGTACTGGCTGGGAACAGACGCGAATGCTATTTGCACTGTATATGGCCAGAAAAGCACAAGTGTGCTGTTCTTAGCCTGAATGAACACTTGCTGCTAGAACTTGAATCTCAACGTGATTCAACTCCGTTTAGGAAGTTTAATTGAACCCTAGTGCGCCATGCAAGAAAAACACTCTGTTTTTGAGAAAACAGCATTCTTTCACTCTACTGTGTTTCCTATAGGGCACGTACAGTGAGCTAGCCCAGAACAAAGAACTGTGCTTCCTACACAAACGGGGCATATCTAGTTCAACTCAGTATTGGAAACTGAGTAAAACAGGAGCTTCTCTTCAGTCCCATACACTGTACTGGCTGGGAACAGACGCGAATGCTATTTGCACTGTATATGGCCAGAAAAGCACAAGTGTGCTGTTCTTAGCCTGAATGAACACTTGCTGCTAGAACTTGAATCTCAACGTGATTCAACTCCGTTTAGGAAGTTTAATTGAACCCTAGTGCGCCATGCAAGAAAAACACTCTGTTTTAGAGAAAACAGCATTCTTTCACTCTACTGTGTTTCCTATAGGGCACATACAGTGAGCTAGCTCAGAACAAAAGAACTGTGCTTCCTACACAAACGGGGCATATCTAGTTCAACTCAGTATTGGAAACTGAGTAAAACAGGAGCTTCTCTTGAGTCCAATACACTGTACTGGCTGGGAACAGACGCGAATGCTATTTGCACTGTATATGGCCAGAAAAGCACAAGTGTGCTGTTCTTAGCCTGAATGAACACTTGCTGCTAGAACTTGAATCTCAACGTGATTCAACTCCGTTTAGGAAGTTTAATTGAACCCTAGTGTGCCATGCAAGAAAAACACTCTGTTTTAGAGAAAACAGCATTCTTTCACTCTACTGTGTTTCCTATAGGGCACGTACAGTGAGCTAGCTCAGAACAAAAGAACTGTGCTTCCTACACAAACGGGGCATATCTAGTTCAACTCAGTATTGGAAACTGAGTAAAACAGGAGCTTCTCTTCAGTCCAATACACTGTACTGGCTGGGAACAGACGCGAATGCTATTTGCACTGTATATGGCCAGAAAAGCACAAGTGTGCTGTTCTTAGCCTGAATGAACACTTGCTGCTAGAACTTGAATCTCAACGTGATTCAACTCCGTTTAGGAAGTTTAATTGAACCCTAGTGCGCCATGCAAGAAAAACACTCTGTTTTAGAGAAAACAGCATTCTTTCACTCTACTGTGTTTCCTATAGGGCACGTACAGTGAGCTAGCTCAGAACAAAAGAACTGTGCTTCCTACACAAACGGGGCATATCTAGTTCAACTCAGTATTGGAAACTGAGTAAAACAGGAGCTTCTCTTCAGTCCAATACACTGTACTGGCTGGGAACAGACGCGAATGCTATTTGCACTGTATATGGCCAGAAAAGCACAAGTGTGCTGTTCTTAGCCTGAATGAACACTTGCTGCTAGAACTTGAATCTCAACGTGATTCAACTCCGTTTAGGAAGTTTAATTGAACCCTAGTGCGCCATGCAAGAAAAACACTCTGTTTTAGAGAAAATAGCATTCTTTCACTCTACTGTGTTTCCTATAGGGCACGTACAGTGAGCTAGCTCAGAACAAAAGAAGTGTGCTTCCTACACAAACGGGGCATATCTAGTTCAACTCAGTATTGGAAACTGAGTAAAACAGGAGCTTCTCTTCAGTCCAATACACTGTACTGGCTGGGAACAGACGCGAATGCTATTTGCACTGTATATGGCCAGAAAAGCACAAGTGTGCTGTTCTTAGCCTGAATGAACACTTGCTGCTAGAACTTGAATCTCAACGTGATTCAACTCCGTTTAGGAAGTTTAATTGAACCCTAGTGCGCCATGCAAGAAAAACACTCTGTTTTAGAGAAAACAGCATTCTTTCACTCTACTGTGTTTCCTATAGGGCACGTACAGTGAGCTAGCTCAGAACAAAAGAACTGTGCTTCCTACACAAACGGGGCATATCTAGTTCAACTCAGTATTGGAAACTGAGTAAAACAGGAGCTTCTCTTCAGTCCCATACACTGTACTGGCTGGGAACAGACGCGAATGCTATTTGCACTGTATATGGCCAGAAAAGCACAAGTGTGCTGTTCTTAGCCTGAATGAACACTTGCTGCTAGAACTTGAATCTCAACGTGATTCAACTCCGTTTAGGAAGTTTAATTGAACCCTAGTGCGCCATGCAAGAAAAACACTCTGTTTTAGAGAAAACAGCATTCTTTCACTCTACTGTGTTTCCTATAGGGCACGTACAGTGAGCTAGCTCAGAACAAAAGAACTGTGCTTCCTACACAAACGGGGCATATCTAGTTCAACTCAGTATTGGAAACTGAGTAAAACAGGAGCTTCTCTTCAGTCCAATACACTGTACTGGCTGGGAACAGACGCGAATGCTATTTGCACTGTATATGGCCAGAAAAGCACAAGTGTGCTGTTCTTAGCCTGAATGAACACTTGCTGCTAGAACTTGAATCTCAACGTGATTCAACTCCGTTTAGGAAGTTTAATTGAACCCTAGTGCGCCATGCAAGAAAAACACTCTGTTTTAGAGAAAACAGCATTCTTTCACTCTACTGTTTTTCCTATAGGGCACGTACAGTGAGCTAGCTCAGAACAAAAGAACTGTGCTTCCTACACAAACGGGGCATATCTAGTTCAACTCAGTATTGGAAACTGAGTAAAACAGGAGCTTCTCTTCAGTCCCATACACTGTACTGGCTGGGAACAGACGCGAATGCTATTTGCACTGTATATGGCCAGAAAAGCACAAGTGTGCTGTTCTTAGCCTGAATGAACACTTGCTGCTAGAACTTGAATCTCAACGTGATTCAACTCCGTTTAGGAAGTTTAATTGAACCCTAGTGCGCCATGCAAGAAAAACACTCTGTTTTAGAGAAAACAGCATTCTTTCACTCTACTGTGTTTCCTATAGGGCACGTACAGTGAGCTAGCTCAGAACAAAAGAACTGTGCTTCCTACACAAACGGGGCATATCTAGTTCAACTCAGTATTGGAAACTGAGTAAAACAGGAGCTTCTCTTCAGTCCAATACACTGTACTGGCTGGGAACAGACGCGAATGCTATTTGCACTGTATATGGCCAGAAAAGCACAAGTGTGCTGTTCTTAGCCTGAATGAACACTTGCTGCTAGAACTTGAATCTCAACGTGATTCAACTCCGTTTAGGAAGTTTAATTGAACCCTAGTGCGCCATGCAAGAAAAACACTCTGTTTTAGAGAAAACAGCATTCTTTCACTCTACTGTGTTTCCTATAGGGCACGTACAGTGAGCTAGCTCAGAACAAAAGAACTGTGCTTCCTACACAAACGGGGCATATCTAGTTCAACTCAGTATTGGAAACTGAGTAAAACAGGAGCTTCTCTTCAGTCCAATACACTGTACTGGCTGGGAACAGACGCGAATGCTATTTGTACTGTATAAGGCCAGAAAAGCACAAGTGTGCTGTTCTTAGCCTGAATGAACACTTGCTGCTAGAACTTGAATCTCAACGTGATTCAACTCCGTTTAGGAAGTTTAATTGAACCCTAGTGCGCCATGCAAGAAAAACACTCTGTTTTAGAGAAAACAGCATTCTTTCACTCTACTGTGTTTCCTATAGGGCACGTACAGTGAGCTAGCTCAGAACAAAAGAACTGTGCTTCCTACACAAACGGGGCATATCTAGTTCAACTCAGTATTGGAAACTGAGTAAAACAGGAGCTTCTCTTCAGTCCAATACACTGTACTGGCTGGGAACAGACGCGAATGCTATTTGCACTGTATATGGCCAGAAAAGCACAAGTGTGCTGTTCTTAGCCTGAATGAACACTTGCTGCTAGAACTTGAATCTCAACGTGATTCAACTCCGTTTAGGAAGTTTAATTGAACCCTAGTGCGCCATGCAAGAAAAACACTCTGTTTTAGAGAAAACAGCATTCTTTCACTCTACTGTGTTTCCTATAGGGCACGTACAGTGAGCTAGCTCAGAACAAAAGAACTGTGCTTCCTACACAAACGGGGCATATCTAGTTCAACTCAGTATTGGAAACTGAGTAAAACAGGAGCTTCTCTTCAGTCCAATACACTGTACTGGCTGGGAACAGACGCGAATGCTATTTGCACTGTATATGGCCAGAAAAGCACAAGTGTTCTGTTCTTAGCCTGAATGAACACTTGCTGCTAGAACTTGAATCTCAACGTGATTCAACTCCGTTTAGGAAGTTTAATTGAACCCTAGTGCGCCATGCAAGAAAAACACTCTGTTTTAGAGAAAATAGCATTCTTTCACTCTACTGTGTTTCCTATAGGGCACGTACAGTGAGCTAGCTCAGAACAAAAGAACTGTGCTTCCTACACAAACGGGGCATATCTAGTTCAACTCAGTATTGGAAACTGAGTAAAACAGGAGCTTCTCTTCAGTCCAATACACTGTACTGGCTGGGAACAGACGCGAATGCTATTTGCACTGTATATGGCCAGAAAAGCACAAGTGTGCTGTTCTTAGCCTGAATGAACACTTGCTGCTAGAACTTGAATCTCAACGTGATTCAACTCCGTTTAGGAAGTTTAATTGAACCCTAGTGCGCCATGCAAGAAAAACACTCTGTTTTAGAGAAAACAGCATTCTTTCACTCTACTGTGTTTCCTATAGGGCACGTACAGTGAGCTAGCTCAGAACAAAAGAACTGTGCTTCCTACACAAACGGGGCATATCTAGTTCAACTCAGTATTGGAAACTGAGTAAAACAGGAGCTTCTCTTCAGTCCCATACACTGTACTGGCTGGGAACAGACGCGAATGCTATTTGCACTGTATATGGCCAGAAAAGCACAAGTGTGCTGTTCTTAGCCTGAATGAACACTTGCTGCTAGAACTTGAATCTCAACGTGATTCAACTCCGTTTAGGAAGTTTAATTGAACCCTAGTGCGCCATGCAAGAAAAACACTCTGTTTTAGAGAAAACAGCATTCTTTCACTCTACTGTGTTTCCTATAGGGCACGTACAGTGAGCTAGCTCAGAACAAAAGAACTGTGCTTCCTACACAAACGGGGCATATCTAGTTCAACTCAGTATTGGAAACTGAGTAAAACAGGAGCTTCTCTTCAGTCCAATACACTGTACTGGCTGGGAACAGACGCGAATGCTATTTGCACTGTATATGGCCAGAAAAGCACAAGTGTGCTGTTCTTAGCCTGAATGAACACTTGCTGCTAGAACTTGAATCTCAACGTGATTCAACTCCGTTTAGGAAGTTTAATTGAACCCTAGTGCGCCATGCAAGAAAAACACTCTGTTTTAGAGAAAACAGCATTCTTTCACTCTACTGTGTTTCCTATAGGGCACGTACAGTGAGCTAGCTCAGAACAAAAGAACTGTGCTTCCTACACAAACGGGGCATATCTAGTTCAACTCAGTATTGGAAACTGAGTAAAACAGGAGCTTCTCTTCAGTCCAATACACTGTACTGGCTGGGAACAGACGCGAATGCTATTTGCACTGTATATGGCCAGAAAAGCACAAGTGTGCTGTTCTTAGCCTGAATGAACACTTGCTGCTAGAACTTGAATCTCAACGTGATTCAACTCCGTTTAGGAAGTTTAATTGAACCCTAGTGCGCCATGCAAGAAAAACACTCTGTTTTAGAGAAAACAGCATTCTTTCACTCTACTGTGTTTCCTATAGGGCACGTACAGTGAGCTAGCTCAGAACAAAAGAACTGTGCTTCCTACACAAACGGGGCATATCTAGTTCAACTCAGTATTGGAAACTGAGTAAAACAGGAGCTTCTCTTCAGTCCAATACACTGTACTGGCTGGGAACAGACGCGAATGCTATTTGTACTGTATAAGGCCAGAAAAGCACAAGTGTGCTGTTCTTAGCCTGAATGAACACTTGCTGCTAGAACTTGAATCTCAACGTGATTCAACTCCGTTTAGGAAGTTTAATTGAACCCTAGTGCGCCATGCAAGAAAAACACTCTGTTTTAGAGAAAACAGCATTCTTTCACTCTACTGTGTTTCCTATAGGGCACGTACAGTGAGCTAGCTCAGAACAAAAGAACTGTGCTTCCTACACAAACGGGGCATATCTAGTTCAACGCAGTATTGGAAACTGAGTAAAACAGGAGCTTCTCTTCAGTCCAATACACTGTACTGGCTGGGAACAGACGCGAATGCTATTTGCACTGTATATGGCCAGAAAAGCACAAGTGTGCTGTTCTTAGCCTGAATGAACACTTGCTGCTAGAACTTGAATCTCAACGTGATTCAACTCCGTTTAGGAAGTTTAATTGAACCCTAGTGCGCCATGCAAGAAAAACACTCTGTTTTAGAGAAAACAGCATTCTTTCACTCTACTGTGTTTCCTATAGGGCACGTACAGTGAGCTAGCTCAGAACAAAAGAACTGTGCTTCCTACACAAACGGGGCATATCTAGTTCAACTCAGTATTGGAAACTGAGTAAAACAGGAGCTTCTCTTCAGTCCAATACACTGTACTGGCTGGGAACAGACGCGAATGCTATTTGCACTGTATATGGCCAGAAAAGCACAAGTGTGCTGTTCTTAGCCTGAATGAACACTTGCTGCTAGAACTTGATTCTCAACGTGATTCAACTCCGTTTAGGAAGTTTAATTGAACCCTAGTGCGCCATGCAAGAAAAACACTCTGTTTTAGAGAAAACAGCATTCTTTCACTCTACTGTGTTTCCTATACGGCACGTACAGTGAGCTAGCTCAGAACAAAAGAACTGTGCTTCCTACACAAACGGGGCATATCTAGTTCAACTCAGTATTGGAAACTGAGTAAAACAGGAGCTTCTCTTCAGTCCAATACACTGTACTGGCTGGGAACAGACGCGAATGCTATTTGCACTGTATATGGCCAGAAAAGCACAAGTGTGCTGTTCTTAGCCTGAATGAACACTTGCTGCTAGAACTTGAATCTCAACGTGATTCAACTCCGTTTAGGAAGTTTAATTGAACCCTAGTGCGCCATGCAAGAAAAACACTCTGTTTTAGAGAAAACAGCATTCTTTCACTCTACTGTGTTTCCTATAGGGCACGTACAGTGAGCTAGCTCAGAACAAAAGAACTGTGCTTCCTACACAAACGGGGCATATCTAGTTCAACTCAGTATTGGAAACTGAGTAAAACAGGAGCTTCTCTTCAGTCCAATACACTGTACTGGCTGGGAACAGACGCGAATGCTATTTGCACTGTATATGGCCAGAAAAGCACAAGTGTGCTGTTCTTAGCCTGAATGAACACTTGCTGCTAGAACTTGAATCTCAACGTGATTCAACTCCGTTTAGGAAGTTTAATTGAACCCTAGTGTGCCATGCAAGAAAAACACTCTGTTTTAGAGAAAACAGCATTCTTTCACTCTACTGTGTTTCCTATAGGGCACGTACAGTGAGCTAGCTCAGAACAAAAGAACTGTGCTTCCTACACAAACGGGGCATATCTAGTTCAACTCAGTATTGGAAACTGAGTAAAACAGGAGCTTCTCTTCAGTCCAATACACTGTACCGGCTGGGAACAGACGCGAATGCTATTTGCACTGTATATGGCCAGAAAAGCACAAGTGTGCTGTTCTTAGCCTGAATGAACACTTGCTGCTAGAACTTGAATCTCAACGTGATTCAACTCCGTTTAGGAAGTTTAATTGAACCCTAGTGCGCCATGCAAGAAAAACACTCTGTTTTAGAGAAAACAGCATTCTTTCACTCTACTGTGTTTCCTATAGGGCACGTACAGTGAGCTAGCTCAGAACAAAAGAACTGTGCTTCCTACACAAACGGGGCATATCTAGTTCAACTCAGTATTGGAAACTGAGTAAAACAGGAGCTTCTCTTCAGTCCCATACACTGTACTGGCTGGGAACAGACGCGAATGCTATTTGCACTGTATATGGCCAGAAAAGCACAAGTGTGCTGTTCTTAGCCTGAATGAACACTTGCTGCTAGAACTTGAATCTCAACGTGATTCAACTCCGTTTAGGAAGTTTAATTGAACCCTAGTGCGCCATGCAAGAAAAACACTCTGTTTTAGAGAAAACAGCATTCTTTCACTCTACTGTGTTTCTTATAGGGCACGTACAGTGAGCTAGCTCAGAACAAAAGAACTGTGCTTCCTACACAAACGGGGCATATCTAGTTCAACTCAGTATTGGAAACTGAGTAAAACAGGAGCTTCTCTTCAGTACAATACACTGTACTGGCTGGGAACAGACGCGAATGCTATTTGCACTGTATATGGCCAGAAAAGCACAAGTGTGCTGTTCTTAGCCTGAATGAACACTTGCTGCTAGAACTTAAATCTCAACGTGATTCATCTCCGTTTAGGAAGTTTAATTGAACCCTAGTGCGCCATGCAAGAAAAACACTCTGTTTTAGAGAAAACAGCATTCTTTCACTCTACTGTGTTTCCTATAGGGCACGTACAGTGAGCTAGCTCAGAACAAAAGAACTGTGCTTCCTACACAAACGGGGCATATCTAGTTCAACTCAGTATTGGAAACTGAGTAAAACAGGAGCTTCTCTTCAGTCCCATACACTGTACTGGCTGGGAACAGACGCGAATGCTATTTGCACTGTATATGGCCAGAAAAGCACAAGTGTGCTGTTCTTAGCCTGAATGAACACTTGCTGCTAGAACTTGAATCTCAACGTGATTCAACTCCGTTTAGGAAGTTTAATTGAACCCTAGTGCGCCATGCAAGAAAAACACTCTGTTTTAGAGAAAACAGCATTCTTTCACTCTACTGTGTTTCCTATAGGGCACGTACAGTGAGCTAGCTCAGAACAAAAGAACTGTGCTTCCTACACAAACGGGGCATATCTAGTTCAACTCAGTATTGGAAACTGAGTAAAACAGGAGCTTCTCTTCAGTCCAATACACTGTACTGGCTGGGAACAGACGCGAATGCTATTTGCACTGTATATGGCCAGAAAAGCACAAGTGTGCTGTTCTTAGCCTGAATGAACACTTGCTGCTAGAACTTGAATCTCAACGTGATTCAACTCCGTTTAGGAAGTTTAATTGAACCCTAGTGCGCCATGCAAGAAAAACACTCTGTTTTAGAGAAAACAGCATTCTTTCACTCTACTGTGTTTCCTATAGGGCACGTACAGTGAGCTAGCTCAGAACAAAAGAACTGTGCTTCCTACACAAACGGGGCATATCTAGTTCAACTCAGTATTGGAAACTGAGTAAAACAGGAGCTTCTCTTCAGTCCAATACACTGTACTGGCTGGGAACAGACGCGAATGCTATTTGCACTGTATATGGCCAGAAAAGCACAAGTGTGCTGTTCTTAGCCTGAATGAACACTTGCTGCTAGAACTTGAATCTCAACGTGATTCAACTCCGTTTAGGAAGTTTAATTGAACCCTAGTGCGCCATGCAAGAAAAACACTCTGTTTTAGAGAAAACAGCATTCTTTCACTCTACTGTGTTTCCTATAGGGCACGTACAGTGAGCTAGCTCAGAACAAAAGAACTGTGCTTCCTACACAAACGGGGCATATCTAGTTCAACTCAGTATTGGAAACTGAGTAAAACAGGAGCTTCTCTTCAGTCCCATACACTGTACTGGCTGGGAACAGACGCGAATGCTATTTGCACTGTATATGGCCAGAAAAGCACAAGTGTGCTGTTCTTAGCCTGAATGAACACTTGCTGCTAGAACTTGAATCTCAACGTGATTCAACTCCGTTTAGGAAGTTTAATTGAACCCTAGTGCGCCATGCAAGAAAAACACTCTGTTTTAGAGAAAACAGCATTCTTTCACTCTACTGTGTTTCCTATAGGGCACATACAGTGAGCTAGCTCAGAACAAAAGAACTGTGCTTCCTACACAAACGGGGCATATCTAGTTCAACTCAGTATTGGAAACTGAGTAAAACAGGAGCTTCTCTTCAGTCCAATACACTGTACTGGCTGGGAACAGACGCGAATGCTATTTGTACTGTATATGGCCAGAAAAGCACAAGTGTGCTGTTCTTAGCCTGAATGAACACTTGCTGCTAGAACTTGAATCTCAACGTGATTCAACTCCGTTTAGGAAGTTTAATTGAACCCTAGTGCGCCATGCAAGAAAAACACTCTGTTTTAGAGAAAACAGCATTCTTTCACTCTACTGTGTTTCCTATAGGGCACGTACAGTGAGCTAGCTCAGAACAAAAGAACTGTGCTTCCTACACAAACGGGGCATATCTAGTTCAACTCAGTATTGGAAACTGAGTAAAACAGGAGCTTCTCTTCAGTCCAATACACTGTACTGGCTGGGAACAGACGCGAATGCTATTTGCACTGTATATGGCCAGAAAAGCACAAGTGTGCTGTTCTTAGCCTGAATGAACACTTGCTGCTAGAACTTGAATCTCAACGTGATTCAACTCCGTTTAGGAAGTTTAATTGAACCCTAGTGCGCCATGCAAGAAAAACACTCTGTTTTAGAGAAAACAGCATTCTTTCACTCTACTGTGTTTCCTATAGGGCACGTACAGTGAGCTAGCTCAGAACAAAAGAACTGTGCTTCCTACACAAACGGGGCATATCTAGTTCAACTCAGTATTGGAAACTGAGTAAAACAGGAGCTTCTCTTCAGTCCAATACACTGTACTGGCTGGGAACAGACGCGAATGCTATTTGCACTGTATATGGCCAGAAAAGCACAAGTGTGCTGTTCTTAGCCTGAATGAACACTTGCTGCTAGAACTTGAATCTCAACGTGATTCAACTCCGTTTAGGAAGTTTAATTGAACCCTAGTGCGCCATGCAAGAAAAACACTCTGTTTTAGAGAAAACAGCATTCTTTCACTCTACTGTGTTTCCTATAGGGCACGTACAGTGAGCTAGCTCAGAACAAAAGAACTGTGCTTCCTACACAAACGGGGCATATCTAGTTCAACTCAGTATTGGAAACTGAGTAAAACAGGAGCTTCTCTTCAGTCCAATACACTGTACTGGCTGGGAACAGACGCGAATGCTATTTGCACTGTATATGGCCAGAAAAGCACAAGTGTGCTGTTCTTAGCCTGAATGAACACTTGCTGCTAGAACTTGAATCTCAACGTGATTCAACTCCGTTTAGGAAGTTTAATTGAACCCTAGTGCGCCATGCAAGAAAAACACTCTGTTTTAGAGAAAACAGCATTCTTTCACTCTACTGTGTTTCCTATAGGGCACGTACAGTGAGCTAGCTCAGAACAAAAGAACTGTGCTTCCTACACAAACGGGGCATATCTAGTTCAACTCAGTATTGGAAACTGAGTAAAACAGGAGCTTCTCTTCAGTCCCATACACTGTACTGGCTGGGAACAGACGCGAATGCTATTTGCACTGTATATGGCCAGAAAAGCACAAGTGTGCTGTTCTTAGCCTGAATGAACACTTGCTGCTAGAACTTGAATCTCAACGTGATTCAACTCCGTTTAGGAAGTTTAATTGAACCCTAGTGCGCCATGCAAGAAAAACACTCTGTTTTAGAGAAAACAGCATTCTTTCACTCTACTGTGTTTCCTATAGGGCACGTACAGTGAGCTAGCTCAGAACAAAAGAACTGTGCTTCCTACACAAACGGGGCATATCTAGTTCAACTCAGTATTGGAAACTGAGTAAAACAGGAGCTTCTCTTCAGTCCAATACACTGTACTGGCTGGGAACAGACGCGAATGCTATTTGTACTGTATATGGCCAGAAAAGCACAAGTGTGCTGTTCTTAGCCTGAATGAACACTTGCTGCTAGAACTTGAATCTCAACGTGATTCAACTCCGTTTAGGAAGTTTAATTGAACCCTAGTGCGCCATGCAAGAAAAACACTCTGTTTTAGAGAAAACAGCATTCTTTCACTCTACTGTGTTTCCTATAGGGCACGTACAGTGAGCTAGCTCAGAACAAAAGAACTGTGCTTCCTACACAAACGGGGCATATCTAGTTCAACTCAGTATTGGAAACTGAGTAAAACAGGAGCTTCTCTTCAGTCCAATACACTGTACTGGCTGGGAACAGACGCGAATGCTATTTGCACTGTATATGGCCAGAAAAGCACAAGTGTGCTGTTCTTAGCCTGAATGAACACTTGCTGCTAGAACTTGAATCTCAACGTGATTCAACTCCGTTTAGGAAGTTTAATTGAACCCTAGTGCGCCATGCAAGAAAAACACTCTGTTTTAGAGAAAACAGCATTCTTTCACTCTACTGTGTTTCCTATAGGGCACGTACAGTGAGCTAGCTCAGAACAAAAGAACTGTGCTTCCTACACAAACGGGGCATATCTAGTTCAACTCAGTATTGGAAACTGAGTAAAACAGGAGCTTCTCTTCAGTCCAATACACTGTACTGGCTGGGAACAGACGCGAATGCTATTTGCACTGTATATGGCCAGAAAAGCACAAGTGTGCTGTTCTTAGCCTGAATGAACACTTGCTGCTAGAACTTGAATCTCAACGTGATTCAACTCCGTTTAGGAAGTTTAATTGAACCCTAGTGCGCCATGCAAGAAAAACACTCTGTTTTAGAGAAAACAGCATTCTTTCACTCTACTGTGTTTCCTATAGGGCACGTACAGTGAGCTAGCTCAGAACAAAAGAACTGTGCTTCCTACACAAACGGGGCATATCTAGTTCAACTCAGTATTGGAAACTGAGTAAAACAGGAGCTTCTCTTCAGTCCCATACACTGTACTGGCTGGGAACAGACGCGAATGCTATTTGCACTGTATATGGCCAGAAAAGCACAAGTGTGCTGTTCTTAGCCTGAATGAACACTTGCTGCTAGAACTTGAATCTCAACGTGATTCAACTCCGTTTAGGAAGTTTAATTGAACCCTAGTGCGCCATGCAAGAAAAACACTCTGTTTTAGAGAAAACAGCATTCTTTCACTCTACTGTGTTTCCTATAGGGCACGTACAGTGAGCTAGCTCAGAACAAAAGAACTGTGCTTCCTACACAATCGGGGCATATCTAGTTCAACTCAGTATTGGAAACTGAGTAAAACAGGAGCTTCTCTTCAGTCCCATACACTGTACTGGCTGGGAACAGACGCGAATGCTATTTGCACTGTATATGGCCAGAAAAGCACAAGTGTGCTGTTCTTAGCCTGAATGAACACTTGCTGCTAGAACTTGAATCTCAACGTCATTCAACTCCGTTTAGGAAGTTTAATTGAACCCTAGTGCGCCATGCAAGAAAAACACTCTGTTTTAGAGAAAACAGCATTCTTTCACTCTACTGTGTTTCCTATAGGGCACGTACAGTGAGCTAGCTCAGAACAAAAGAACTGTGCTTCCTACACAAACGGGGCATATCTAGTTCAACTCAGTATTGGAAACTGAGTAAAACAGGAGCTTCTCTTCAGTCCAATACACTGTACTGGCTGGGAACAGACGCGAATGCTATTTTCACTGTATATGGCCAGAAAAGCACAAGTGTGCTGTTCTTAGCCTGAATGAACACTTGCTGCTAGAACTTGAATCTCAACGTGATTCAACTCCGTTTAGGAAGTTTAATTGAACCCTAGTGCGCCATGCAAGAAAAACACTCTGTTTTAGAGAAAACAGCATTCTTTCACTCTACTGTGTTTCCTATAGGGCACGTACAGTGAGCTAGCTCAGAACAAAAGAACTGTGCTTCCTACACAAAAGGGGCATATCTAGTTCAACTCAGTATTGGAAACTGAGTAAAACAGGAGCTTCTCTTCAGTCCAATACACTGTACTGGCTGGGAACAGACGCGAATGCTATTTGTACTGTATATGGCCAGAAAAGCACAAGTGTGCTGTTCTTAGCCTGAATGAACACTTGCTGCTAGAACTTGAATCTCAACGTGATTCAACTCCGTTTAGGAAGTTTAATTGAACCCTAGTGCGCCATGCAAGAAAAACACTCTGTTTTAGAGAAAACAGCATTCTTTCACTCTACTGTGTTTCCTATAGGGCACGTACAGTGAGCTAGCTCAGAACAAAAGAACTGTGCTTCCTACACAAACGGGGCATATCTAGTTCAACTCAGTATTGGAAACTGAGTAAAACAGGAGCTTCTCTTCAGTCCAATACACTGTACTGGCTGGGAACAGACGCGAATGCTATTTGCACTGTATATGGCCAGAAAAGCACAAGTGTGCTGTTCTTAGCCTGAATGAACACTTGCTGCTAGAACTTGAATCTCAACGTGATTCAACTCTGTTTAGGAAGTTTAATTGAACCCTAGTGCGCCATGCAAGAAAAACACTCTGTTTTAGAGAAAACAGCATTCTTTCACTCTACTGTGTTTCCTATAGGGCACGTACAGTGAGCTAGCTCAGAACAAAAGAACTGTGCTTCCTACACAAACGGGGCATATCTAGTTCAACTCAGTATTGGAAACTGAGTAAAACAGGAGCTTCTCTTCAGTCCAATACACTGTACTGGCTGGGAACAGACGCGAATGCTATTTGCACTGTATATGGCCAGAAAAGCACAAGTGTGCTGTTCTTAGCCTGAATGAACACTTGCTGCTAGAACTTGAATCTCAACGTGATTCAACTCCGTTTAGGAAGTTTAATTGAACCCTAGTGCGCCATGCAAGAAAAACACTCTGTTTTAGAGAAAACAGCATTCTTTCACTCTACTGTGTTTCCTATAGGGCACGTACAGTGAGCTAGCTCAGAACAAAAGAACTGTGCTTCCTACACAAACGGGGCATATCTAGTTCAACTCAGTATTGGAAACTGAGTAAAACAGGAGCTTCTCTTCAGTCCAATACACTGTACTGGCTGGGAACAGACGCGAATGCTATTTGCACTGTATATGGCCAGAAAAGCACAAGTGTGCTGTTCTTAGCCTGAATGAACACTTGCTGCTAGAACTTGAATCTCAACGTGATTCAACTCCGTTTAGGAAGTTTAATTGAACCCTAGTGCGCCATGCAAGAAAAACACTCTGTTTTAGAGAAAACAGCATTCTTTCACTCTACTGTGTTTCCTATAGGGCACGTACAGTGAGCTAGCTCAGAACAAAAGAACTGTGCTTCCTACACAAACCGGGCATATCTAGTTCAACTCAGTATTGGAAACTGAGTAAAACAGGAGCTTCTCTTCAGTCCCATACACTGTACTGGCTGGGAACAGACGCGAATGCTATTTGCACTGTATATGGCCAGAAAAGCACAAGTGTGCTGTTCTTAGCCTGAATGAACACTTGCCGCTAGAACTTGAATCTCAACGTGATTCAACTCCGTTTAGGAAGTTTAATTGAACCCTAGTGCGCCATGCAAGAAAAACACTCTGTTTTAGAGAAAACAGCATTCTTTCACTCTACTGTGTTTCCTATAGGGCACGTACAGTGAGCTAGCTCAGAACAAAAGAACTGTGCTTCCTACACAAACGGGGCATATCTAGTTCAACTCAGTATTGGAAACTGAGTAAAACAGGAGCTTCTCTTCAGTCCAATACACTGTACTGGCTGGGAACAGACGCGAATGCTATTTGCACTGTATATGGCCAGAAAAGCACAAGTGTGCTGTTCTTAGCCTGAATGAACACTTGCTGCTAGAACTTGAATCTCAACGTGATTCAACTCTGTTTAGGAAGTTTAATTGAACCCTAGTGCGCCATGCAAGAAAAACACTCTGTTTTAGAGAAAACAGCATTCTTTCACTCTACTGTGTTTCCTATAGGGCACGTACAGTGAGCTAGCTCAGAACAAAAGAACTGTGCTTCCTACACAAACGGGGCATATCTAGTTCAACTCAGTATTGGAAACTGAGTAAAACAGGAGCTTCTCTTCAGTCCAATACACTGTACTGGCTGGGAACAGACGCGAATGCTATTTGCACTGTATATGGCCAGAAAAGCACAAGTGTGCTGTTCTTAGCCTGAATGAACACTTGCTGCTAGAACTTGAATCTCAACGTGATTCAACTCCGTTTAGGAAGTTTAATTGAACCCTAGTGCGCCATGCAAGAAAAACACTCTGTTTTAGAGAAAACAGCATTCTTTCACTCTACTGTGTTTCCTATAGGGCACGTACAGTGAGCTAGCTCAGAACAAAAGAACTGTGCTTCCTACACAAACGGGGCATATCTAGTTCAACTCAGTATTGGAAACTGAGTAAAACAGGAGCTTCTCTTCAGTCCAATACACTGTACTGGCTGGGAACAGACGCGAATGCTATTTGCACTGTATATGGCCAGAAAAGCACAAGTGTGCTGTTCTTAGCCTGAATGAACACTTGCTGCTAGAACTTGAATCTCAACGTGATTCAACTCCGTTTAAGAAGTTTAATTGAACCCTAGTGCGCCATGCAAGAAAAACACTCTGTTTTAGAGAAAACAGCATTCTTTCACTCTACTGTGTTTCCTATAGGGCACGTACAGTGAGCTAGCTCAGAACAAAAGAACTGTGCTTCCTACACAAACGGGGCATATCTAGTTCAACTCAGTATTGGAAACTGAGTAAAACAGGAGCTTCTCTTCAGTCCAATACACTGTACTGGCTGGGAACAGACGCGAATGCTATTTGCACTGTATATGGCCAGAAAAGCACAAGTGTGCTGTTCTTAGCCTGAATGAACACTTGCTGCTAGAACTTGAATCTCAACGTGATTCAACTCCGTTTAGGAAGTTTAATTGAACCCTAGTGCGCCATGCAAGAAAACACTCTGTTTTAGAGAAAACAGCATTCTTTCACTCTACTGTGTTTCCTATAGGGCACGTACAGTGAGCTAGCTCAGAACAAAAGAACTGTGCTTCCTACACAAACGGGGCATATCTAGTTCAACTCAGTATTGGAAACTGAGTAAAACGGGAGCTTCTCTTCAGTCCAATACACTGTACTGGCTGGGAACAGACGCGAATGCTATTTGCACTGTATATGGCCAGAAAAGCACAAGTGTGCTGTTCTTAGCCTGAATGAACACTTGCTGCTAGAACTTGAATCTCAACGTGATTCAACTCCGTTTAGGAAGTTTAATTGAACCCTAGTGCGCCATGCAAGAAAAACACTCTGTTTTAGAGAAAACAGCATTCTTTCACTCTACTGTGTTTCCTATAGGGCACGTACAGTGAGCTAGCTCAGAACAAAAGAACTGTGCTTCCTACACAAACGGGGCATATCTAGTTCAACTCAGTATTGGAAACTGAGTAAAACAGGAGCTTCTCTTCAGTCCCATACACTGTACTGGCTGGGAACAGACGCGAATGCTATTTGCACTGTATATGGCCAGAAAAGCACAAGTGTGCTGTTCTTAGCCTGAATGAACACTTGCTGCTAGAACTTGAATCTCAACGTGATTCAACTCCGTTTAGGAAGTTTAATTGAACCCTAGTGCGCCATGCAAGAAAAACACTCTGTTCTAGAGAAAACAGCATTCTTTCACTCTACTGTGTTTCCTATAGGGCACGTACAGTGAGCTAGCTCAGAACAAAAGAACTGTGCTTCCTACACAAACGGGGCATATCTAGTTCAACTCAGTATTGGAAACTGAGTAAAACAGGAGCTTCTCTTCAGTCCCATACACTGTACTGGCTGGGAACAGATGCGAATGCTATTTGCACTGTATATGGCCAGAAAAGCACAAGTGTGCTGTTCTTAGCCTGAATGAACACTTGCTGCTAGAACTTGAATCTCAACGTGATTCAACTCCGTTTAGGAAGTTTAATTGAACCCTAGTGCGCCATGCAAGAAAAACACTCTGTTTTAGAGAAAACAGCATTCTTTCACTCCGCTGTGTTTCCTATAGGGCACGTACAGTGAGCTAGCTCAGAACAAAAGAACTGTGCTTCCTACACAAACGGGGCATATCTAGTTCAACTCAGTATTGGAAACTGAGTAAAACAGGAGCTTCTCTTCAGTCCCATACACTGTACTGGCTGGGAACAGACGCGAATGCTATTTGCACTGTATATGGCCAGAAAAGCACAAGTGTGCTGTTCTTAGCCTGAATGAACACTTGCTGCTAGAACTTGAATCTCAACGTGATTCAACTCCGTTTAGGAAGTTTAATTGAACCCTAGTGCGCCATGCAAGAAAAACACTCTGTTC
This sequence comes from Peromyscus maniculatus bairdii, assembly GCF_049852395.1. Lineage (NCBI taxonomy): Eukaryota > Metazoa > Chordata > Mammalia > Rodentia > Cricetidae > Peromyscus > Peromyscus maniculatus. Next base: position 15,807,878 of record NC_134873.1, on the reverse strand, counting down.
TAGAGAAAACAGCATTCTTTCACTCTACTGTGTTTCCTATAGGGCACGTACAGTGAGCTAGCTCAGAACAAAAGAACTGTGCTTCCTACACAAACGGGGCATATCTAGTTCAACTCAGTATTGGAAACTGAGTAAAACAGGAGCTTCTCTTCAGTCCAATACACTGTACTGGCTGGGAACAGACACGAATGCTATTTGTACTGTATATGGCCAGAAAAGCACAAGTGTGCTGTTCTTAGCCTGAATGAACACTTGCTGCTAGAACTTGAATCTCAATGTGATTCAACTCCGTTTAGGAAGTTTAATTGAACCCTAGTGCGCCATGCAAGAAAAACACTCTGTTTTAGAGAAAACAGCATTCTTTCACTCTACTGTGTTTCCTATAGGGCACGTACAGTGAGCTAGCTCAGAACAAAAGAACTGTGCTTCCTACACAAACGGGGCATATCTAGTTCAACTCAGTATTGGAAACTGAGTAAAACAGGAGCTTCTCTTCAGTCCAATACACTGTACTGGCTGGGAACAGACGCGAATGCTATTTGCACTGTATATGGCCAGAAAAGCACAAGTGTGCTGTTCTTAGCCTGAATGAACACTTGCTGCTAGAACTTGAATCTCAACGTGATTCAACTCCGTTTAGGAAGTTTAATTGAACCCTAGTGCGCCATGCAAGAAAAACACTCTGTTTTAGAGAAAACAGCATTCTTTCACTCTACTGTGTTTCCTATAGGGCACGTACAGTGTGCTAGCTCAGAACAAAAGAACTGTGCTTCCTACACAAACGGGGCATATCTAGTTCAACTCAGTATTGGAAACTGAGTAAAACAGGAGCTTCTCTTCAGTCCCATACACTGTACTGGCTGGGAACAGACGCGAATGCTATTTGCACTGTATATGGCCAGAAAAGCACAAGTGTGCTGTTCTTAGCCTGAATGAACACTTGCTGCTAGAACTTGAATCTCAACGTGATTCAACTCCGTTTAGGAAGTTTAATTGAACCCTAGTGCGCCATGCAAGAAAAACACTCTGTTTTAGAGAAAACAGCATTCTTTCACTCTACTGTGTTTCCTATAGGGCACGTACAGTGAGCTAGCTCAGAACAAAAGAACTGTGCTTCCTACACAAACGGGGCATATCTAGTTCAACTCAGTATTGGAAACTGAGTAAAACAGGAGCTTCTCTTCAGTCCCATACACTGTACTGGCTGGGAACAGACGCGAATGCTATTTGCACTGTATATGGCCAGAAAAGCACAAGTGTGCTGTTCTTAGCCTGAATGAACACTTGCTGCTAGAACTTGAATCTCAACGTGATTCAACTCCGTTTAGGAAGTTTAATTGAACCCTAGTGCGCCATGCAAGAAAAACACTCTGTTTTAGAGAAAACAGCATTCTTTCACTCTACTGTGTTTCCTATAGGGCACGTACAGTGAGCTAGCTCAGAACAAAAGAACTGTGCTTCCTACACAAACGGGGCATATCTAGTTCAACTCAGTATTGGAAACTGAGTAAAACAGGAGCTTCTCTTCAGTCCCATACACTGTACTGGCTGGGAACAGACGCGAATGCTATTTGCACTGTATATGGCCAGAAAAGCACAAGTGTGCTGTTCTTAGCCTGAATGAACACTTGCTGCTAGAACTTGAATCTCAACGTGATTCAACTCCGTTTAGGAAGTTTAATTGAACCCTAGTGCGCCATGCAAGAAAAACACTCTGTTCTAGAGAAAACAGCATTCTTTCACTCTACTGTGTTTCCTATAGGGCACGTACAGTGAGCTAGCTCAGAACAAAAGAACTGTGCTTCCTACACAAACGGGGCATATCTAGTTCAACTCAGTATTGGAAACTGAGTAAAACAGGAGCTTCTCTTCAGTCCAATACACTGTACTGGCTGGGAACAGACGCGAATGCTATTTGCACTGTATATGGCCAGAAAAGCACAAGTGTGCTGTTCTTAGCCTGAATGAACACTTGCTGCTAGAACTTGAATCTCAACGTGATTCAACTCCGTTTAGGAAGTTTAATTGAACCCTAGTGCGCCATGCAAGAAAAACACTCTGTTTTAGAGAAAACAGCATTCTTTCACTCTACAGTGTTTCCTATAGGGCACGTACAGTGAGCTAGCTCAGAACAAAGAACTGTGCTTCCTACACAAACGGGGCATATCTAGTTCAACTCAGTATTGGAAACTGAGTAAAACAGGAGCTTCTCTTCAGTCCAATACACTGTACTGGCTGGGAACAGACGCGAATGCTATTTGCACTGTATATGGCCAGAAAAGCACAAGTGTGCTGTTCTTAGCCTGAATGAACACTTGCTGCTAGAACTTGAATCTCAACGTGATTCAACTCCGTTTAGGAAGTTTAATTGAACCCTAGTGCGCCATGCAAGAAAAACACTCTGTTTTAGAGAAAACAGCATTCTTTCACTCTACTGTGTTTCCTATAGGGCACGTACAGTGAGCTAGCTCAGAACAAAAGAACTGTGCTTCCTACACAAACGGGGCATATCTAGTTCAACTCAGTATTGGAAACTGAGTAAAACAGGAGCTTCTCTTCAGTCCAATACACTGTACTGGCTGGGAACAGACGCGAATGCTATTTGCACTGTATATGGCCAGAAAAGCACAAGTGTGCTGTTCTTAGCCTGAATGAACACTTGCTGCTAGAACTTGAATCTCAACGTGATTCAACTCCGTTTAGGAAGTTTAATTGAACCCTAGTGCGCCATGCAAGAAAAACACTCTGTTTTAGAGAAAACAGCATTCTTTCACTCTACTGTGTTTCCTATAGGGCACGTACAGTGAGCTAGCTCAGAACAAAAGAACTGTGCTTCCTACACAAACGGGGCATATCTAGTTCAACTCAGTATTGGAAACTGAGTAAAACAGGAGCTTCTCTTCAGTCCCATACACTGTACTGGCTGGGAACAGACGCGAATGCTATTTGCACTGTATATGGCCAGAAAAGCACAAGTGTGCTGTTCTTAGCCTGAATGAACACTTGCTGCTAGAACTTGAATCTCAACGTGATTCAACTCCGTTTAGGAAGTTTAATTGAACCCTAGTGCGCCATGCAAGAAAAACACTCTGTTTTAGAGAAAACAGCATTCTTTCACTCTACTGTGTTTCCTATAGGGCACGTACAGTGAGCTAGCTCAGAACAAAAGAACTGTGCTTCCTACACAAACGGGGCATATCTAGTTCAACTCAGTATTGGAAACTGAGTAAAACAGGAGCTTCTCTTCAGTCCAATACACTGTACTGGCTGGGAACAGACGCGAATGCTATTTGCACTGTATATGGCCAGAAAAGCACAAGTGTGCTGTTCTTAGCCTGAATGAACACTTGCTGCTAGAACTTGAATCTCAACGTGATTCAACTCCGTTTAGGAAGTTTAATTGAACCCTAGTGCGCCATGCAAGAAAAACACTCTGTTTTAGAGAAAACAGCATTCTTTCACTCTACTGTGTTTCCTATAGGGCACGTACAGTGAGCTAGCTCAGAACAAAAGAACTGTGCTTCCTACACAAACGGGGCATATCTAGTTCAACTCAGTATTGGAAACTGAGTAAAACAGGAGCTTCTCTTCAGTCCAAAACACTGTACTGGCTGGGAACAGACGCGAATGCTATTTGCACTGTATATGGCCAGAAAAGCACAAGTGTGCTGTTCTTAGCCTGAATGAACACTTGCTGCTAGAACTTGAATCTCAACGTGATTCAACTCCGTTTAGGAAGATTAATTGAACCCTAGTGCGCCATGCAAGAAAAACACTCTGTTTTAGAGAAAACAGCATTCTTTCACTCTACTGTGTTTCCTATAGGGCACGTACAGTGAGCTAGCTCAGAACAAAAGAACTGTGCTTCCTACACAAACGGGACATATCTAGTTCAACTCAGTATTGGAAACTGAGTAAAACAGGAGCTTCTCTTCAGTCCCATACACTGTACTGGCTGGGAACAGACGCGAATGCTATTTGCACTGTATATGGCCAGAAAAGCACAAGTGTGCTGTTCTTAGCCTGAATGAACACTTGCTGCTAGAACTTGAATCTCAACGTGATTCAACTCCGTTTAGGAAGTTTAATTGAACCCTAGTGCGCCATGCAAGAAAAACACTCTGTTTTAGAGAAAACAGCATTCTTTCACTCTACTGTGTTTCCTATAGGGCACGTACAGTGAGCTAGCTCAGAACAAAAGAACTGTGCTTCCTACACAAACGGGGCATATCTAGTTCAACTCAGTATTGGAAACTGAGTAAAACAGGAGCTTCTCTTCAGTCCAATACACTGTACTGGCTGGGAACAGACGCGAATGCTATTTGCACTGTATATGGCCAGAAAAGCACAAGTGTGCTGTTCTTAGCCTGAATGAACACTTGCTGCTAGAACTTGAATCTCAACGTGATTCAACTCCGTTTAGGAAGTTTAATTGAACCCTAGTGCGCCATGCAAGAAAAACACTCTGTTTTAGAGAAAACAGCATTCTTTCACTCTACTGTGTTTCCTATAGGGCACGTACAGTGAGCTAGCTCAGAACAAAAGAACTGTGCTTCCTACACAAACGGGGCATATCTAGTTCAACTCAGTATTGGAAACTGAGTAAAACAGGAGCTTCTCTTCAGTCCAATACACTGTACTGGCTGGGAACAGACGCGAATGCTATTTGCACTGTATATGGCCAGAAAAGCACAAGTGTGCTGTTCTTAGCCTGAATGAACACTTGCTGCTAGAACTTGAATCTCAACGTGATTCAACTCCGTTTAGGAAGTTTAATTGAACCCTAGTGCGCCATGCAAGAAAAACACTCTGTTTTAGAGAAAACAGCATTCTTTCACTCTACTGTGTTTCCTATAGGGCACGTACAGTGAGCTAGCTCAGAACAAAAGAACTGTGCTTCCTACACAAACGGGGCATATCTAGTTCAACTCAGTATTGGAAACTGAGGAAAACAGGAGCTTCTCTTCAGTCCCATACACTGTACTGGCTGGGAACAGACGCGAATGCTATTTGCACTGTATATGGCCAGAAAAGCACAAGTGTGCTGTTCTTAGCCTGAATGAACACTTGCTGCTAGAACTTGAATCTCAACGTGATTCAACTCCGTTTAGGAAGTTTAATTGAACCCTAGTGCGCCATGCAAGAAAAACACTCTGTTTTAGAGAAAACAGCATTCTTTCACTCTACTGTGTTTCCTATAGGGCACGTACAGTGAGCTAGCTCAGAACAAAAGAACTGTGCTTCCTACACAAACGGGGCATATCTAGTTCAACTCAGTATTGGAAACTGAGTAAAACAGGAGCTTCTCTTCAGTCCCATACACTGTACTGGCTGGGAACAGACGCGAATGCTATTTGCACTGTATATGGCCAGAAAAGCACAAGTGTGCTGTTCTTAGCCTGAATGAACACTTGCTGCTAGAACTTGAATCTCAACGTGATTCAACTCCGTTTAGGAAGTTTAATTGAACCCTAGTGCGCCATGCAAGAAAAACACTCTGTTTTAGAGAAAACAGCATTCTTTCACTCTACTGTGTTTCCTATAGGGCACGTACAGTGAGCTAGCTCAGAACAAAAGAACTGTGCTTCCTACACAAACGGGGCATATCTAGTTCAACTCAGTATTGGAAACTGAGTAAAACAGGAGCTTCTCTTCAGTCCAATACACTGTACTGGCTGGGAACAGACGCGAATGCTATTTGCCCTGTATATGGCCAGAAAAGCACAAGTGTGCTGTTCTTAGCCTGAATGAACACTTGCTGCTAGAACTTGAATCTCAACGTGATTCAACTCCGTTTAGGAAGTTTAATTGAACCCTAGTGCGCCATGCAAGAAAAACACTCTGTTTTAGAGAAAACAGCATTCTTTCACTCCGCTGTGTTTCCTATAGGGCACGTACAGTGAGCTAGCTCAGAACAAAAGAAATGTGCTTCCTACACAAACGGGGCATATCTAGTTCAACTCAGTATTGGAAACTGAGTAAAACAGGAGCTTCTCTTCAGTCCAATACACTGTACTGGCTGGGAACAGACGCGAATGCTATTTGCACTGTATATGGCCAGAAAAGCACAAGTGTGCTGTTCTTAGCCTGAATGAACACTTGCTGCTAGAACTTGAATCTCAACGTGATTCAACTCCGTTTAGGAAGTTTAATTGAACCCTAGTGCGCCATGCAAGAAAAACACTCTGTTTTAGAGAAAACAGCATTCTTTCACTCTACTGTGTTTCCTATAGGGCACGTACAGTGAGCTAGCTCAGAACAAAAGAACTGTGCTTCCTACACAAACGGGGCATATCTAGTTCAACTCAGTATTGGAAACTGAGTAAAACAGGAGCTTCTCTTCAGTCCCATACACTGTACTTGCTGGGAACAGACGCGAATGCTATTTGCCCTGTATATGGCCAGAAAAGCACAAGTGTGCTGTTCTTAGCCTGAATGAACACTTGCTGCTAGAACTTGAATCTCAACGTGATTCAACTCCGTTTAGGAAGTTTAATTGAACCCTAGTGCGCCATGCAAGAAAAACACTCTGTTTTAGAGAAAACAGCATTCTTTCACTCTACTGTGTTTCCTATAGGGCACGTACAGTGAGCTAGCTCAGAACAAAAGAACTGTGCTTCCTACACAAACGGGGCATATCTAGTTCAACTCAGTATTGGAAACTGAGTAAAACAGGAGCTTCTCTTCAGTCCCATACACTGTACTGGCTGGGAACAGACGCGAATGCTATTTGCACTGTATATGGCCAGAAAAGCACAAGTGTGCTGTTCTTAGCCTGAATGAACACTTGCTGCTAGAACTTGAATCTCAACGTGATTCAACTCCGTTTAGGAAGTTTAATTGAACCCTAGTGCGCCATGCAAGAAAAACACTCTGTTTTAGAGAAAACAGCATTCTTTCACTCTACTGTGTTTCCTATAGGGCACGTACAGTGAGCTAGCTCAGAACAAAAGAACTGTGCTTCCTACACAAACGGGGCATATCTAGTTCAACTCAGTATTGGAAACTGAGTAAAACAGGAGCTTCTCTTCAGTCCCATACACTGTACTGGCTGGGAACAGACGCGAATGCTATTTGCCCTGTATATGGCCAGAAAAGCACAAGTGTGCTGTTCTTAGCCTGAATGAACACTTGCTGCTAGAACTTGAATCTCAACGTGATTCAACTCCGTTTAGGAAGTTTAATTGAACCCTAGTGCGCCATGCAAGAAAAACACTCTGTTTTAGAGAAAACAGCATTCTTTCACTCTACTGTGTTTCCTATAGGGCACGTACAGTGAGCTAGCTCAGAACAAAAGAACTGTGCTTCCTACACAAACGGGGCATATCTAGTTCAACTCAGTATTGGAAACTGAGTAAAACAGGAGCTTCTCTTCAGTCCAATACACTGTACTGGCTGGGAACAGACGCGAATGCTATTTGCACTGTATATGGCCAGAAAAGCACAAGTGTGCTGTTCTTAGCCTGAATGAACACTTGCTGCTAGAACTTGAATCTCAACGTGATTCAACTCCGTTTAGGAAGTTTAATTGAACCCTAGTGCGCCATGCAAGAAAAACACTCTGTTTTAGAGAAAACAGCATTCTTTCACTCTACTGTGTTTCCTATAGGGCACGTACAGTGAGCTAGCTCAGAACAAAAGAACTGTGCTTCCTACACAAACGGGGCATATCTAGTTCAACTCAGTATTGGAAACTGAGTAAAACAGGAGCTTCTCTTCAGTCCAATACACTGTACTGGCTGGGAACAGACGCGAATGCTATTTGCCCTGTATATGGCCAGAAAAGCACAAGTGTGCTGTTCTTAGCCTGAATGAACACTTGCTGCTAGAACTTGAATCTCAACGTGATTCAACTCCGTTTAGGAAGTTTAATTGAACCCTAGTGCGCCATGCAAGAAAAACACTCTGTTTTAGAGAAAACAGCATTCTTTCACTCTACTGTGTTTCCTATAGGGCACGTACAGTGAGCTAGCTCAGAACAAAAGAACTGTGCTTCCTACACAAACGGGGCATATCTAGTTCAACTCAGTATTGGAAACTGAGTAAAACAGGAGCTTCTCTTCAGTCCAATACACTGTACTGGCTGGGAACAGACGCGAATGCTATTTGCACTGTATATGGCCAGAAAAGCACAAGTGTGCTGTTCTTAGCCTGAATGAACACTTGCTGCTAGAACTTGAATCTCAACGTGATTCAACTCCGTTTAGGAAGTTTAATTGAACCCTAGTGCGCCATGCAAGAAAAACACTCTGTTTTAGAGAAAACAGCATTCTTTCACTCTACTGTGTTTCCTATAGGGCACGTACAGTGAGCTAGCTCAGAACAAAAGAACTGTGCTTCCTACACAAACGGGGCATATCTAGTTCAACTCAGTATTGGAAACTGAGTAAAACAGGAGCTTCTCTTCAGTCCCATACACTGTACTGGCTGGGAACAGACGCGAATGCTATTTGCACTGTATATGGCCAGAAAAGCACAAGTGTGCTGTTCTTAGCCTGAATGAACACTTGCTGCTAGAACTTGAATCTCAACGTGATTCAACTCCGTTTAGGAAGTTTAATTGAACCCTAGTGCGCCATGCAAGAAAAACACTCTGTTTTAGAGAAAACAGCATTCTTTCACTCTACTGTGTTTCCTATAGGGCACGTACAGTGAGCTAGCTCAGAACAAAAGAACTGTGCTTCCTACACAAACGGGGCATATATAGTTCAACTCAGTATTGGAAACTGAGTAAAACAGGAGCTTCTCTTCAGTCCCATACACTGTACTGGCTGGGAACAGACGCGAATGCTATTTGCACTGTATATGGCCAGAAAAGCACAAGTGTGCTGTTCTTAGCCTGAATGAACACTTGCTGCTAGAACTTGAATCTCAACGTGATTCAACTCCGTTTAGGAAGTTTAATTGAACCCTAGTGCGCCATGCAAGAAAAACACTCTGTTTTAGAGAAAACAGCATTCTTTCACTCTACTGTGTTTCCTATAGGGCACGTACAGTGAGCTAGCTCAGAACAAAAGAACTGTGCTTCCTACACAAACGGGGCATATCTAGTTCAACTCAGTATTGGAAACTGAGTAAAACAGGAGCTTCTCTTCAGTCCAATACACTGTACTGGCTGGGAACAGACGCGAATGCTATTTGCACTGTATATGGCCAGAAAAGCACAAGTGTGCTGTTCTTAGCCTGAAAGAACACTTGCTGCTAGAACTTGAATCTCAACGTGATTCAACTCCGTTTAGGAAGTTTAATTGAACCCTAGTGCGCCATGCAAGAAAAACACTCTGTTTTAGAGAAAACAGCATTCTTTCACTCTACTGTGTTTCCTATAGGGCACGTACAGTGAGCTAGCTCAGAACAAAAGAACTGTGCTTCCTACACAAACGGGGCATATCTAGTTCAACTCAGTATTGGAAACTGAGTAAAACAGGAGCTTCTCTTCAGTCCCATACACTGTACTGGCTGGGAACAGACGCGAATGCTATTTGCACTGTATATGGCCAGAAAAGCACAAGTGTGCTGTTCTTAGCCTGAATGAACACTTGCTGCTAGAACTTGAATCTCAACGTGATTCAACTCCGTTTAGGAAGTTTAATTGAACCCTAGTGCGCCATGCAAGAAAAACACTCTGTTTTAGAGAAAACAGCATTCTTTCACTCTACTGTGTTTCCTATAGGGCACGTACAGTGAGCTAGCTCAGAACAAAAGAACTGTGCTTCCTACACAAACGGGGCATATCTAGTTCAACTCAGTATTGGAAACTGAGTAAAACAGGAGCTTCTCTTCAGTCCCATACACTGTACTGGCTGGGAACAGACGCGAATGCTATTTGTACTGTATATGGCCAGAAAAGTACAAGTGTGCTGTTCTTAGCCTGAATGAACACTTGCTGCTAGAACTTGAATCTCAACGTGATTCAACTCCGTTTAGGAAGTTTAATTGAACCCTAGTGCGCCATGCAAGAAAAACACTCTGTTTTAGAGAAAACAGCATTCTTTCACTCTACTGTGTTTCCTATAGGGCACGTACAGTGAGCTAGCTCAGAACAAAAGAACTGTGCTTCCTACACAAACGGGGCATATCTAGTTCAACTCAGTATTGGAAACTGAGTAAAACAGGAGCTTCTCTTCAGTCCCATACACTGTACTGGCTGGGAACAGACGCGAATGCTATTTGCACTGTATATGGCCAGAAAAGCACAAGTGTGCTGTTCTTAGCCTGAATGAACACTTGCTGCTAGAACTTGAATCTCAACGTGATTCAACTCCGTTTAGGAAGTTTAATTGAACCCTAGTGCGCCATGCAAGAAAAACACTCTGTTTTAGAGAAAACAGCATTCTTTCACTCTACTGTGTTTCCTATAGGGCACGTACAGTGAGCTAGCTCAGAACAAAAGAACTGTGCTTCCTACACAAACGGGGCATATCTAGTTCAACTCAGTATTGGAAACTGAGTAAAACAGGAGCTTCTCTTCAGTCCCATACACTGTACTGGCTGGGAACAGACGCGAATGCTATTTGTACTGTATATGGCCAGAAAAGTACAAGTGTGCTGTTCTTAGCCTGAATGAACACTTGCTGCTAGAACTTGAATCTCAACGTGATTCAACTCCGTTTAGGAAGTTTAATTGAACCCTAGTGCGCCATGCAAGAAAAACACTCTGTTTTAGAGAAAACAGCATTCTTTCACTCTACTGTGTTTCCTATAGGGCACGTACAGTGAGCTAGCTCAGAACAAAAGAACTGTGCTTCCTACACAAACGGGGCATATCTAGTTCAACTCAGTATTGGAAACTGAGGAAAACAGGAGCTTCTCTTCAGTCCCATACACTGTACTGGCTGGGAACAGACGCGAATGCTATTTGCCCTGTATATGGCCAGAAAAGCACAAGTGTGCTGTTCTTAGCCTGAATGAACACTTGCTGCTAGAACTTGAATCTCAACGTGATTCAACTCCGTTTAGGAAGTTTAATTGAACCCTAGTGCGCCATGCAAGAAAAACACTCTGTTTTAGAGAAAACAGCATTCTTTCACTCCGCTGTGTTTCCTATAGGGCACGTACAGTGAGCTAGCTCAGAACAAAAGAAATGTGCTTCCTACACAAACGGGGCATATCTAGTTCAACTCAGTATTGGAAACTGAGTAAAACAGGAGCTTCTCTTCAGTCCAATACACTGTACTGGCTGGGAACAGACGCGAATGCTATTTGCACTGTATATGGCCAGAAAAGCACAAGTGTGCTGTTCTTAGCCTGAATGAACACTTGCTGCTAGAACTTGAATCTCAACGTGATTCAACTCCGTTTAGGAAGTTTAATTGAACCCTAGTGCGCCATGCAAGAAAAACACTCTGTTTTAGAGAAAACAGCATTCTTTCACTCTACTGTGTTTCCTATAGGGCACGTACAGTGAGCTAGCTCAGAACAAAAGAACTGTGCTTCCTACACAAACGGGGCATATCTAGTTCAACTCAGTATTGGAAACTGAGTAAAACAGGAGCTTCTCTTCAGTCCCATACACTGTACTTGCTGGGAACAGACGCGAATGCTATTTGCACTGTATATGGCCAGAAAAGCACAAGTGTGCTGTTCTTAGCCTGAATGAACACTTGCTGCTAGAACTTGAATCTCAACGTGATTCAACTCCGTTTAGGAAGTTTAATTGAACCCTAGTGCGCCATGCAAGAAAAACACTCTGTTTTAGAGAAAACAGCATTCTTTCACTCTACTGTGTTTCCTATAGGGCACGTACAGTGAGCTAGCTCAGAACAAAAGAACTGTGCTTCCTACACAAACGGGGCATATCTAGTTCAACTCAGTATTGGAAACTGAGTAAAACAGGAGCTTCTCTTCAGTCCCATACACTGTACTGGCTGGGAACAGACGCGAATGCTATTTGCACTGTATATGGCCAGAAAAGCACAAGTGTGCTGTTCTTAGCCTGAATGAACACTTGCTGCTAGAACTTGAATCTCAACGTGATTCAACTCCGTTTAGGAAGTTTAATTGAACCCTAGTGCGCCATGCAAGAAAAACACTCTGTTTTAGAGAAAACAGCATTCTTTCACTCTACTGTGTTTCCTATAGGGCACGTACAGTGAGCTAGCTCAGAACAAAAGAACTGTGCTTCCTACACAAACGGGGCCTATCTAGTTCAACTCAGTATTGGAAACTGAGTAAAACAGGAGCTTCTCTTCAGTCCAATACACTGTACTGGCTGGGAACAGACGCGAATGCTATTTGTACTGTATATGGCCAGAAAAGCACAAGTGTGCTGTTCTTAGCCTGAATGAACACTTGCTGCTAGAACTTGAATATCAAAGTGATTCAACTCTGTTTAGGAAGTTTAATTGAACCCTAGGGCGCCATGCAAGAAAAACACTCTGTTTTAGAGAAAACAGCATTCTTTCACTCTACTGTGTTTCCTATAGGGCACGTACAGTGAGCTAGCTCAGAACAAAAGAACTGTGCTTCCTACACAAACGGGGCATATCTAGTTCAACTCAGTATTGGAAACTGAGTAAAACAGGAGCTTCTCTTCAGTCCAATACACTGTACTGGCTGGGAACAGACGCGAATGCTATTTGCACTGTATATGGCCAGAAAAGCACAAGTGTGCTGTTCTTAGCCTGAATGAACACTTGCTGCTAGAACTTGAATCTCAACGTGATTCAACTCCGTTTAGGAAGTTTAATTGAACCCTAGTGCGCCATGCAAGAAAAACACTCTGTTTTAGAGAAAACAGCATTCTTTCACTCTACTGTGTTTCCTATAGGGCACGTACAGTGAGCTAGCTCAGAACAAAAGAACTGTGCTTCCTACACAAACGGGGCATATCTAGTTCAACTCAGTATTGGAAACTGAGTAAAACAGGAGCTTCTCTTCAGTCCAATACACTGTACTGGCTGGGAACAGACGCGAATGCTATTTGCACTGTATATGGCCAGAAAAGCACAAGTGTGCTGTTCTTAGCCTGAATGAACACTTGCTGCTAGAACTTGAATCTCAACGTGATTCAACTCCGTTTAGGAAGTTTAATTGAACCCTAGTGCGCCATGCAAGAAAAACACTCTGTTTTAGAGAAAACAGCATTCTTTCACTCTACTGTGTTTCCTATAGGGCACGTACAGTGAGCTAGCTCAGAACAAAAGAACTGTGCTTCCTACACAAACGGGGCATATCTAGTTCAACTCAGTATTGGAAACTGAGTAAAACAGGAGCTTCTCTTCAGTCCAATACACTGTACTGGCTGGGAACAGACGCGAATGCTATTTGCACTGTATATGGCCAGAAAAGCACAAGTGTGCTGTTCTTAGCCTGAATGAACACTCGCTGCTAGAACTTGAATCTCAACGTGATTCAACTCCGTTTAGGAAGTTTAATTGAACCCTAGTGCGCCATGCAAGAAAAACACTCTGTTTTAGAGAAAACAGCATTCTTTCACTCTACTGTGTTTCCTATAGGGCACGTACAGTGAGCTAGCTCAGAACAAAAGAACTGTGCTTCCTACACAAACGGGGCATATCTAGTTCAACTCAGTATTGGAAACTGAGTAAAACAGGAGCTTCTCTTCAGTCCCATACACTGTACTGGCTGGGAACAGACGCGAATGCTATTTGCACTGTATATGGCCAGAAAAGCACAAGTGTGCTGTTCTTAGCCTGAATGAACACTTGCTGCTAGAACTTGAATCTCAACGTGATTCAACTCCGTTTAGGAAGTTTAATTGAACCCTAGTGCGCCATGCAAGAAAAACACTCTGTTTTAGAGAAAACAGCATTCTTTCACTCTACTGTGTTTCCTATAGGGCACGTACAGTGAGCTAGCTCAGAACAAAAGAACTGTGCTTCCTACACAAACGGGGCATATCTAGTTCAAATCAGTATTGGAAACTGAGTAAAACAGGAGCTTCTCTTCAGTCCAATACACTGTACTGGCTGGGAACAGACGCGAATGCTATTTGTACTGTATATGGCCAGAAAAGCACAAGTGTGCTGTTCTTAGCCTGAATGAACACTTGCTGCTAGAACTTGAATCTCAACGTGATTCAACTCCGTTTAGGAAGTTTAATTGAACCCTAGTGCGCCATGCAAGAAAAACACTCTGTTTTAGAGAAAACAGCATTCTTTCACTCTACTGTGTTTCCTATAGGGCACGTACAGTGAGCTAGCTCAGAACAAAAGAACTGTGCTTCCTACACAAACGGGGCCTATCTAGTTCAACTCAGTATTGGAAACTGAGTAATACAGGAGCTTCTCTTCAGTCCAATACACTGTACTGGCTGGGAACAGACGCGAAAGCTATTTGCACTGTATATGGCCAGAAAAGCACAAGTGTGCTGTTCTTAGCCTGAATGAACACTTGCTGCTAGAACTTGAATATCAAAGTGATTCAACTCCGTTTAGGAAGTTTAATTGAACCCTAGTGCGCCATGCAAGAAAAACACTCTGTTTTAGAGAAAACAGCATTCTTTCACTCTACTGTGTTTCCTATAGGGCACGTACAGTGAGCTAGCTCAGAACAAAAGAACTGTGCTTCCTACACAAACGGGGCATATCTAGTTCAACTCAGTATTGGAAACTGAGTAAAACAGGAGCTTCTCTTCAGTCCAATACACTGTACTGGCTGGGAACAGACGCGAATGCTATTTGCACTGTATATGGCCAGAAAAGCACAAGTGTGCTGTTCTTAGCCTGAATGAACACTTGCTGCTAGAACTTGAATCTCAACGTGATTCAACTCCGTTTAGGAAGTTTAATTGAACCCTAGTGCGCCATGCAAGAAAAACACTCTGTTTTAGAGAAAACAGCATTCTTTCACTCTACTGTGTTTCCTATAGGGCACGTACAGTGAGCTAGCTCAGAACAAAAGAACTGTGCTTCCTACACAAACGGGGCATATCTAGTTCAACTCAGTATTGGAAACTGAGTAAAACAGGAGCTTCTCTTCAGTCCAATACACTGTACTGGCTGGGAACAGACGCGAATGCTATTTGCACTGTATATGGCCAGAAAAGCACAAGTGTGCTGTTCTTAGCCTGAATGAACACTTGCTGCTAGAACTTGAATCTCAACGTGATTCAACTCCGTTTAGGAAGTTTAATTGAACCCTAGTGCGCCATGCAAGAAAAACACTCTGTTTTAGAGAAAACAGCATTCTTTCACTCTACTGTGTTTCCTATAGGGCACGTACAGTGAGCTAGCTCAGAACAAAAGAACTGTGCTTCCTACACAAACGGGGCATATCTAGTTCAACTCAGTATTGGAAACTGAGTAAAACAGGAGCTTCTCTTCAGTCCAATACACTGTACTGGCTGGGAACAGACGCGAATGCTATTTGCACTGTATATGGCCAGAAAAGCACAAGTGTGCTGTTCTTAGCCTGAATGAACACTTGCTGCTAGAACTTGAATCTCAACGTGATTCAACTCCGTTTAGGAAGTTTAATTGAACCCTAGTGCGCCATGCAAGAAAAACACTCTGTTTTAGAGAAAACAGCATTCTTTCACTCTACTGTGTTTCCTATAGGGCACGTACAGTGAGCTAGCTCAGAACAAAAGAACTGTGCTTCCTACACAAACGGGGCATATCTAGTTCAAATCAGTATTGGAAACTGAGTAAAACAGGAGCTTCTCTTCAGTCCAATACACTGTACTGGCTGGGAACAGACGCGAATGCTATTTGCACTGTATATGGCCAGAAAAGCACAAGTGTGCTGTTCTTAGCCTGAATGAACACTTGCTGCTAGAACTTGAATCTCAACGTGATTCAACTCCGTTTAGGAAATTTAATTGAACCCTAGTGCGCCATGCAAGAAAAACACTCTGTTTTAGAGAAAACAGCATTCTTTCACTCTACTGTGTTTCCTATAGGGCACGTACAGTGAGCTAGCTCAGAACAAAAGAACTGTGCTTCCTACACAAACGGGGCATATCTAGTTCAACTCAGTATTGAAAACTGAGTAAAACAGGAGCTTCTCTTCAGTCCAATACACTGTACTGGCTGGGAACAGACGCGAATTCTATTTGTACTGTATATGGCCAGAAAAGTACAAGTGTGCTGTTCTTAGCCTGAATGAACACTTGCTGCTAGAACTTGAATCTCAACGTGATTCAACTCCGTTTAGGAAGTTTAATTGAACCCTAGTGCGCCATGCAAGAAAAACACTCTGTTTTAGAGAAAACAGCATTCTTTCACTCTACTGTGTTTCCTATAGGGCACGTACAGTGAGCTAGCTCAGAACAAAAGAACTGTGCTTCCTACACAAACGGGGCATATCTAGTTCAACTCAGTATTGGAAACTGAGGAAAACAGGAGCTTCTCTTCAGTCCCATACACTGTACTGGCTGGGAACAGACGCGAATGCTATTTGCACTGTATATGGCCAGAAAAGCACAAGTGTGCTGTTCTTAGCCTGAATGAACACTTGCTGCTAGAACTTGAATCTCAACGTGATTCAACTCCGTTTAGGAAGTTTAATTGAACCCTAGTGCGCCATGCAAGAAAAACACTCTGTTTTAGAGAAAACAGCATTCTTTCACTCTACTGTGTTTCCTATAGGGCACGTACAGTGAGCTAGCTCAGAACAAAAGAACTGTGCTTCCTACACAAACGGGGCATATCTAGTTCAACTCAGTATTGGAAACTGAGTAAAACAGGAGCTTCTCTTCAGTCCAATACACTGTACTGGCTGGGAAGAGACGCGAATGCTATTTGCACTGTATATGGCCAGAAAAGCACAAGTGTGCTGTTCTTAGCCTGAATGAACACTTGCTGCTAGAACTTGAATCTCAACGTGATTCAACTCCGTTTAGGAAGTTTAATTGAACCCTAGTGCGCCATGCAAGAAAAACACTCTGTTTTAGAGAAAACAGCATTCTTTCACTCTACTGTGTTTCCTATAGGGCACGTACAGTGAGCTAGCTCAGAACAAAAGAACTGTGCTTCCTACACAAACGGGGCATATCTAGTTCAAATCAGTATTGGAAACTGAGTAAAACAGGAGCTTCTCTTCAGTCCAATACACTGTACTGGCTGGGAACAGACGCGAATGCTATTTGCACTGTATATGGCCAGAAAAGCACAAGTGTGCTGTTCTTAGCCTGAATGAACACTTGCTGCTAGAACTTGAATCTCAACGTGATTCAACTCCGTTTAGGAAATTTAATTGAACCCTAGTGCGCCATGCAAGAAAAACACTCTGTTTTAGAGAAAACAGCATTCTTTCACTCTACTGTGTTTCCTATAGGGCACGTACAGTGAGCTAGCTCAGAACAAAAGAACTGTGCTTCCTACACAAACGGGGCATATCTAGTTCAACTCAGTATTGAAAACTGAGTAAAACAGGAGCTTCTCTTCAGTCCAATACACTGTACTGGCTGGGAACAGACGCGAATTCTATTTGTACTGTATATGGCCAGAAAAGTACAAGTGTGCTGTTCTTAGCCTGAATGAACACTTGCTGCTAGAACTTGAATCTCAACGTGATTCAACTCCGTTTAGGAAGTTTAATTGAACCCTAGTGCGCCATGCAAGAAAAACACTCTGTTTTAGAGAAAACAGCATTCTTTCACTCTACTGTGTTTCCTATAGGGCACGTACAGTGAGCTAGCTCAGAACAAAAGAACTGTGCTTCCTACACAAACGGGGCATATCTAGTTCAACTCAGTATTGGAAACTGAGGAAAACAGGAGCTTCTCTTCAGTCCCATACACTGTACTGGCTGGGAACAGACGCGAATGCTATTTGCACTGTATATGGCCAGAAAAGCACAAGTGTGCTGTTCTTAGCCTGAATGAACACTTGCTGCTAGAACTTGAATCTCAACGTGATTCAACTCCGTTTAGGAAGTTTAATTGAACCCTAGTGCGCCATGCAAGAAAAACACTCTGTTTTAGAGAAAACAGCATTCTTTCACTCTACTGTGTTTCCTATAGGGCACGTACAGTGAGCTAGCTCAGAACAAAAGAACTGTGCTTCCTACACAAACGGGGCATATCTAGTTCAACTCAGTATTGGAAACTGAGTAAAACAGGAGCTTCTCTTCAGTCCAATACACTGTACTGGCTGGGAACAGACGCGAATGCTATTTGCACTGTATATGGCCAGAAAAGCACAAGTGTGCTGTTCTTAGCCTGAATGAACACTTGCTGCTAGAACTTGAATCTCAACGTGATTCAACTCCGTTTAGGAAGTTTAATTGAACCCTAGTGCGCCATGCAAGAAAAACACTCTGTTTTAGAGAAAACAGCATTCTTTCACTCTACTGTGTTTCCTATAGGGCACGTACAGTGAGCTAGCTCAGAACAAAAGAACTGTGCTTCCTACACAAACGGGGCATATCTAGTTCAACTCAGTATTGGAAACTGAGTAAAACAGGAGCTTCTCTTCAGTCCCATACACTGTACTGGCTGGGAACAGACGCGAATGCTATTTGCACTGTATATGGCCAGAAAAGCACAAGTGTGCTGTTCTTAGCCTGAATGAACACTTGCTGCTAGAACTTGAATCTCAACGTGATTCAACTCCGTTTAGGAAGTTTAATTGAACCCTAGTGCGCCATGCAAGAAAAACACTCTGTTTTAGAGAAAACAGCATTCTTTCACTCTACTGTGTTTCCTATAGGGCACGTACAGTGAGCTAGCTCAGAACAAAAGAACTGTGCTTCCTACACAAACGGGGCATATCTAGTTCAACTCAGTATTGGAAACTGAGTAAAACAGGAGCTTCTCTTCAGTCCAATACACTGTACTGGCTGGGAACAGACGCGAATGCTATTTGCACTGTATATGGCCAGAAAAGCACAAGTGTGCTGTTCTTAGCCTGAATGAACACTTGCTGCTAGAACTTGAATCTCAACGTGATTCAACTCCGTTTAGGAAGTTTAATTGAACCCTAGTGCGCCATGCAAGAAAAACACTCTGTTTTAGAGAAAACAGCATTCTTTCACTCTACTGTGTTTCCTATAGGGCACGTACAGTGAGCTAGCTCAGAACAAAAGAACTGTGCTTCCTACACAAACGGGGCATATCTAGTTCAACTCAGTATTGGAAACTGAGTAAAACAGGAGCTTCTCTTCAGTCCCATACACTGTACTGGCTGGGAACAGACGCGAATGCTATTTGCACTGTATATGGCCAGAAAAGCACAAGTGTGCTGTTCTTAGCCTGAATGAACACTCGCTGCTAGAACTTGAATCTCAACGTGATTCAACTCCGTTTAGGAAGTTTAATTGAACCCTAGTGCGCCATGCAAGAAAAACACTCTGTTTTAGAGAAAACAGCATTCTTTCACTCTACTGTGTTTCCTATAGGGCACGTACAGTGAGCTAGCTCAGAACAAAAGAACTGTGCTTCCTACACAAACGGGCATATCTAGTTCAACTCAGTATTGGAAACTGAGTAAAACAGGAGCTTCTCTTCAGTCCAATACACTGTACTGGCTGGGAACAGACGCGAATGCTATTTGCACTGTATATGGCCAATAAAGCACAAGTGTGCTGTTCTTAGCCTGAATGAACACTTGCTGCTAGAACTTGAATCTCAACGTGATTCAACTCCGTTTAGGAAGTTTAATTGAACCCTAGTGCGCCATGCAAGAAAAACACTCTGTTTTAGAGAAAACAGCATTCTTTCACTCTACTGTGTTTCCTATAGGGCACGTACAGTGAGCTAGCTCAGAACAAAAGAACTGTGCTTCCTACACAAACGGGGCATATCTAGTTCAACTCAGTATTGGAAACTGAGTAAAACAGGAGCTTCTCTTCAGTCCCATACACTGTACTGGCTGGGAACAGACGCGAATGCTATTTGCACTGTATATGGCCAGAAAAGCACAAGTGTGCTGTTCTTAGCCTGAATGAACACTTGCTGCTAGAACTTGAATCTCAACGTGATTCAACTCCGTTTAGGAAGTTTAATTGAACCCTAGTGCGCCATGCAAGAAAAACACTCTGTTTTAGAGAAAACAGCATTCTTTCACTCTACTGTGTTTCCTATAGGGCACGTACAGTGAGCTAGCTCAGAACAAAAGAACTGTGCTTCCTACACAAACGGGGCATATCTAGTTCAACTCAGTATTGGAAACTGAGTAAAACAGGAGCTTCTCTTCAGTCCAATACACTGTACTGGCTGGGAACAGACGCGAATGCTATTTGTACTGTATATGGCCAGAAAAGCACAAGTGTGCTGTTCTTAGCCTGAATGAACACTT
Organism: Peromyscus maniculatus bairdii; assembly: GCF_049852395.1. Lineage (NCBI taxonomy): Eukaryota > Metazoa > Chordata > Mammalia > Rodentia > Cricetidae > Peromyscus > Peromyscus maniculatus. Next base: position 15,787,674 of record NC_134873.1, on the reverse strand, counting down.
GCTGCTAGAACTTGAATCTCAACGTGATTCAACTCCGTTTAGGAAGGTTAATTGAACCCTAGTGCGCCATGCAAGAAAAACACTCTGTTTTAGAGAAAACAGCATTCTTTCACTCTACTGTGTTTCCTATAGGGCACGTACAGTGAGCTAGCTCAGAACAAAAGAACTGTGCTTCCTACACAAACGGGGCCTATCTAGTTCAACTCAGTATTGGAAACTGAGTAATACAGGAGCTTCTCTTCAGTCCAATACACTGTACTGGCTGGGAACAGACGCGAAAGCTATTTGCACTGTATATGGCCAGAAAAGCACAAGTGTGCTGTTCTTAGCCTGAATGAACACTTGCTGCTAGAACTTGAATATCAAAGTGATTCAACTCTGTTTAGGAAGTTTAATTGAACCCTAGGGCGCCATGCAAGAAAAACACTCTGTTTTAGAGAAAACAGCATTCTTTCACTCTACTGTGTTTCCTATAGGGCACGTACAGTGAGCTAGCTCAGAACAAAAGAACTGTGCTTCCTACACAAACGGGGCATATCTAGTTCAACTCAGTATTGGAAACTGAGTAAAACAGGAGCTTCTCTTCAGTCCAATACACTGTACTGGCTGGGAACAGACGCGAATGCTATTTGCACTGTATATGGCCAGAAAAGCACAAGTGTGCTGTTCTTAGCCTGAATGAACACTTGCTGCTAGAACTTGAATCTCAACGTGATTCAACTCCGTTTAGGAAGTTTAATTGAACCCTAGTGCGCCATGCAAGAAAAACACTCTGTTTTAGAGAAAACAGCATTCTTTCACTCTACTGTGTTTCCTATAGGGCACGTACAGTGAGCTAGCTCAGAACAAAAGAACTGTGCTTCCTACACAAACGGGGCATATCTAGTTCAACTCAGTATTGGAAACTGAGTAAAACAGGAGCTTCTCTTCAGTCCAATACACTGTACTGGCTGGGAACAGACGCGAATGCTATTTGCACTGTATATGGCCAGAAAAGCACAAGTGTGCTGTTCTTAGCCTGAATGAACACTTGCTGCTAGAACTTGAATCTCAACGTGATTCAACTCCGTTTAGGAAGTTTAATTGAACCCTAGTGCGCCATGCAAGAAAAACACTCTGTTTTAGAGAAAACAGCATTCTTTCACTCTACTGTGTTTCCTATAGGGCACGTACAGTGAGCTAGCTCAGAACAAAAGAACTGTGCTTCCTACACAAACGGGGCATATCTAGTTCAACTCAGTATTGGAAACTGAGTAAAACAGGAGCTTCTCTTCAGTCCAATACACTGTACTGGCTGGGAACAGACGCGAATGCTATTTGCACTGTATATGGCCAGAAAAGCACAAGTGTGCTGTTCTTAGCCTGAATGAACACTTGCTGCTAGAACTTGAATCTCAACGTGATTCAACTCCGTTTAGGAAGTTTAATTGAACCCTAGTGCGCCATGCAAGAAAAACACTCTGTTTTAGAGAAAACAGCATTCTTTCACTCTACTGTGTTTCCTATAGGGCACGTACAGTGAGCTAGCTCAGAACAAAAGAACTGTGCTTCCTACACAAACGGGGCATATCTAGTTCAACTCAGTATTGGAAACTGAGTAAAACAGGAGCTTCTCTTCAGTCCCATACACTGTACTGGCTGGGAACAGACGCGAATGCTATTTGCACTGTATATGGCCAGAAAAGCACAAGTGTGCTGTTCTTAGCCTGAATGAACACTTGCTGCTAGAACTTGAATCTCAACGTGATTCAACTCCGTTTAGGAAGTTTAATTGAACCCTAGTGCGCCATGCAAGAAAAACACTCTGTTTTAGAGAAAACAGCATTCTTTCACTCTACTGTGTTTCCTATAGGGCACGTACAGTGAGCTAGCTCAGAACAAAAGAACTGTGCTTCCTACACAAACGGGGCATATCTAGTTCAACTCAGTATTGGAAACTGAGTAAAACAGGAGCTTCTCTTCAGTCCAATACACTGTACTGGCTGGGAACAGACGCGAATGCTATTTGTACTGTATATGGCCAGAAAAGTACAAGTGTGCTGTTCTTAGCCTGAATGAACACTTGCTGCTAGAACTTGAATCTCAACGTGATTCAACTCCGTTTAGGAAGTTTAATTGAACCCTAGTGCGCCATGCAAGAAAAACACTCTGTTTTAGAGAAAACAGCATTCTTTCACTCTACTGTGTTTCCTATAGGGCACGTACAGTGAGCTAGGTCAGAACAAAAGAACTGTGCTTCCTACACAAACGGGGCATATCTAGTTCAACTCAGTATTGGAAACTGAGGAAAACAGGAGCTTCTCTTCAGTCCCATACACTGTACTGGCTGGGAACAGACGCGAATGCTATTTGCACTGTATATGGCCAGAAAAGCACAAGTGTGCTGTTCTTAGCCTGAATGAACACTTGCTGCTAGAACTTGAATCTCAACGTGATTCAACTCCGTTTAGGAAGTTTAATTGAACCCTAGTGCGCCATGCAAGAAAAACACTCTGTTTTAGAGAAAACAGCATTCTTTCACTCTACTGTGTTTCCTATAGGGCACGTACAGTGAGCTAGCTCAGAACAAAAGAACTGTGCTTCCTACACAAACGGGGCATATCTAGTTCAACTCAGTATTGGAAACTGAGTAAAACAGGAGCTTCTCTTCAGTCCCATACACTGTACTTGCTGGGAACAGACGCGAATGCTATTTGCACTGTATATGGCCAGAAAAGCACAAGTGTGCTGTTCTTAGCCTGAATGAACACTTGCTGCTAGAACTTGAATCTCAACGTGATTCAACTCCGTTTAGGAAGTTTAATTGAAACCTAGTGCGCCATGCAAGAAAAACACTCTGTTTTAGAGAAAACAGCATTCTTTCACTCTACTGTGTTTCCTATAGGGCACGTACAGTGAGCTAGCTCAGAACAAAAGAACTGTGCTTCCTACACAAACGGGGCATATCTAGTTCAACTCAGTATTGGAAACTGAGTAAAACAGGAGCTTCTCTTCAGTCCCATACACTGTACTGGCTGGGAACAGACGCGAATGCTATTTGCACTGTATATGGCCAGAAAAGCACAAGTGTGCTGTTCTTAGCCTGAATGAACACTTGCTGCTAGAACTTGAATCTCAACGTGATTCAACTCCGTTTAGGAAGTTTAATTGAACCCTAGTGCGCCATGCAAGAAAAACACTCTGTTTTAGAGAAAACAGCATTCTTTCACTCTACTGTGTTTCCTATAGGGCACGTACAGTGAGCTAGCTCAGAACAAAAGAACTGTGCTTCCTACACAAACGGGGCATATCTAGTTCAACTCAGTATTGGAAACTGAGTAAAACAGGAGCTTCTCTTCAGTCCAATACACTGTACTGGCTGGGAACAGACGCGAATGCTATTTGCACTGTATATGGCCAGAAAAGCACAAGTGTGCTGTTCTTAGCCTGAATGAACACTTGCTGCTAGAACTTGAATCTCAACGTGATTCAACTCCGTTTAGGAAGTTTAATTGAACCCTAGTGCGCCATGCAAGAAAAACACTCTGTTTTAGAGAAAACAGCATTCTTTCACTCTACTGTGTTTCCTATAGGGCACGTACAGTGAGCTAGCTCAGAACAAAAGAACTGTGCTTCCTACACAAACGGGGCATATCTAGTTCAACTCAGTATTGGAAACTGAGTAAAACAGGAGCTTCTCTTCAGTCCAATACACTGTACTGGCTGGGAACAGACGCGAATGCTATTTGTACTGTATATGGCCAGAAAAGTACAAGTGTGCTGTTCTTAGCCTGAATGAACACTTGCTGCTAGAACTTGAATCTCAACGTGATTCAACTCCGTTTAGGAAGTTTAATTGAACCCTAGTGCGCCATGCAAGAAAAACACTCTGTTTTAGAGAAAACAGCATTCTTTCACTCTACTGTGTTTCCTATAGGGCACGTACAGTGAGCTAGCTCAGAACAAAAGAACTGTGCTTCCTACACAAACGGGGCATATCTAGTTCAACTCAGTATTGGAAACTGAGGAAAACAGGAGCTTCTCTTCAGTCCCATACACTGTACTGGCTGGGAACAGACGCGAATGCTATTTGCACTGTATATGGCCAGAAAAGCACAAGTGTGCTGTTCTTAGCCTGAATGAACACTTGCTGCTAGAACTTGAATCTCAACGTGATTCAACTCCGTTTAGGAAGTTTAATTGAACCCTAGTGCGCCATGCAAGAAAAACACTCTGTTTTAGAGAAAACAGCATTCTTTCACTCTACTGTGTTTCCTATAGGGCACGTACAGTGAGCTAGCTCAGAACAAAAGAACTGTGCTTCCTACACAAACGGGGCATATCTAGTTCAACTCAGTATTGGAAACTGAGTAAAACAGGAGCTTCTCTTCAGTCCCATACACTGTACTTGCTGGGAACAGACGCGAATGCTATTTGCACTGTATATGGCCAGAAAAGCACAAGTGTGCTGTTCTTAGCCTGAATGAACACTTGCTGCTAGAACTTGAATCTCAACGTGATTCAACTCCGTTTAGGAAGTTTAATTGAACCCTAGTGCGCCATGCAAGAAAAACACTCTGTTTTAGAGAAAACAGCATTCTTTCACTCTACTGTGTTTCCTATAGGGCACGTACAGTGAGCTAGCTCAGAACAAAAGAACTGTGCTTCCTACACAAACGGGGCATATCTAGTTCAACTCAGTATTGGAAACTGAGTAAAACAGGAGCTTCTCTTCAGTCCCATACACTGTACTGGCTGGGAACAGACGCGAATGCTATTTGCACTGTATATGGCCAGAAAAGCACAAGTGTGCTGTTCTTAGCCTGAATGAACACTTGCTGCTAGAACTTGAATCTCAACGTGATTCAACTCCGTTTAGGAAGTTTAATTGAACCCTAGTGCGCCATGCAAGAAAAACACTCTGTTTTAGAGAAAACAGCATTCTTTCACTCTACTGTGTTTCCTATAGGGCACGTACAGTGAGCTAGCTCAGAACAAAAGAACTGTGCTTCCTACACAAACGGGGCATATCTAGTTCAACTCAGTATTGGAAACTGAGTAAAACAGGAGCTTCTCTTCAGTCCAATACACTGTACTGGCTGGGAACAGACGCGAATGCTATTTGTACTGTATATGGCCAGAAAAGTACAAGTGTGCTGTTCTTAGCCTGAATGAACACTTGCTGCTAGAACTTGAATCTCAACGTGATTCAACTCCGTTTAGGAAGTTTAATTGAACCCTAGTGCGCCATGCAAGAAAAACACTCTGTTTTAGAGAAAACAGCATTCTTTCACTCTACTGTGTTTCCTATAGGGCACGTACAGTGAGCTAGCTCAGAACAAAAGAACTGTGCTTCCTACACAAACGGGGCATATCTAGTTCAACTCAGTATTGGAAACTGAGGAAAACAGGAGCTTCTCTTCAGTCCCATACACTGTACTGGCTGGGAACAGACGCGAATGCTATTTGCACTGTATATGGCCAGAAAAGCACAAGTGTGCTGTTCTTAGCCTGAATGAACACTTGCTGCTAGAACTTGAATCTCAACGTGATTCAACTCCGTTTAGGAAGTTTAATTGAACCCTAGTGCGCCATGCAAGAAAAACACTCTGTTTTAGAGAAAACAGCATTCTTTCACTCTACTGTGTTTCCTATAGGGCACGTACAGTGAGCTAGCTCAGAACAAAAGAACTGTGCTTCCTACACAAACGGGGCATATCTAGTTCAACTCAGTATTGGAAACTGAGTAAAACAGGAGCTTCTCTTCAGTCCCATACACTGTACTGGCTGGGAACAGACGCGAATGCTATTTGCACTGTATATGGCCAGAAAAGCACAAGTGTGCTGTTCTTAGCCTGAATGAACACTTGCTGCTAGAACTTGAATCTCAACGTGATTCAACTCCGTTTAGGAAGTTTAATTGAACCCTAGTGCGCCATGCAAGAAAAACACTCTGTTTTAGAGAAAACAGCATTCTTTCACTCTACTGTGTTTCCTATAGGGCACGTACAGTGAGCTAGCTCAGAACAAAAGAACTGTGCTTCCTACACAAACGGGGCATATCTAGTTCAACTCAGTATTGGAAACTGAGTAAAACAGGAGCTTCTCTTCAGTCCCATACACTGTACTGGCTGGGAACAGACGCGAATGCTATTTGCACTGTATATGGCCAGAAAAGCACAAGTGTGCTGTTCTTAGCCTGAATGAACACTTGCTGCTAGAACTTGAATCTCAACGTGATTCAACTCCGTTTAGGAAGTTTAATTGAACCCTAGTGCGCCATGCAAGAAAAACACTCTGTTTTAGAGAAAACAGCATTCTTTCACTCTACTGTGTTTCCTATAGGGCACGTACAGTGAGCTAGCTCAGAACAAAAGAACTGTGCTTCCTACACAAACGGGGCATATCTTGTTCAACTCAGTATTGGAAACTGAGTAAAACAGGAGCTTCTCTTCAGTCCAATACACTGTACTGGCTGGGAACAGACGCGAATGCTATTTGTACTGTATATGGCCAGAAAAGTACAAGTGTGCTGTTCTTAGCCTGAATGAACACTTGCTGCTAGAACTTGAATCTCAACGTGATTCAACTCCGTTTAGGAAGTTTAATTGAACCCTAGTGCGCCATGCAAGAAAAACACTCTGTTTTAGAGAAAACAGCATTCTTTCACTCTACTGTGTTTCCTATAGGGCACGTACAGTGAGCTAGCTCAGAACAAAAGAACTGTGCTTCCTACACAAACGGGGCATATCTAGTTCAACTCAGTATTGGAAACTGAGGAAAACAGGAGCTTCTCTTCAGTCCCATACACTGTACTGGCTGGGAACAGACGCGAATGCTATTTGCACTGTATATGGCCAGAAAAGCACAAGTGTGCTGTTCTTAGCCTGAATGAACACTTGCTGCTAGAACTTGAATCTCAACGTGATTCAACTCCGTTTAGGAAGTTTAATTGAACCCTAGTGCGCCATGCAAGAAAAACACTCTGTTTTAGAGAAAACAGCATTCTTTCACTCTACTGTGTTTCCTATAGGGCACGTACAGTGAGCTAGCTCAGAACAAAAGAACTGTGCTTCCTACACAAACGGGGCATATCTAGTTCAACTCAGTATTGGAAACTGAGTAAAACAGGAGCTTCTCTTCAGTCCCATACACTGTACTTGCTGGGAACAACGCGAATGCTATTTGCACTGTATATGGCCAGAAAAGCACAAGTGTGCTGTTCTTAGCCTGAATGAACACTTGCTGCTAGAACTTGAATCTCAACGTGATTCAACTCCGTTTAGGAAGTTTAATTGAACCCTAGTGCGCCATGCAAGAAAAACACTCTGTTTTAGAGAAAACAGCATTCTTTCACTCTACTGTGTTTCCTATAGGGCACGTACAGTGAGCTAGCTCAGAACAAAAGAACTGTGCTTCCTACACAAACGGGGCATATCTAGTTCAACTCAGTATTGGAAACTGAGTAAAACAGGAGCTTCTCTTCAGTCCCATACACTGTACTGGCTGGGAACAGACGCGAATGCTATTTGCACTGTATATGGCCAGAAAAGCACAAGTGTGCTGTTCTTAGCCTGAATGAACACTTGCTGCTAGAACTTGAATCTCAACGTGATTCAACTCCGTTTAGGAAGTTTAATTGAACCCTAGTGCGCCATGCAAGAAAAACACTCTGTTTTAGAGAAAACAGCATTCTTTCACTCTACTGTGTTTCCTATAGGGCACGTACAGTGAGCTAGCTCAGAACAAAAGAACTGTGCTTCCTACACAAACGGGGCATATCTAGTTCAACTCAGTATTGGAAACTGAGTAAAACAGGAGCTTCTCTTCAGTCCAATACACTGTACTGGCTGGGAACAGACGCGAATGCTATTTGCACTGTATATGGCCAGAAAAGCACAAGTGTGCTGTTCTTAGCCTGAATGAACACTTGCTGCTAGAACTTGAATCTCAACGTGATTCAACTCCGTTTAGGAAGTTTAATTGAACCCTAGTGCGCCATGCAAGAAAAACACTCTGTTTTAGAGAAAACAGCATTCTTTCACTCTACTGTGTTTCCTATAGGGCACGTACAGTGAGCTAGCTCAGAACAAAAGAACTGTGCTTCCTACACAAACGGGGCATATCTAGTTCAACTCAGTATTGGAAACTGAGTAAAACAGGAGCTTCTCTTCAGTCCCATACACTGTACTGGCTGGGAACAGACGCGAATGCTATTTGCACTGTATATGGCCAGAAAAGCACAAGTGTGCTGTTCTTAGCCTGAATGAACACTTGCTGCTAGAACTTGAATCTCAACGTGATTCAACTCCGTTTAGGAAGTTTAATTGAACCCTAGTGCGCCATGCAAGAAAAACACTCTGTTTTAGAGAAAACAGCATTCTTTCACTCTACTGTGTTTCCTATAGGGCACGTACAGTGAGCTAGCTCAGAACAAAAGAACTGTGCTTCCTACACAAACGGGGCATATCTAGTTCAACTCAGTATTGGAAACTGAGTAAAACAGGAGCTTCTCTTCAGTCCCATACACTGTACTGGCTGGGAACAGACGCGAATGCTATTTGCACTGTATATGGCCAGAAAAGCACAAGTGTGCTGTTCTTAGCCTGAATGAACACTCGCTGCTAGAACTTGAATCTCAACGTGATTCAACTCCGTTTAGGAAGTTTAATTGAACCCTAGTGCGCCATGCAAGAAAAACACTCTGTTTTAGAGAAAACAGCATTCTTTCACTCTACTGTGTTTCCTATAGGGCACGTACAGTGAGCTAGCTCAGAACAAAAGAACTGTGCTTCCTACACAAACGGGGCATATCTAGTTCAACTCAGTATTGGAAACTGAGGAAAACAGGAGCTTCTCTTCAGTCCCATACACTGTACTGGCTGGGAACAGACGCGAATGCTATTTGCACTGTATATGGCCAGAAAAGCACAAGTGTGCTGTTCTTAGCCTGAATGAACACTTGCTGCTAGAACTTGAATCTCAACGTGATTCAACTCCGTTTAGGAAGTTTAATTGAACCCTAGTGCGCCATGCAAGAAAAACACTCTGTTTTAGAGAAAACAGCATTCTTTCACTCTACTGTGTTTCCTATAGGGCACGTACAGTGAGCTAGCTCAGAACAAAAGAACTGTGCTTCCTACACAAACGGGGCATATCTAGTTCAACTCAGTATTGGAAACTGAGGAAAACAGGAGCTTCTCTTCACTCCCATACACTGTACTGGCTGGGAACAGACGCGAATGCTATTTGCACTGTATATGGCCAGAAAAGCACAAGTGTGCTGTTCTTAGCCTGAATGAACACTCGCTGCTAGAACTTGAATCTCAACGTGATTCAACTCCGTTTAGGAAGTTTAATTGAACCCTAGTGCGCCATGCAAGAAAAACACTCTGTTTTAGAGAAAACAGCATTCTTTCACTCTACTGTGTTTCCTATAGGGCACGTACAGTGAGCTAGCTCAGAACAAAAGAACTGTGCTTCCTACACAAACGGGGCATATCTAGTTCAACTCAGTATTGGAAACTGAGTAAAACAGGAGCTTCTCTTCAGTCCAATACACTGTACTGGCTGGGAACAGACGCGAATGCTATTTGCACTGTATATGGCCAGAAAAGCACAAGTGTGCTGTTCTTAGCCTGAATGAACACTTGCTGCTAGAACTTGAATCTCAACGTGATTCAACTCCGTTTAGGAAGTTTAATTGAACCCTAGTGCGCCATGCAAGAAAAACACTCTGTTTTAGAGAAAACAGCATTCTTTCACTCTACTGTGTTTCCTATAGGGCACGTACAGTGAGCTAGCTCAGAACAAAAGAACTGTGCTTCCTACACAAACGGGGCATATCTAGTTCAACTCAGTATTGGAAACTGAGTAAAACAGGAGCTTCTCTTCAGTCCCATACACTGTACTGGCTGGGAACAGACGCGAATGCTATTTGCACTGTATATGGCCAGAAAAGCACAAGTGTGCTGTTCTTAGCCTGAATGAACACTTGCTGCTAGAACTTGAATCTCAACGTGATTCAACTCCGTTTAGGAAGTTTAATTGAACCCTAGTGCGCCATGCAAGAAAAACACTCTGTTTTAGAGAAAACAGCATTCTTTCACTCTACTGTGTTTCCTATAGGGCACGTACAGTGAGCTAGCTCAGAACAAAAGAACTGTGCTTCCTACACAAACGGGGCATATCTAGTTCAACTCAGTATTGGAAACTGAGGAAAACAGGAGCTTCTCTTCAGTCCAATACACTGTACTGGCTGGGAACAGACGCGAATGCTATTTGCACTGTATATGGCCAGAAAAGCACAAGTGTGCTGTTCTTAGCCTGAATGAACACTTGCTGCTAGAACTTGAATCTCAACGTGATTCAACTCCGTTTAGGAAGTTTAATTGAACCCTAGTACGCCATGCAAGAAAAACACTCTGTTTTAGAGAAAACAGCATTCTTTCACTCTACTGTGTTTCCTATAGGGCACGTACAGTGAGCTAGCTCAGAACAAAAGAACTGTGCTTCCTACACAAACGGGGCATATCTAGTTCAACTCAGTATTGTAAACTGAGTAAAACAGGAGCTTCTCTTCAGTCCAATACACTGTACTGGCTGGGAACAGACGCGAATGCTATTTGCACTGTATATGGCCAGAAAAGCACAAGTGTGCTGTTCTTAGCCTGAATGAACACTTGCTGCTAGAACTTGAATCTCAACGTGATTCAACTCCGTTTAGGAAGTTTAATTGAACCCTAGTGCGCCATGCAAGAAAAACACTCTGTTTTAGAGAAAACAGCATTCTTTCACTCTACTGTGTTTCCTATAGGGCACGTACAGTGAGCTAGCTCAGAACAAAAGAACTGTGCTTCCTACACAAACGGGGCATATCTAGTTCAACTCAGTATTGGAAACTGAGGAAAACAGGAGCTTCTCTTCACTCCCATACACTGTACTGGCTGGGAACAGACGCGAATGCTATTTGCACTGTATATGGCCAGAAAAGCACAAGTGTGCTGTTCTTAGCCTGAATGAACACTTGCTGCTAGAACTTGAATCTCAACGTGATTCAACTCCGTTTAGGAAGTTTAATTGAACCCTAGTGCGCCATGCAAGAAAAACACTCTGTTTTAGAGAAAACAGCATTCTTTCACTCTACTGTGTTTCCTATAGGGCACGTACAGTGAGCTAGCTCAGAACAAAAGAACTGTGCTTCCTACACAAACGGGGCATATCTAGTTCAACTCAGTATTGGAAACTGAGTAAAACAGGAGCTTCTCTTCAGTCCAATACACTGTACTGGCTGGGAACAGACGCGAATGCTATTTGCACTGTATATGGCCAGAAAAGCACAAGTGTGCTGTTCTTAGCCTGAATGAACACTTGCTGCTAGAACTTGAATCTCAACGTGATTCAACTCCGTTTAGGAAGTTTAATTGAACCCTAGTGCGCCATGCAAGAAAAACACTCTGTTTTAGAGAAAACAGCATTCTTTCACTCTACTGTGTTTCCTATAGGGCACGTACAGTGAGCTAGCTCAGAACAAAAGAACTGTGCTTCCTACACAAACGGGGCATATCTAGTTCAACTCAGTATTGGAAACTGAGTAAAACAGGAGCTTCTCTTCAGTCCCATACACTGTACTGGCTGGGAACAGACGCGAATGCTATTTGCACTGTATATGGCCAGAAAAGCACAAGTGTGCTGTTCTTAGCCTGAATGAACACTTGCTGCTAGAACTTGAATCTCAACGTGATTCAACTCCGTTTAGGAAGTTTAATTGAACCCTAGTGCGCCATGCAAGAAAAACACTCTGTTTTAGAGAAAACAGCATTCTTTCACTCTACTGTGTTTCCTATAGGGCACGTACAGTGAGCTAGCTCAGAACAAAAGAACTGTGCTTCCTACACAAACGGGGCATATCTAGTTCAACTCAGTATTGGAAACTGAGGAAAACAGGAGCTTCTCTTCAGTCCAATACACTGTACTGGCTGGGAACAGACGCGAATGCTATTTGCACTGTATATGGCCAGAAAAGCACAAGTGTGCTGTTCTTAGCCTGAATGAACACTTGCTGCTAGAACTTGAATCTCAACGTGATTCAACTCCGTTTAGGAAGTTTAATTGAACCCTAGTACGCCATGCAAGAAAAACACTCTGTTTTAGAGAAAACAGCATTCTTTCACTCTACTGTGTTTCCTATAGGGCACGTACAGTGAGCTAGCTCAGAACAAAAGAACTGTGCTTCCTACACAAACGGGGCATATCTAGTTCAACTCAGTATTGTAAACTGAGTAAAACAGGAGCTTCTCTTCAGTCCAATACACTGTACTGGCTGGGAACAGACGCGAATGCTATTTGCACTGTATATGGCCAGAAAAGCACAAGTGTGCTGTTCTTAGCCTGAATGAACACTTGCTGCTAGAACTTGAATCTCAACGTGATTCAACTCCGTTTAGGAAGTTTAATTGAACCCTAGTGCGCCATGCAAGAAAAACACTCTGTTTTAGAGAAAACAGCATTCTTTCACTCTACTGTGTTTCCTATAGGGCACGTACAGTGAGCTAGCTCAGAACAAAAGAACTGTGCTTCCTACACAAACGGGGCATATCTAGTTCAACTCAGTATTGGAAACTGAGTAAAACAGGAGCTTCTCTTCAGTCCCATACACTGTACTGGCTGGGAACAGACGCGAATGCTATTTGCACTGTATATGGCCAGAAAAGCACAAGTGTGCTGTTCTTAGCCTGAATGAACACTTGCTGCTAGAACTTGAATCTCAACGTGATTCAACTCCGTTTAGGAAGTTTAATTGAACCCTAGTGCGCCATGCAAGAAAAACACTCTGTTTTAGAGAAAACAGCATTCTTTCACTCTACTGTGTTTCCTATAGGGCACGTACAGTGAGCTAGCTCAGAACAAAAGAACTGTGCTTCCTACACAAACGGGGCATATCTAGTTCAACTCAGTATTGGAAACTGAGTAAAACAGGAGCTTCTCTTCAGTCCAATACACTGTACTGGCTGGGAACAGACGCGAATGCTATTTGCACAGTATATGGCCAGAAAAGCACAAGTGTGCTGTTCTTAGCCTGAATGAACACTTGCTGCTAGAACTTGAATCTCAACGTGATTCAACTCCGTTTAGGAAGTTTAATTGAACCCTAGTGCGCCATGCAAGAAAAACACTCTGTTTTAGAGAAAACAGCATTCTTTCACTCTACTGTGTTTCCTATAGGGCACGTACAGTGAGCTAGCTCAGAACAAAAGAACTGTGCTTCCTACACAAACGGGGCATATCTAGTTCAACTCAGTATTGGAAACTGAGTAAAACAGGAGCTTCTCTTCAGTCCAATACACTGTACTGGCTGGGAACAGACGCGAATGCTATTTGCACTGTATATGGCCAGAAAAGCACAAGTGTGCTGTTCTTAGCCTGAATGAACACTTGCTGCTAGAACTTGAATCTCAACGTGATTCAACTCCGTTTAGGAAGTTTAATTGAACCCTAGTGCGCCATGCAAGAAAAACACTCTGTTTTAGAGAAAACAGCATTCTTTCACTCTACTGTGTTTCCTATAGGGCACGTACAGTGAGCTAGCTCAGAACAAAAGAACTGTGCTTCCTACACAAACGGGGCATATCTAGTTCAACTCAGTATTGGAAACTGAGTAAAACAGGAGCTTCTCTTCAGTCCCATACACTGTACTGGCTGGGAACAGACGCGAATGCTATTTGCACTGTATATGGCCAGAAAAGCACAAGTGTGCTGTTCTTAGCCTGAATGAACACTTGCTGCTAGAACTTGAATCTCAACGTGATTCAACTCCGTTTAGGAAGTTTAATTGAACCCTAGTGCGCCATGCAAGAAAAACACTCTGTTTTAGAGAAAACAGCATTCTTTCACTCTACTGTGTTTCCTATAGGGCACGTACAGTGAGCTAGCTCAGAACAAAAGAACTGTGCTTCCTACACAAACGGGCATATCTAGTTCAACTCAGTATTGGAAACTGAGTAAAACAGGAGCTTCTCTTCAGTCCAATACACTGTACTGGCTGGGAACAGACGCGAATGCTATTTGCACTGTATATGGCCAGAAAAGCACAAGTGTGCTGTTCTTAGCCTGAATGAACACTTGCTGCTAGAACTTGAATCTCAACGTATTCAACTCCGTTTAGGAAGTTTAATTGAACCCTAGTGCGCCATGCAAGAAAAACACTCTGTTTTAGAGAAAACAGCATTCTTTCACTCTACTGTGTTTCCTATAGGGCACGTACAGTGAGCTAGCTCAGAACAAAAGAACTGTGCTTCCTACACAAACGGGGCATATCTAGTTCAACTCAGTATTGGAAACTGAGTAAAACAGGAGCTTCTCTTCAGTCCCATACACTGTACTTGATATGAACAGACGCGAATGCTATTTGCACTGTATATGGCCAGAAAAGCACAAGTGTGCTGTTCTTAGCCTGAATGAACACTTGCTGCTAGAACTTGAATCTCAACGTGATTCAACTCCGTTTAGGAAGTTTAATTGAACCCTAGTGCGCCATGCAAGAAAAACACTCTGTTTTAGAGAAAACAGCATTCTTTCACTCTACTGTGTTTCCTATAGGGCACGTACAGTGAGCTAGCTCAGAACAAAAGAACTGTGCTTCCTACACAAACGGGGCATATCTAGTTCAACTCAGTATTGGAAACTGAGTAAAACAGGAGCTTCTCTTCACTCCCATACACTGTACTGGCTGGGAACAGACGCGAATGCTATTTGCACTGTATATGGCCAGAAAAGCACAAGTGTGCTGTTCTTAGCCTGAATGAACACTTGCTGCTAGAACTTGAATCTCAACGTGATTCAACTCCGTTTAGGAAGTTTAATTGAACCCTAGTGCGCCATGCAAGAAAAACACTCTGTTTTAGAGAAAACAGCATTCTTTCACTCTACTGTGTTTCCTATAGGGCACGTACAGTGAGCTAGCTCAGAACAAAAGAACTGTGCTTCCTACACAAACGGGCATATCTAGTTCAACTCAGTATTGGAAACTGAGTAAAACAGGAGCTTCTCTTCAGTCCCATACACTGTACTGGCTGGGAACAGACGCGAATGCTATTTGCACTGTATATGGCCAGAAAAGCACAAGTGTGCTGTTCTTAGCCTGAATGAACACTTGCTGCTAGAACTTGAATCTCAACGTATTCAACTCCGTTTAGGAAGTTTAATTGAACCCTAGTGCGCCATGCAAGAAAAACACTCTGTTTTAGAGAAAACAGCATTCTTTCACTCTACTGTGTTTCCTATAGGGCACGTACAGTGAGCTAGCTCAGAACAAAAGAACTGTGCTTCCTACACAAACGGGGCATATCTAGTTCAACTCAGTATTGGAAACTGAGTAAAACAGGAGCTTCTCTTCAGTCCCATACACTGTACTGGCTGGGAACAGACGCGAATGCTATTTGCACTGTATATGGCCAGAAAAGCACAAGTGTGCTGTTCTTAGCCTGAATGAACACTTGCTGCTAGAACTTGAATCTCAACGTGATTCAACTCCGTTTAGGAAGTTTAATTGAACCCTAGTGCGCCATGCAAGAAAAACACTCTGTTTTAGAGAAAACAGCATTCTTTCACTCTACTGTGTTTCCTATAGGGCACGTACAGTGAGCTAGCTCAGAACAAAAGAACTGTGCTTCCTACACAAACGGGGCATATCTAGTTCAACTCAGTATTGGAAACTGAGTAAAACAGGAGCTTCTCTTCAGTCCCATACACTGTACTGGCTGGGAACAGACGCGAATGCTATTTGCACTGTATATGGCCAGAAAAGCACAAGTGTGCTGTTCTTAGCCTGAATGAACACTTGCTGCTAGAACTTGAATCTCAACGTGATTCAACTCCGTTTAGGAAGTTTAATTGAACCCTAGTGCGCCATGCAAGAAAAACACTCTGTTTTAGAGAAAACAGCATTCTTTCACTCTACTGTGTTTCCTATAGGGCACGTACAGTGAGCTAGCTCAGAACAAAAGAACTGTGCTTCCTACACAATCGGGGCATATCTAGTTCAACTCAGTATTGGAAACTGAGTAAAACAGGAGCTTCTCTTCAGTCCCATACACTGTACTGGCTGGGAACAGACGCGAATGCTATTTGCACTGTATATGGCCAGAAAAGCACAAGTGTGCTGTTCTTAGCCTGAATGAACACTTGCTGCTAGAACTTGAATCTCAACGTGATTCAACTCCGTTTAGGAAGTTTAATTGAACCCTAGTGCGCCATGCAAGAAAAACACTCTGTTTTAGAGAAAACAGCATTCTTTCACTCTACTGTGTTTCCTATAGGGCACGTACAGTGAGCTAGCTCAGAACAAAAGAACTGTGCTTCCTACACAAACGGGGCATATCTAGTTCAACTCAGTATTGGAAACTGAGTAAAACAGGAGCTTCTCTTCAGTCCC
Source organism: Peromyscus maniculatus bairdii (assembly GCF_049852395.1). Taxonomy (NCBI): domain Eukaryota; kingdom Metazoa; phylum Chordata; class Mammalia; order Rodentia; family Cricetidae; genus Peromyscus; species Peromyscus maniculatus. Next base: position 15,771,263 of record NC_134873.1, on the reverse strand, counting down.
ATACACTGTACTGGCTGGGAACAGACGCGAATGCTATTTGCACTGTATATGGCCAGAAAAGCACAAGTGTGCTGTTCTTAGCCTGAATGAACACTTGCTGCTAGAACTTGAATCTCAACGTGATTCAACTCCGTTTAGGAAGTTTAATTGAACCCTAGTGAGCCATGCAAGAAAAACACTCTGTTTTAGAGAAAACAGCATTCTTTCACTCTACTGTGTTTCCTATAGGGCACGTACAGTGAGCTAGCTCAGAACAAAAGAACTGTGCTTCCTACACAAACGGGGCATATCTAGTTCAACTCAGTATTGGAAACTGAGTAAAACAGGAGCTTCTCTTCAGTCCAATACACTGTACTGGCTGGGAACAGACGCGAATGCTATTTGTACTGTATATGGCCAGAAAAGCACAAGTGTGCTGTTCTTAGCCTGAATGAACACTTGCTGCTAGAACTTGAATCTCAACGTGATTCAACTCCGTTTAGGAAGTTTAATTGAACCCTAGTGCGCCATGCAAGAAAAACACTCTGTTTTAGAGAAAACAGCATTCTTTCACTCTACTGTGTTTCCTATAGGGCACGTACAGTGAGCTAGCTCAGAACAAAAGAACTGTGCTTCCTACACAAACGGGGCCTATCTAGTTCAACTCAGTATTGGAAACTGAGTAACACAGGAGCTTCTCTTCAGTCCAATACACTGTACTGGCTGGGAACAGACTCGAAAGCTATTTGCACTGTATATGGCCAGAAAAGCACAAGTGTGCTGTTCTTAGCCTGAATGAACACTTGCTGCTAGAACTTGAATCTCAACGTGATTCAACTCCGTTTAGGAAGTTTAATTGAACCCTAGTGCGCCATGCAAGAAAAACACTCTGTTTTAGAGAAAACAGCATTCTTTCACTCTACTGTGTTTCCTATAGGGCACGTACAGTGAGCTAGCTCAGAACAAAAGAACTGTGCTTCCTACACAAACGGGGCATATCTAGTTCAACTCAGTATTGGAAACTGAGTAAAACAGGAGCTTCTCTTCAGTCCAATACACTGTACTGGCTGGGAACAGACGCGAATGCTATTTGCACTGTATATGGCCAGAAAAGCACAAGTGTGCTGTTCTTAGCCTGAATGAACACTTGCTGCTAGAACTTGAATCTCAACGTGATTCAACTCCGTTTAGGAAGTTTAATTGAACCCTAGTGCGCCATGCAAGAAAAACACTCTGTTTTAGAGAAAACAGCATTCTTTCACTCTACTGTGTTTCCTATAGGGCACGTACAGTGAGCTAGCTCAGAACAAAAGAACTGTGCTTCCTACACAAACGGGGCATATCTAGTTCAACTCAGTATTGGAAACTGAGTAAAACAGGAGCTTCTCTTCAGTCCAATACACTGTACTGGCTGGGAACAGACGCGAATGCTATTTGCACTGTATATGGCCAGAAAAGCACAAGTGTGCTGTTCTTAGCCTGAATGAACACTTGCTGCTAGAACTTGAATCTCAACGTGATTCAACTCCGTTTAGGAAGTTTAATTGAACCCTAGTGCGCCATGCAAGAAAAACACTCTGTTTTAGAGAAAACAGCATTCTTTCACTCTACTGTGTTTCCTATAGGGCACGTACAGTGAGCTAGCTCAGAACAAAAGAACTGTGCTTCCTACACAAACGGGGCATATCTAGTTCAACTCAGTATTGGAAACTGAGTAAAACAGGAGCTTCTCTTCAGTCCCATACACTGTACTGGCTGGGAACAGACGCGAATGCTATTTGCACTGTATATGGCCAGAAAAGCACAAGTGTGCTGTTCTTAGCCTGAATGAACACTTGCTGCTAGAACTTGAATCTCAACGTGATTCAACTCCGTTTAGGAAGTTTAATTGAACCCTAGTGCGCCATGCAAGAAAAACACTCTGTTTTAGAGAAAACAGCATTCTTTCACTCTACTGTGTTTCCTATAGGGCACGTACAGTGAGCTAGCTCAGAACAAAAGAACTGTGCTTCCTACACAAACGGGGCATATCTAGTTCAACTCAGTATTGGAAACTGAGTAAAACAGGAGCTTCTCTTCAGTCCAATACACTGTACTGGCTGGGAACAGACGCGAATGCTATTTGTACTGTATATGGCCAGAAAAGTACAAGTGTGCTGTTCTTAGCCTGAATGAACACTTGCTGCTAGAACTTGAATCTCAACGTGATTCAACTCCGTTTAGGAAGTTTAATTGAACCCTAGTGCGCCGTGCAAGAAAAACACTCTGTTTTAGAGAAAACAGCATTCTTTCACTCTACTGTGTTTCCTATAGGGCACGTACAGTGAGCTAGCTCAGAACAAAAGAACTGTGCTTCCTACACAAACGGGGCATATCTAGTTCAACTCAGTATTGGAAACTGAGTAAAACAGGAGCTTCTCTTCAGTCCCATACACTGTACTGGCTGGGAACAGACGCGAATGCTATTTGCACTGTATATGGCCAGAAAAGCACAAGTGTGCTGTTCTTAGCCTGAATGAACACTTGCTGCTAGAACTTGAATCTCAACGTGATTCAACTCCGTTTAGGAAGTTTAATTGAACCCTAGTGCGCCATGCAAGAAAAACACTCTGTTTTAGAGAAAACAGCATTCTTTCACTCTACTGTGTTTCCTATAGGGCACGTACAGTGAGCTAGCTCAGAACAAAAGAACTGTGCTTCCTACACAAACGGGGCATATCTAGTTCAACTCAGTATTGGAAACTGAGTAAAACAGGAGCTTCTCTTCAGTCCCATACACTGTACTGGCTGGGAACAGACGCGAATGCTATTTGCACTGTATATGGCCAGAAAAGCACAAGTGTGCTGTTCTTAGCCTGAATGAACACTTGCTGCTAGAACTTGAATCTCAACGTGATTCAACTCCGTTTAGGAAGTTTAATTGAACCCTAGTGCGCCATGCAAGAAAAACACTCTGTTTTAGAGAAAACAGCATTCTTTCACTCTACTGTGTTTCCTATAGGGCACGTACAGTGAGCTAGCTCAGAACAAAAGAACTGTGCTTCCTACACAAACGGGGCATATCTAGTTCAACTCAGTATTGGAAACTGAGTAAAACAGGAGCTTCTCTTCAGTCCAATACACTGTACTGGCTGGGAACAGACGCGAATGCTATTTGCACTGTATATGGCCAGAAAAGCACAAGTGTGCTGTTCTTAGCCTGAATGAACACTTGCTGCTAGAACTTGAATCTCAACGTGATTCAACTCCGTTTAGGAAGTTTAATTGAACCCTAGTGCGCCATGCAAGAAAAACACTCTGTTTTAGAGAAAACAGCATTCTTTCACTCTACTGTGTTTCCTATAGGGCACGTACAGTGAGCTAGCTCAGAACAAAAGAACTGTGCTTCCTACACAATCGGGGCATATCTAGTTCAACTCAGTATTGGAAACTGAGTAAAACAGGAGCTTCTCTTCAGTCCCATACACTGTACTGGCTGGGAACAGACGCGAATGCTATTTGCACTGTATATGGCCAGAAAAGCACAAGTGTGCTGTTCTTAGCCTGAATGAACACTTGCTGCTAGAACTTGAATCTCAACGTGATTCAACTCCGTTTAGGAAGTTTAATTGAACCCTAGTGCGCCATGCAAGAAAAACACTCTGTTTTAGAGAAAACAGCATTCTTTCACTCTACTGTGTTTCCTATAGGGCACGTACAGTGAGCTAGCTCAGAACAAAAGAACTGTGCTTCCTACACAAACGGGGCATATCTAGTTCAACTCAGTATTGGAAACTGAGTAAAACAGGAGCTTCTCTTCAGTCCAATACACTGTACTGGCTGGGAACAGACGCGAATGCTATTTGTACTGTATATGGCCAGAAAAGCACAAGTGTGCTGTTCTTAGCCTGAATGAACACTTGCTGCTAGAACTTGAATCTCAACGTGATTCAACTCCGTTTAGGAAGTTTAATTGAACCCTAGTGCGCCATGCAAGAAAAACACTCTGTTTTAGAGAAAACAGCATTCTTTCACTCTACTGTGTTTCCTATAGGGCAAGTACAGTGAGCTAGCTCAGAACAAAAGAACTGTGCTTCCTACACAAACGGGGCATATCTAGTTCAACTCAGTATTGGAAACTGAGTAAAACAGGAGCTTCTCTTCAGTCCCATACACTGTACTGGCTGGGAACAGACGCGAATGCTATTTGCACTGTATATGGCCAGAAAAGCACAAGTGTGCTGTTCTTAGCCTGAATGAACACTTGCTGCTAGAACTTGAATCTCAACGTGATTCAACTCCGTTTAGGAAGTTTAATTGAACCCTAGTGTGCCATGCAAGAAAAACACTCTGTTTTAGAGAAAACAGCATTCTTTCACTCTACTGTGTTTCCTATAGGGCACGTACAGTGAGCTAGCTCAGAACAAAAGAACTGTGCTTCCTACACAAACGGGCATATCTAGTTCAACTCAGTATTGGAAACTGAGTAAAACAGGAGCTTCTCTTCAGTCCCATACACTGTACTGGCTGGGAACAGACGCGAATGCTATTTGCACTGTATATGGCCAGAAAAGCACAAGTGTGCTGTTCTTAGCCTGAATGAACACTTGCTGCTAGAACTTGAATCTCAACGTATTCAACTCCGTTTAGGAAGTTTAATTGAACCCTAGTGCGCCATGCAAGAAAAACACTCTGTTTTAGAGAAAACAGCATTCTTTCACTCTACTGTGTTTCCTATAGGGCACGTACAGTGAGCTAGCTCAGAACAAAAGAACTGTGCTTCCTACACAAACGGGGCATATCTAGTTCAACTCAGTATTGGAAACTGAGTAAAACAGGAGCTTCTCTTCAGTCCCATACACTGTACTTGCTGGGAACAGACGCGAATGCTATTTGCACTGTATATGGCCAGAAAAGCACAAGTGTGCTGTTCTTAGCCTGAATGAACACTTGCTGCTAGAACTTGAATCTCAACGTGATTCAACTCCGTTTAGGAAGTTTAATTGAACCCTAGTGCGCCATGCAAGAAAAACACTCTGTTTTAGAGAAAACAGCATTCTTTCACTCTACTGTGTTTCCTATAGGGCACGTACAGTGAGCTAGCTCAGAACAAAAGAACTGTGCTTCCTACACAAACGGGCATATCTAGTTCAACTCAGTATTGGAAACTGAGTAAAACAGGAGCTTCTCTTCAGTCCCATACACTGTACTGGCTGGGAACAGACGCGAATGCTATTTGCACTGTATATGGCCAGAAAAGCACAAGTGTGCTGTTCTTAGCCTGAATGAACACTTGCTGCTAGAACTTGAATCTCAACGTATTCAACTCCGTTTAGGAAGTTTAATTGAACCCTAGTGCGCCATGCAAGAAAAACACTCTGTTTTAGAGAAAACAGCATTCTTTCACTCTACTGTGTTTCCTATAGGGCACGTACAGTGAGCTAGCTCAGAACAAAAGAACTGTGCTTCCTACACAAACGGGGCATATCTAGTTCAACTCAGTATTGGAAACTGAGTAAAACAGGAGCTTCTCTTCAGTCCCATACACTGTACTTGCTGGGAACAGACGCGAATGCTATTTGCACTGTATATGGCCAGAAAAGCACAAGTGTGCTGTTCTTAGCCTGAATGAACACTTGCTGCTAGAACTTGAATCTCAACGTGATTCAACTCCGTTTAGGAAGTTTAATTGAACCCTAGTGCGCCATGCAAGAAAAACACTCTGTTTTAGAGAAAACAGCATTCTTTCACTCTACTGTGTTTCCTATAGGGCACGTACAGTGAGCTAGCTCAGAACAAAAGAACTGTGCTTCCTACACAAACGGGGCATATCTAGTTCAACTCAGTATTGGAAACTGAGTAAAACAGGAGCTTCTCTTCAGTCCCATACACTGTACTTGCTGGGAACAGACGCGAATGCTATTTGCACTGTATATGGCCAGAAAAGCACAAGTGTGCTGTTCTTAGCCTGAATGAACACTTGCTGCTAGAACTTGAATCTCAACGTGATTCAACTCCGTTTAGGAAGTTTAATTGAACCCTAGTGCGCCATGCAAGAAAAACACTCTGTTTTAGAGAAAACAGCATTCTTTCACTCTACTGTGTTTCCTATAGGGCACGTACAGTGAGCTAGCTCAGAACAAAAGAACTGTGCTTCCTACACAAACGGGGCATATCTAGTTCAACTCAGTATTGGAAACTGAGTAAAACAGGAGCTTCTCTTCAGTCCAATACACTGTACTGGCTGGGAACAGACGCGAATGCTATTTGCACTGTATATGGCCAGAAAAGCACAAGTGTGCTGTTCTTAGCCTGAATGAACACTTGCTGCTAGAACTTGAATCTCAACGTGATTCAACTCCGTTTAGGAAGTTTAATTGAACCCTAGTGCGCCATGCAAGAAAAACACTCTATTTTAGAGAAAACAGCATTCTTTCACTCTACTGTGTTTCCTATAGGGCACGTACAGTGAGCTAGCTCAGAACAAAAGAACTGTGCTTCCTACACAATCGGGGCATATCTAGTTCAACTCAGTATTGGAAACTGAGTAAAACAGGAGCTTCTCTTCAGTCCCATACACTGTACTGGCTGGGAACAGACGCGAATGCTATTTGCACTGTATATGGCCAGAAAAGCACAAGTGTGCTGTTCTTAGCCTGAATGAACACTTGCTGCTAGAACTTGAATCTCAACGTGATTCAACTCCGTTTAGGAAGTTTAATTGAACCCTAGTGCGCCATGCAAGAAAAACACTCTGTTTTAGAGAAAACAGCATTCTTTCACTCTACTGTGTTTCCTATAGGGCACGTACAGTGAGCTAGCTCAGAACAAAAGAACTGTGCTTCCTACACAAACGGGGCATATCTAGTTCAACTCAGTATTGGAAACTGAGTAAAACAGGAGCTTCTCTTCAGTCCAATACACTGTACTGGCTGGGAACAGACGCGAATGCTATTTGTACTGTATATGGCCAGAAAAGCACAAGTGTGCTGTTCTTAGCCTGAATGAACACTTGCTGCTAGAACTTGAATCTCAACGTGATTCAACTCCGTTTAGGAAGTTTAATTGAACCCTAGTGCGCCATGCAAGAAAAACACTCTGTTTTAGAGAAAACAGCATTCTTTCACTCTACTGTGTTTCCTATAGGGCAAGTACAGTGAGCTAGCTCAGAACAAAAGAACTGTGCTTCCTACACAAACGGGGCATATCTAGTTCAACTCAGTATTGGAAACTGAGTAAAACAGGAGCTTCTCTTCAGTCCCATACACTGTACTGGCTGGGAACAGACGCGAATGCTATTTGCACTGTATATGGCCAGAAAAGCACAAGTGTGCTGTTCTTAGCCTGAATGAACACTTGCTGCTAGAACTTGAATCTCAACGTATTCAACTCCGTTTAGGAAGTTTAATTGAACCCTAGTGCGCCATGCAAGAAAAACACTCTGTTTTAGAGAAAACAGCATTCTTTCACTCTACTGTGTTTCCTATAGGGCACGTACAGTGAGCTAGCTCAGAACAAAAGAACTGTGCTTCCTACACAAACGGGGCATATCTAGTTCAACTCAGTATTGGAAACTGAGTAAAACAGGAGCTTCTCTTCAGTCCCATACACTGTACTTGCTGGGAACAGACGCGAATGCTATTTGCACTGTATATGGCCAGAAAAGCACAAGTGTGCTGTTCTTAGCCTGAATGAACACTTGCTGCTAGAACTTGAATCTCAACGTGATTCAACTCCGTTTAGGAAGTTTAATTGAACCCTAGTGCGCCATGCAAGAAAAACACTCTGTTTTAGAGAAAACAGCATTCTTTCACTCTACTGTGTTTCCTATAGGGCACATACAGTGAGCTAGCTCAGAACAAAAGAACTGTGCTTCCTACACAAACGGGGCATATCTAGTTCAACTCAGTATTGGAAACTGAGTAAAACAGGAGCTTCTCTTCAGTCCCATACACTGTACTGGCTGGGAACAGACGCGAATGCTATTTGCACTGTATATGGCCAGAAAAGCACAAGTGTGCTGTTCTTAGCCTGAATGAACACTTGCTGCTAGAACTTGAATCTCAACGTGATTCAACTCCGTTTAGGAAGTTTAATTGAACCCTAGTGCGCCATGCAAGAAAAACACTCTGTTTTAGAGAAAACAGCATTCTTTCACTCTACTGTGTTTCCTATAGGGCACGTACAGTGAGCTAGCTCAGAACAAAAGAACTGTGCTTCCTACACAAATGGGCATATCTAGTTCAACTCAGTATTGGAAACTGAGTAAAACAGGAGCTTCTCTTCAGTCCCATACACTGTACTGGCTGGGAACAGACGCGAATGCTATTTGCACTGTATATGGCCAGAAAAGCACAAGTGTGCTGTTCTTAGCCTGAATGAACACTTGCTGCTAGAACTTGAATCTCAACGTATTCAACTCCGTTTAGGAAGTTTAATTGAACCCTAGTGCGCCATGCAAGAAAAACACTCTGTTTTAGAGAAAACAGCATTCTTTCACTCTACTGTGTTTCCTATAGGGCACGTACAGTGAGCTAGCTCAGAACAAAAGAACTGTGCTTCCTACACAAACGGGGCATATCTAGTTCAACTCAGTATTGGAAACTGAGTAAAACAGGAGCTTCTCTTCAGTCCCATACACTGTACTTGCTGGGAACAGACGCGAATGCTATTTGCACTGTATATGGCCAGAAAAGCACAAGTGTGCTGTTCTTAGCCTGAATGAACACTTGCTGCTAGAACTTGAATCTCAACGTGATTCAACTCCGTTTAGGAAGTTTAATTGAACCCTAGTGCGCCATGCAAGAAAAACACTCTGTTTTAGAGAAAACAGCATTCTTTCACTCTACTGTGTTTCCTATAGGGCACGTACAGTGAGCTAGCTCAGAACAAAAGAACTGTGCTTCCTACACAAACGGGGCATATCTAGTTCAACTCAGTATTGGAAACTGAGTAAAACAGGAGCTTCTCTTCAGTCCCATACACTGTACTGGCTGGGAACAGACGCGAATGCTATTTGCACTGTATATGGCCAGAAAAGCACAAGTGTGCTGTTCTTAGCCTGAATGAACACTTGCTGCTAGAACTTGAATCTCAACGTGATTCAACTCCGTTTAGGAAGTTTAATTGAACCCTAGTGTGCCATGCAAGAAAAACACTCTGTTTTAGAGAAAACAGCATTCTTTCACTCTACTGTGTTTCCTATAGGGCACGTACAGTGAGCTAGCTCAGAACAAAAGAACTGTGCTTCCTACACAATCGGGGCATATCTAGTTCAACTCAGTATTGGAAACTGAGTAAAACAGGAGCTTCTCTTCAGTCCCATACACTGTACTGGCTGGGAACAGACGCGAATGCTATTTGCACTGTATATGGCCAGAAAAGGACAAGAGTGCTGTTCTTAGCCTGAATGAACACTTGCTGCTAGAACTTGAATCTCAACGTGATTCAACTCCGTTTAGGAAGTTTAATTGAACCCTAGTGCGCCATGCAAGAAAAACACTCTGTTTTAGAGAAAACAGCATTCTTTCACTCTACTGTGTTTCCTATAGGGCACGTACAGTGAGCTAGCTCAGAACAAAAGAACTGTGCTTCCTACACAAACGGGGCATATCTAGTTCAACTCAGTATTGGAAACTGAGTAAAACAGGAGCTTCTCTTCAGTCCCATACACTGTACTGGCTGGGAACAGACGCGAATGCTATTTGCACTGTATATGGCCAGAAAAGCACAAGTGTGCTGTTCTTAGCCTGAATGAACACTTGCTGCTAGAACTTGAATCTCAACGTGATTCAACTCCGTTTAGGAAGTTTAATTGAACCCTAGTGCGCCATGCAAGAAAAACACTCTGTTTTAGAGAAAACAGCATTCTTTCACTCTACTGTGTTTCCTATAGGGCACGTACAGTGAGCTAGCTCAGAACAAAAGAACTGTGCTTCCTACACAAACGGGGCATATCTAGTTCAACTCAGTATTGGAAACTGAGTAAAACAGGAGCTTCTCTTCAGTCCAATACACTGTACTGGCTGGGAACAGACGCGAATGCTATTTGCACTGTATATGGCCAGAAAAGCACAAGTGTGCTGTTCTTAGCCTGAATGAACACTTGCTGCTAGAACTTGAATCTCAACGTGATTCAACTCCGTTTAGGAAGTTTAATTGAACCCTAGTGCGCCATGCAAAAAAACACTCTGTTTTAGAGAAAACAGCATTCTTTCACTCTACTGTGTTTCCTATAGGGCACGTACAGTGAGCTAGCTCAGAACAAAAGAACTGTGCTTCCTACACAAACGGGGCCTATCTAGTTCAACTCAGTATTGGAAACTGAGTAACACAGGAGCTTCTCTTCATTCCAATACACTGTACTGGCTGGGAACAGACGCGAAAGCTATTTGCACTGTATATGGCCAGAAAAGCACAAGTGTGCTGTTCTTAGCCTGAATGAACACTTGCTGCTAGAACTTGAATCTCAAAGTGATTCAACTCTGTTTAGGAAGTTTAATTGAACCCTAGTGCGCCATGCAAGAAAAACACTCTGTTTTAGAGAAAACAGCATTCTTTCACTCTACTGTGTTTCCTATAGGGCACGTACAGTGAGCTAGCTCAGAACAAAAGAACTGTGCTTCCTACACAAACGGGGCATATCTAGTTCAACTCAGTATTGGAAACTGAGTAAAACAGGAGCTTCTCTTCAGTCCAATACACTGTACTGGCTGGGAACAGACGCGAATGCTATTTGCACTGTATATGGCCAGAAAAGCACAAGTGTGCTGTTCTTAGCCTGAATGAACACTTGCTGCTAGAACTTGAATCTCAACGTGATTCAACTCCGTTTAGGAAGTTTAATTGAACCCTAGTGCGCCATGCAAGAAAAACACTCTGTTTTAGAGAAAACAGCATTCTTTCACTCTACTGTGTTTCCTATAGGGCACGTACAGTGAGCTAGCTCAGAACAAAAGAACTGTGCTTCCTACACAAACGGGGCATATCTAGTTCAACTCAGTATTGGAAACTGAGTAAAACAGGAGCTTCTCTTCAGTCCCATACACTGTACTGGCTGGGAACAGACGCGAATGCTATTTGCACTGTATATGGCCAGAAAAGCACAAGTGTGCTGTTCTTAGCCTGAATGAACACTTGCTGCTAGAACTTGAATCTCAACGTGATTCAACTCCGTTTAGTAAGTTTAATTGAACCCTAGTGCGCCATGCAAGAAAAACACTCTGTTTTAGAGAAAACAGCATTCTTTCACTCTACTGTGTTTCCTATAGGGCACGTACAGTGAGCTAGCTCAGAACAAAAGAACTGTGCTTCCTACACAAACGGGGCATATCTAGTTCAACTCAGTATTGGAAACTGAGTAAAACAGGAGCTTCTCTTCAGTCCAATACACTGTACTGGCTGGGAACAGACGCGAATGCTATTTGCACTGTATATGGCCAGAAAAGCACAAGTGTGCTGTTCTTAGCCTGAATGAACACTTGCTGCTAGAACTTGAATCTCAACGTGATTCAACTCCGTTTAGGAAGTTTAATTGAACCCTAGTGCGCCATGCAAGAAAAACACTCTGTTTTAGAGAAAACAGCATTCTTTCACTCTACTGTGTTTCCTATAGGGCACGTACAGTGAGCTAGCTCAGAACAAAAGAACTGTGCTTCCTACACAAACGGGGCATATCTAGTTCAACTCAGTATTGGAAACTGAGTAAAACAGGAGCTTCTCTTCAGTCCCATACACTGTACTGGCTGGGAACAGACGCGAATGCTATTTGCACTGTATATGGCCAGAAAAGCACAAGTGTGCTGTTCTTAGCCTGAATGAACACTTGCTGCTAGAACTTGAATCTCAACGTGATTCAACTCCGTTTAGTAAGTTTAATTGAACCCTAGTGCGCCATGCAAGAAAAACACTCTGTTTTAGAGAAAACAGCATTCTTTCACTCTACTGTGTTTCCTATAGGGCACGTACAGTGAGCTAGCTCAGAACAAAAGAACTGTGCTTCCTACACAAACGGGGCATATCTAGTTCAACTCAGTATTGGAAACTGAGTAAAACAGGAGCTTCTCTTCAGTCCAATACACTGTACTGGCTGGGAACAGACGCGAATGCTATTTGCACTGTATATGGCCAGAAAAGCACAAGTGTGCTGTTCTTAGCCTGAATGAACACTTGCTGCTAGAACTTGAATCTCAACGTGATTCAACTCCGTTTAGGAAGTTTAATTGAACCCTAGTGCGCCATGCAAGAAAAACACTCTGTTTTAGAGAAAACAGCATTCTTTCACTCTACTGTGTTTCCTATAGGGCACGTAGAGTGAGCTAGCTAGGAACAAAAGAACTGTGCTTCCTACACAAACGGGGCATATCTAGTTCAACTCAGTATTGGAAACTGAGTAAAACAGGAGCTTCCCTTCAGTCCAATACACTGTACTGGCTGGGAACAGACGCGAATGCTATTTGCACTGTATATGGCCAGAAAAGGACAAGTGTGCTGTTCTTAGCCTGAATGAACACTTGCTGCTAGAACTTGAATCTCAACGTGATTCAACTCCGTTTAGGAAGTTTAATTGAACCCTAGTGCGCCATGCAAGAAAAACACTCTGTTTTAGAGAAAACAGCATTCTTTCACTCTACTGTGTTTCCTATAGGGCACGTACAGTGAGCTAGCTCAGAACAAAAGAACTGTGCTTCCTACACAATCGGAGCATATCTAGTTCAACTCAGTATTGGAAACTGAGTAAAACAGGAGCTTCTCTTCAGTCCCATACACTGTACTGGCTGGGAACAGACGCGAATGCTATTTGCACTGTATATGGCCAGAAAAGCACAAGTGTGCTGTTCTTAGCCTGAATGAACACTTGCTGCTAGAATTTGAATCTCAACGTGATTCAACTCCGTTTAGGAAGTTTAATTGAACCCTAGTGCGCCATGCAAGAAAAACACTCTGTTTTAGAGAAAACAGCATTCTTTCACTCTACTGTGTTTCCTATAGGGCACGTACAGTGAGCTAGCTCAGAACAAAAGAACTGTGCTTCCTACACAAACGGGGCATATCTAGTTCAACTCAGTATTGGAAACTGAGTAAAACAGGAGCTTCTCTTCAGTCCCATACACTGTACTGGCTGGGAACAGACGCGAATGCTATTTGCACTGTATATGGCCAGAAAAGCACAAGTGTGCTGTTATTAGCCTGAATGAACACTTGCTGCTAGAACTTGAATCTCAACGTGATTCAACTCCGTTTAGGAAGTTTAATTGAACCCTAGTGCGCCATGCAAGAAAAACACTCTGTTTTAGAGAAAACAGCATTCTTTCACTCTACTGTGTTTCCTATAGGGCACGTACAGTGAGCTAGCTCAGAACAAAAGAACTGTGCTTCCTACACAAACGGGGCATATCTAGTTCAACTCAGTATTGGAAACTGAGTAAAACAGGAGCTTCTCTTCAGTCCCATACACTGTACTGGCTGGGAACAGACGCGAATGCTATTTGCACTGTATATGGCCAGAAAAGCACAAGTGTGCTGTTCTTAGCCTGAATGAACACTTGCTGCTAGAACTTGAATCTCAACGTGATTCAACTCCGTTTAGGAAGTTTAATTGAACCCTAGTGCGCCATGCAAGAAAAACACTCTGTTTTAGAGAAAACAGTATTCTTTCACTCTACTGTGTTTCCTATAGGGCACGTACAGTGAGCTAGCTCAGAACAAAAGAACTGTGCTTCCTACACAATCGGGGCATATCTAGTTCAACTCAGTATTGGAAACTGAGTAAAACAGGAGCTTCTCTTCAGTCCCATACACTGTACTGGCTGGGAACAGACGCGAATGCTATTTGCACTGTATATGGCCAGAAAAGCACAAGTGTGCTGTTCTTAGCCTGAATGAACACTTGCTGCTAGAACTTGAATCTCAACGTGATTCAACTCCGTTTAGGAAGTTTAATTGAACCCTAGTGCGCCATGCAAGAAAAACACTCTGTTTTAGAGAAAACAGCATTCTTTCACTCTACTGTGTTTCCTATAGGGCACGTACAGTGAGCTAGCTCAGAACAAAAGAACTGTGCTTCCTACACAAACGGGGCATATCTAGTTCAACTCAGTATTGGAAACTGAGTAAAACAGGAGCTTCTCTTCAGTCCAATACACTGTACTGGCTGGGAACAGACGCGAATGCTATTTGTACTGTATATGGCCAGAAAAGCACAAGTGTGCTGTTCTTAGCCTGAATGAACACTTGCTGCTAGAACTTGAATCTCAACGTGATTCAACTCCGTTTAGGAAGTTTAATTGAACCCTAGTGTGCCATGCAAGAAAAACACTCTGTTTTAGAGAAAACAGCATTCTTTCACTCTACTGTGTTTCCTATAGGGCACGTACAGTGAGCTAGCTCAGAACAAAAGAACTGTGCTTCCTACACAAACGGGGCATAACTAGTTCAATTCAGTATTGGAAACTGAGTAAAACAGGAGCTTCTCTCAGTCCAATACACTGTACTGGCTGGGAACAGACGCGAATGCTATTTGCACTGTATATGGCCAGAAAAGCACAAGTGTGCTGTTCTTAGCCTGAATGAACACTTGCTGCTAGAACTTGAATCTCCACGTGATTCAACTCCGTTTAGGAAGTTTAATTGAACCCTAGTGCGCCATGCAAGAAAAACACTCTGTTTTAGAGAAAACAGCATTCTTTCACTCTACTGTGTTTCCTATAGGGCACGTACAGTGAGCTAGCTCAGAACAAAAGAACTGTGCTTTCTACACAAACGGGGCATATCTAGTTCAACTCAGTATTGGAAACTGAGTAAAACAGGAGCTTCTCTTCAGTCCAATACACTGTACTGGCTGGGAACAGACGCGAATGCTATTTGCACTGTATATGGCCAGAAAAGCACAAGTGTGCTGTTCTTAGCCTGAATGAACACTTGCTGCTAGAACTTGAATCTCAACGTGATTCAACTCCGTTTAGGAAGTTTAATTGAACCCTAGTGCGCCATGCAAGAAAAACACTCTGTTTTAGAGAAAACAGCATTCTTTCACTCTACTGTGTTTCCTATAGGGCACGTACAGTGAGCTAGCTCAGAACAAAAGAACTGTGCTTCCTACACAAACGGGGCATATCTAGTTCAACTCAGTATTGGAAACTGAGTAAAACAGGAGCTTCTCTTCACTCCCATACACTGTACTGGCTGGGAACAGACGCGAATGCTATTTGCACTGTATATGGCCAGAAAAGCACAAGTGTGCTGTTCTTAGCCTGAATGAACACTTGTTGCTAGAACTTGAATCTCAACGTGATTCAACTCCGTTTAGGAAGTTTAATTGAACCCTAGTGCGCCATGCAAGAAAAACACTCTGTTTTAGAGAAAACAGCATTCTTTCACTCTACTGTGTTTCCTATAGGGCACGTACAGTGAGCTAGCTCAGAACAAAAGAACTGTGCTTCCTACACAAACGGGGCATATCTAGTTCAACTCAGTATTGGAAACTGAGTAAAACAGGAGCTTCTCTTCAGTCCCATACACTGTACTGGCTGGGAACAGACGCGAATGCTATTTGCACTGTATATGGCCAGAAAAGCACAAGTGTGCTGTTCTTAGCCTGAATGAACACTTGCTGCTAGAACTTGAATCTCAACGTGATTCAACTCCGTTTAGGAAGTTTAATTGAACCCTAGTGCGCCATGCAAGAAAAACACTCTGTTTTAGAGAAAACAGCATTCTTTCACTCTACTGTGTTTCCTATAGGGCACGTACAGTGAGCTAGCTCAGAACAAAAGAACTGTGCTTCCTACACAAACGGGGCATATCTAGTTCAACTCAGTATTGGAAACTGAGTAAAACAGGAGCTTCTCTTCAGTCCCATACACTGTACTGGCTGGGAACAGACGCGAATGCTATTTGCACTGTATATGGCCAGAAAAGCACAAGTGTGCTGTTCTTAGCCTGAATGAACACTTGCTGCTAGAACTTGAATCTCAACGTGATTCAACTCCGTTTAGGAAGTTTAATTGAACCCTAGTGCGCCATGCAAGAAAAACACTCTGTTTTAGAGAAAACAGCATTCTTTCACTCTACTGTGTTTCCTATAGGGCACGTACAGTGAGCTAGCTCAGAACAAAAGAACTGTGCTTCCTACACAAACGGGGCATATCTAGTTCAACTCAGTATTGGAAACTGAGTAAAACAGGAGCTTCTCTTCAGTCCAATACACTGTACTGGCTGGGAACAGACGCGAATGCTATTTGCACTGTATATGGCCAGAAAAGCACAAGTGTGCTGTTCTTAGCCTGAATGAACACTTGCTGCTAGAACTTGAATCTCAACGTGATTCAACTCCGTTTAGGAAGTTTAATTGAACCCTAGTGCGCCATGCAAGAAAAACACTCTGTTTTAGAGAAAACAGCATTCTTTCACTCTACTGTGTTTCCTATAGGGCACGTACAGTGAGCTAGCTCAGAACAAAAGAACTGTGCTTCCTACACAAACGGGGCATATCTAGTTCAACTCAGTATTGGAAACTGAGTAAAACAGGAGCTTCTCTTCAGTCCCATACACTGTACTGGCTGGGAACAGACGCGAATGCTATTTGCACTGTATATGGCCAGAAAAGCACAAGTGTGCTGTTCTTAGCCTGATTGAACACTTGCTGCTAGAACTTGAATCTCAACGTGATTCAACTCCGTTTAGGAAGTTTAATTGAACCCTAGTGCACCATGCATGAAAAACACTCTGTTTTAGAGAAAACAGCATTCTTTCACTCTACTGTGTTTCCTATAGGGCACGTACAGTGAGCTAGCTCAGAACAAAAGAAATGTGCTTCCTACACAAACGGGGCATATCTAGTTCAACTCAGTATTGGAAACTGAGTAAAACAGGAGATTCTCTTCAGTCCCATACACTGTACTGGCTGGGAACAGACGCGAATGCTATTTGCACTGTATATGGCCAGAAAAGCACAAGTGTGCTGTTCTTAGCCTGATTGAACACTTGCTGCTAGAACGTGAATCTCAACGTGATTCAACTCCGTTTAGGAAGTTTAATTGAACCCTAGTGCACCATGCAAGAAAAACACTCTGTTTTAGAGAAAACAGCATTCTTTCACTCTACTGTGTTTCCTATAGGGCACGTACAGTGAGCTAGCTCAGAACAAAAGAAATGTGCTTCCTACACAAACGGGGCATATCTAGTTCAACTCAGTATTGGAAACTGAGTAAAACAGGAGCTTCTCTTCAGTCCAATACACTGTACTGGCTGGGAACAGACTCGAATGCTATTTGCACTGTATATGGCCAGAAAAGCACAAGTGTGCTGTTCTTAGCCTGAATGAACACTTGCTGCTAGAACTTGAATCTCAACGTGATTCAACTCCGTTTAGGAAGTTTAATTGAACCCTAGTGCGCCATGCAAGAAAAACACTCTGTTTTAGAGAAAACAGCATTCTTTCACTCTACTGTGTTTCCTATAGGGCACGTACAGTGAGCTAGCTCAGAACAAAAGAACTGTGCTTCCTACACAAACGGGGCATATCTAGTTCAACTCAGTATTGGAAACTGAGTAAAACAGGAGCTTCTCTTCAGTCCAATACACTGTACTGGCTGGGAACAGACGCGAATGCTATTTGCACTGTATATGGCCAGAAAAGCACAAGTGTGCTGTTCTTAGCCTGAATGAACACTTGCTGCTAGAACTTGAATCTCAACGTGATTCAACTCCGTTTAGGAAGTTTAATTGAACCCTAGTGCGCCATGCAAGAAAAACACTCTGTTTTAGAGAAAACAGCATTCTTTCACTCTACTGTGTTTCCTATAGGGCACGTACAGTGAGCTAGCTCAGAACAAAAGAACTGTGCTTCCTACACAAACGGGGCATATCTAGTTCAACTCAGTATTGGAAACTGAGGAAAACAGGAGCTTCTCTTCAGTCCCATACACTGTACTGGCTGGGAACAGACGCGAATGCTATTTGCACTGTATATGGCCAGAAAAGCACAAGTGTGCTGTTCTTAGCCTGAATGAACACTTGCTGCTAGAACTTGAATCTCAACGTGATTCAACTCCATTTAGGAAGTTTAATTGAACCCTAGTGCGCCATGCAAGAAAAACACTCTGTTTTAGAGAAAACAGCATTCTTTCACTCTACTGTGTTTCCTATAGGGCACGTACAGTGAGCTAGCTCAGAACAAAAGAACTGTGCTTCCTACACAAACGGGGCATATCTAGTTCAACTCAGTATTGGAAACTGAGTTAAACAGGAGCTTCTCTTCAGTCCCATACACTGTACAGGCTGGGAACAGACGCGAATGCTATTTGCACTGTATATGGCCAGAAAAGCACAAGTGTGCTGTTCTTAGCCTGAATGAACACTTGCTGCTAGAACTTGAATCTCAACGTGATTCAACTCCGTTTAGGAAGTTTAATTGAACCCTAGTGCGCCATGCAAGAAAAACACTCTGTTTTAGAGAAAACAGCATTCTTTCACTCTACTGTGTTTCCTATAGGGCACGTACAGTGAGCTAGCTCAGAACAAAAGAACTGTGCTTCCTACACAAACGGGGCATATCTAGTTCAACTCAGTATTGGAAACTGAGGAAAACAGGAGCTTCTCTTCAGTCCCATACACTGTACTGGCTGGGAACAGACGCGAATGCTATTTGCACTGTATATGGCCAGAAAAGCTCAAGTGTGCTGTTCTTAGCCTGAATGAACACTTGCTGCTAGAACTTGAATCTCAACGTGATTCAACTCCGTTTAGGAAGTTTAATTGAACCCTAGTGCGCCATGCAAGAAAAACACTCTGTTTTAGAGAAAACAGCATTCTTTCACTCTACTGTGTTTCCTATAGGGCACGTACAGTGAGCTAGCTCAGAACAAAAGAACTGTGCTTGCTACACAAACGGGGCATATCTAGTTCAACTCAGTATTGGAAACTGAGTAAAACAGGAGCTTCTCTTCAGTCCAATACACTGTACTGGCTGGGAACTGACGCGAATGCTTTTTGTACTGTATATGGCCA
Organism: Peromyscus maniculatus bairdii; assembly: GCF_049852395.1. Taxonomy (NCBI): domain Eukaryota; kingdom Metazoa; phylum Chordata; class Mammalia; order Rodentia; family Cricetidae; genus Peromyscus; species Peromyscus maniculatus. The sequence continues at coordinate 15,752,297 of NC_134873.1, read as the reverse complement.
GAAAAGCACAAGTGTGCTGTTCTTAGCCTGAATGAACACTTGCTGCTAGAACTTGAATCTCAACGTGATTCAACTCCGTTTAGGAAGTTTAATTGAACCCTAGTGTGCCATGCAAGAAAAACACTCTGTTTTAGAGAAAACAGCATTCTTTCACTCTACTGTGTTTCCTATAGGGCACGTAGAGTGAGCTAGCTCAGAACAAAAGAACTGTGCTTCCTACACAAACGGGGCATATCTAGTTCAACTCAGTATTGGAAACTGAGTAAAACAGGAGCTTCTCTTCAGTCCAATACACTGTACTGGCTGGGAACAGACGCGAATGCTATTTGCACTGTATATGGCCAGAAAAGCACAAGTGTGCTGTTCTTAGCCTGAATGAACACTTGCTGCTAGAACTTGAATCTCAACGTGATTCAACTCCGTTTAGGAAGTTTAATTGAACCCTAGTGCGCCATGCAAGAAAAACACTCTGTTTTAGAGAAAACAGCATTCTTTCACTCTACTGTGTTTCCTATAGGGCACGTACAGTGAGCTAGCTCAGAACAAAAGAACTGTGCTTCCTACACAAACGGGGCATATCTAGTTCAACTCAGTATTGGAAACTGAGTAAAACAGGAGCTTCTCTTCAGTCCAATACACTGTACTGGCTGGGAACAGACGTGAATGCTATTTGCACTGTATATGGCCAGAAAAGCACAAGTGTGCTGTTCTTAGCCTGAATGAACACTTGCTGCTAGAACTTGAATCTCAACGTGATTCAACTCCGTTTAGGAAGTTTAATTGAACCCTAGTGCGCCATGCAAGAAAAACACTCTGTTTTAGAGAAAACAGCATTCTTTCACTCTACTGTGTTTCCTATAGGGCACGTACAGTGAGCTAGCTCAGAACAAAAGAACTGTGCTTCCTACACAAACGGGGCATATCTAGTTCAACTCAGTATTGGAAACTGAGTAAAACAGGAGCTTCTCTTCAGTCCAATACACTGTACTGGCTGGGAACAGACGCGAATGCTATTTGCACTGTATATGGCCAGAAAAGCACAAGTGTGCTGTTCTTAGCCTGAATGAACACTTGCTGCTAGAACTTGAATCTCAACGTGATTCAACTCCGTTTAGGAAGTTTAATTGAACCCTAGTGCGCCATGCAAGAAAAACACTCTGTTTTAGAGAAAACAGCATTCTTTCACTCTACTGTGTTTCCTATAGGGCACGTAGAGTGAGCTAGCTCAGAACAAAAGAACTGTGCTTCCTACACAAACGGGGCATATCTAGTTCAACTCAGTATTGGAAACTGAGTAAAACAGGAGCTTCTCTTCAGTCCAATACACTGTACTGGCTGGGAACAGACGCGAATGCTATTTGCACTGTATATGGCCAGAAAAGCACAAGTGTGCTGTTCTTAGCCTGAATGAACACTTGCTGCTAGAACTTGAATCTCAACGTGATTCAACTCCGTTTAGGAAGTTTAATTGAACCCTAGTGCGCCATGCAAGAAAAACACTCTGTTTTAGAGAAAACAGCATTCTTTCACTCTACTGTGTTTCCTATAGGGCACGTACAGTGAGCTAGCTCAGAACAAAAGAACTGTGCTTCCTACACAAACGGGGCATATCTAGTTCAACTCAGTATTGGAAACTGAGTAAAACAGGAGCTTCTCTTCAGTCCCATACACTGTACAGGCTGGGAACAGACGCGAATGCTATTTGCACTGTATATGGCCAGAAAAGCACAAGTGTGCTGTTCTTAGCCTGAATGAACACTTGCTGCTAGAACTTGAATCTCAACGTGATTCAACTCCGTTTAGGAAGTTTAATTGAACCCTAGTGCGCCATGCAAGAAAAACACTCTGTTTTAGAGAAAACAGCATTCTTTCACTCTACTGTGTTTCCTATAGGGCACGTACAGTGAGCTAGCTCAGAACAAAAGAACTGTGCTTCCTACACAAACGGGGCATATCTAGTTCAACTCAGTATTGGAAACTGAGGAAAACAGGAGCTTCTCTTCAGTCCCATACACTGTACTGGCTGGGAACAGACGCGAATGCTATTTGCACTGTATATGGCCAGAAAAGCACAAGTGTGCTGTTCTTAGCCTGAATGAACACTTGCTGCTAGAACTTGAATCTCAACGTGATTCAACTCCGTTTAGGAAGTTTAATTGAACCCTAGTGCGCCATGCAAGAAAAACACTCTGTTTTAGAGAAAACAGCATTCTTTCACTCTACTGTGTTTCCTATAGGGCACGTACAGTGAGCTAGCTCAGAACAAAAGAACTGTGCTTCCTACACAAACGGGGCATATCTAGTTCAACTCAGTATTGGAAACTGAGTAAAACAGGAGCTTCTCTTCAGTCCAATACACTGTACTGGCTGGGAACAGACGCGAATGCTATTTGCACTGTATATGGCCAGAAAAGCACAAGTGTGCTGTTCTTAGCCTGAATGAACACTTGCTGATAGAACTTGAATCTCAACGTGATTCAACTCCGTTTAGGAAGTTTAATTGAACCCTAGTGCACCATGCAAGAAAAACACTCTGTTTTAGAGAAAACAGCATTCTTTCACTCTACTGTGTTTCCTATAGGGCACGTACAGTGAGCTAGCTCAGAACAAAAGAAATGTGCTTCCTACACAAACGGGGCATATCTAGTTCAACTCAGTATTGGAAACTGAGTAAAACAGGAGCTTCTCTTCAGTCCAATACACTGTACTGGCTGGGAACAGACGCGAATGCTATTTGCACTGTATATGGCCAGAAAAGCACAAGTGTGCTGTTCTTAGCCTGAATGAACACTTGCTGCTAGAACTTGAATCTCAACGTGATTCAACTCCGTTTAGGAAGTTTAATTGAACCCTAGTGCACCATGCAAGAAAAACACTCTGTTTTAGAGAAAACAGCATTCTTTCACTCTACTGTGTTTCCTATAGGGCACGTACAGTGAGCTAGCTCAGAACAAAAGAAATGTGCTTCCTACACAAACGGGGCATATCTAGTTCAACTCAGTATTGGAAACTGAGTAAAACAGGAGCTTCTCTTCAGTCCAATACACTGTACTGGCTGGGAACAGACGCGAATGCTATTTGCACTGTATATGGCCAGAAAAGCACAAGTGTGCTGTTCTTAGCCTGAATGAACACTTGCTGCTAGAACTTGAATCTCAACGTGATTCAACTCCGTTTAGGAAGTTTAATTGAACCCTAGTGCACCATGCAAGAAAAACACTCTGTTTTAGAGAAAACAGCATTCTTTCACTCTACTGTTTTTCCTATAGGGCACGTACAGTGAGCTAGCTCAGAACAAAAGAAATGTGCTTCCTACACAAACGGGGCATATCTAGTTCAACTCAGTATTGGAAACTGAGTAAAACAGGAGCTTCTCTTCAGTCCAATACACTGTACTGGCTGGGAACAGACGCGAATGCTATTTGCACTGTACATGGCCAGAAAAGCACAAGTGTGCTGTTCTTAGCCTGAATGAACACTTGCTGCTAGAACTTGAATCTCAACGTGATTCAACTCCGTTTAGGAAGTTTAATTGAACCCTAGTGCGCCATGCAAGAAAAACACTCTGTTTTAGAGAAAACAGCATTCTTTCACTCTACTGTGTTTCCTATAGGGCACGTAGAGTGAGCTAGCTCAGAACAAAAGAACTGTGCTTCCTACACAAACGGGGCATATCTAGTTCAACTCAGTATTGGAAACTGAGTAAAACAGGAGCTTCTCTTCAGTTCCATACACTGTACTGGCTGGGAACAGACGCGAATGCTATTTGCACTGTATATGGCCAGAAAAGCACAAGTGTGCTGTTCTTAGCCTGAATGAACACTTGCTGCTAGAACTTGAATCTCAACGTGATTCAACTCCGTTTAGGAAGTTTAATTGAACCCTAGTGCGCCATGCAAGAAAAACACTCTGTTTTAGAGAAAACAGCATTCTTTCACTCTACTGTGTTTCCTATAGGGCACGTACAGTGAGCTAGCTCAGAACAAAAGAACTGTGCTTCCTACACAAACGGGGCATATCTAGTTCAACTCAGTATTGGAAACTGAGTAAAACAGGAGCTTCTCTTCAGTCCCATACACTGTACTGGCTGGGAACAGACGCGAATGCTATTTGCACTGTATATGGCCAGAAAAGCACAAGTGTGCTGTTCTTAGCCTGAATGAACACTTGCTGCTAGAACTTGAATCTCAACGTGATTCAACTCCGTTTAGGAAGTTTAATTGAACCCTAGTGCGCCATGCAAGAAAAACACTCTGTTTTAGAGAAAACAGCATTCTTTCACTCTACTGTGTTTCCTATAGGGCACGTACAGTGAGCTAGCTCAGAACAAAAGAACTGTGCTTCCTACACAAACGGGGCATATCTAGTTCAACTCAGTATTGGAAACTGAGTAAAACAGGAGCTTCTCTTCAGTCCAATACACTGTACTGGCTGGGAACAGACGCGAATGCTATTTGCACTGTATATGGCCAGAAAAGCACAAGTGTGCTGTTCTTAGCCTGAATGAACACTTGCTGCTAGAACTTGAATCTCAACGTGATTCAACTCCGTTTAGGAAGTTTAATTGAACCCTAGTGCGCCATGCAAGAAAAACACTCTGTTTTAGAGAAAACAGCATTCTTTCACTCTACTGTGTTTCCTATAGGGCACGTACAGTGAGCTAGCTCAGAACAAAAGAACTGTGCTTCCTACACAAACGGGGCATATCTAGTTCAACTCAGTATTGGAAACTGAGTAAAACAGGAGCTTCTCTTCAGTCCCATACACTGTACTGGCTGGGAACAGACGCGAATGCTATTTGCACTGTATATGGCCAGAAAAGCACAAGTGTGCTGTTCTTAGCCTGAATGAACACTTGCTGCTAGAACTTGAATCTCAACGTGATTCAACTCCGTTTAGGAAGTTTAATTGAACCCTAGTGCGCCATGCAAGAAAAACACTCTGTTTTAGAGAAAACAGCATTCTTTCACTCTACTGTGTTTCCTATAGGGCACGTACAGTGAGCTAGCTCAGAACAAAAGAACTGTGCTTCCTACACAAACGGGGCATATCTAGTTCAACTCAGTATTGGAAACTGAGTAAAACAGGAGCTTCTCTTCAGTCCCATACACTGTACTGGCTGGGAACAGACGCGAATGCTATTTGCACTGTATATGGCCAGAAAAGCACAAGTGTGCTGTTCTTAGCCTGAATGAACACTTGCTGCTAGAACTTGAATCTCAACGTGATTCAACTCCGTTTAGGAAGTTTAATTGAACCCTAGTGCGCCATGCAAGAAAAACACTCTGTTTTAGAGAAAACAGCATTCTTTCACTCTACTGTGTTTCCTATAGGGCACGTACAGTGAGCTAGCTCAGAACAAAAGAACTGTGCTTCCTACACAAACGGGGCATATCTAGTTCAACTCAGTATTGGAAACTGAGTAAAACAGGAGCTTCTCTTCAGTCCAATACACTGTACTGGCTGGGAACAGACGCGAATGCTATTTGCACTGTATATGGCCAGAAAAGCACAAGTGTGCTGTTCTTAGCCTGAATGAACACTTGCTGCTAGAACTTGAATCTCAACGTGATTCAACTCCGTTTAGGAAGTTTAATTGAACCCTAGTGCGCCATGCAAGAAAAACACTCTGTTTTAGAGAAAACAGCATTCTTTCACTCTACTGTGTTTCCTATAGGGCACGTACAGTGAGCTAGCTCAGAACAAAAGAACTGTGCTTCCTACACAAACGGGGCATATCTAGTTCAACTCAGTATTGGAAACTGAGTAAAACAGGAGCTTCTCTTCAGTCCCTTACACTGTACTGGCTGGGAACAGACGCGAATGCTATTTGCACTGTATATGGCCAGAAAAGCACAAGTGTGCTGTTCTTAGCCTGAATGAACACTTGCTGCTAGAACTTGAATCTCAACGTGATTCAACTCCGTTTAGGAAGTTTAATTGAACCCTAGTGCACCATGCAAGAAAAACACTCTGTTTTAGAGAAAACAGCATTCTTTCACTCTACTGTGTTTCCTATAGGGCACGTACAGTGAGCTAGCTCAGAACAAAAGAAATGTGCTTCCTACACAAACGGGGCATATCTAGTTCAACTCAGTATTGGAAACTGAGTAAAACAGGAGCTTCTCTTCAGTCCCATACACTGTACTGGCTGGGAACAGACGCGAATGCTATTTGCACTGTATATGGCCAGAAAAGCACAAGTGTGCTGTTCTTAGCCTGAATGAACACTTGCTGCTAGAACTTGAATCTCAACGTGATTCAACTCCGTTTAGGAAGTTTAATTGAACCCTAGTGCGCCATGCAAGAAAAACACTCTGTTTTAGAGAAAACAGCATTCTTTCACTCTACTGTGTTTCCTATAGGGCACGTACAGTGAGCTAGCTCAGAACAAAAGAACTGTGCTTCCTACACAATCGGGGCATATCTAGTTCAACTCAGTATTGGAAACTGAGTAAAACAGGAGCTTCTCTTCAGTCCCATACACTGTACTGGCTGGGAACAGACGCGAATGCTATTTGCACTGTATATGGCCAGAAAAGCACAAGTGTGCTGTTCTTAGCCTGAATGAACACTTGCTGCTAGAACTTGAATCTCAACGTGATTCAACTCCGTTTAGGAAGTTTAATTGAACCCTAGTGCGCCATGCAAGAAAAACACTCTGTTTTAGAGAAAACAGCATTCTTTCACTCTACTGTGTTTCCTATAGGGCACGTACAGTGAGCTAGCTCAGAACAAAAGAACTGTGCTTCCTACACAAACGGGGCATATCTAGTTCAACTCAGTATTGGACACTGAGTAAAACAGGAGCTTCTCTTCAGTCCCATACACTGTACTGGCAGGGAACAGACGCGAATGCTATTTGCACTGTATATGGCCAGAAAAGCACAAGTGTGCTGTTCTTAGCCTGAATGAACACTTGCTGCTAGAACTTGAATCTCAACGTGATTCAACTCCGTTTAGGAAGTTTAATTGAACCCTAGTGCGCCATGCAAGAAAAACACTCTGTTTTAGAGAAAACAGCATTCTTTCACTCTACTGTGTTTCCTATAGGGCACGTACAGTGAGCTAGCTCAGAACAAAAGAACTGTGCTTCCTACACAAACGGGGCATATCTAGTTCAACTCAGTATTGGAAACTGAGTAAAACAGGAGCTTCTCTTCAGTCCAATACACTGTACTGGCAGGGAACAGACGCGAATGCTATTTGCACTGTATATGGCCAGAAAAGCACAAGTGTGCTGTTCTTAGCCTGAATGAACACTTGCTGCTAGAACTTGAATCTCAACGTGATTCAACTCCGTTTAGGAAGTTTAATTGAACCCTAGTGCGCCATGCAAGAAAAACACTCTGTTTTAGAGAAAACAGCATTCTTTCACTCTACTGTGTTTCCTATAGGGCACGTACAGTGAGCTAGCTCAGAACAAAAGAACTGTGCTTCCTACACAAACGGGGCATATCTAGTTCAACTCAGTATTGGAAAGTGAGTAAAACAGGAGATTCTCTTCAGTCCCTTACACTGTACTGGCTGGGAACAGACGCGAATGCTATTTGCACTGTATATGGCCAGAAAAGGACAAGTGTACTGTTCTTAGCCTGAATGAACACTTGCTGCTAGAACTTGAATCTCAACGTGATTCAACTCCGTTTAGGAAGTTTAATTGAACCCTAGTGCGCCATGCAAGAAAAACACTCTGTTTTAGAGAAAACAGCATTCTTTCACTCTACTGTGTTTCCTATAGGGCACGTACAGTGAGCTAGCTCAGAACAAAAGAACTGTGCTTCCTACACAAACGGGGCATATCTAGTTCAACTCAGTATTGGAAACTGAGTAAAACAAGAGCTTCTCTTCAGTCCAATACACTGTACTGGCTGGGAACAGACGCGAATGCTATTTGCACTGTATATGGCCAGAAAAGCACAAGTGTGCTGTTCTTAGCCTGAATGAACACTTGCTGCTAGAACTTGAATCTCAACGTGATTCAACTCCGTTTAGGAAGTTTAATTGAACCCTAGTGCGCCATGCAAGAAAAACACTCTGTTTTAGAGAAAACAGCATTCTTTCACTCTACTGTGTTTCCTATAGGGCACGTACAGTGAGCTAGCTCAGAACAAAAGAACTGTGCTTCCTACACAAACGGGGCATATCTAGTTCAACTCAGTATTGGAAACTGAGTAAAACAGGAGCTTCTCTTCAGTCCCATACACTGTACTGGCTGGGAACAGACGCGAATGCTATTTGCACTGTATATGGCCAGAAAAGCACAAGTGTGCTGTTCTTAGCCTGAATGAACACTTGCTGCTAGAACTTGAATCTCAACGTGATTCAACTCCGTTTAGGAAGTTTAATTGAACCCTAGTGCGCCATGCAAGAAAAACACTCTGTTTTAGAGAAAACAGCATTCTTTCACTCTACTGTGTTTCCTATAGGGCACGTACAGTGAGCTAGCTCAGAACAAAAGAACTGTGCTTCCTACACAAACGGGGCATATCTAGTTCAACTCAGTATTGGAAACTGAGTAAAACAGGAGCTTCTCTTCAGTCCCATACACTGTACTGGCTGGGAACAGACGCGAATGCTATTTGCACTGTATATGGCCAGAAAAGCACAAGTGTGCTGTTCTTAGCCTGAATGAACACTTGCTGCTAGAACTTGAATCTCAACGTGATTCAACTCCGTTTAGGAAGTTTAATTGAACCCTAGTGCGCCATGCAAGAAAAACACTCTGTTTTAGAGAAAACAGCATTCTTTCACTCTACTGTGTTTCCTATAGGGCACGTACAGTGAGCTAGCTCAGAACAAAAGAACTGTGCTTCCTACACAAACGGGGCATATCTAGTTCAACTCAGTATTGGAAACTGAGTAAAACAGGAGCTTCTCTTCAGTCCCATACACTGTACTGGCTGGAAACAGACGCGAATGCTATTTGCACTGTATATGGCCAGAAAAGCACAAGTGTGCTGTTCTTAGCCTGAATGAACACTTGCTGCTAGAACTTGAATCTCAACGTGATTCAACTCCGTTTAGGAAGTTTAATTGAACCCTAGTGCGCCATGCAAGAAAAACACTCTGTTTTAGAGAAAACAGCATTCTTTCACTCTACTGTGTTTCCTATAGGGCACGTACAGTGAGCTAGCTCAGAACAAAAGAACTGTGCTTCCTACACAAACGGGGCATATCTAGTTCAACTCAGTATTGGAAACTGAGTAAAACAGGAGCTTCTCTTCAGTCCAATACACTGTACTGGCTGGGAACAGACGCGAATGCTATTTGTACTGTATATGGCCAGAAAAGCACAAGTGTGCTGTTCTTAGCCTGAATGAACACTTGCTGCTAGAACTTGAATCTCAACGAGATTCAACTCCGTTTAAGAAGTTTAATTGAACCCTAGTGCGCCATGCAAGAAAAACACTCTGTTTTAGAGAAAACAGCATTCTTTCACTCTACTGTGTTTCCTATAGGGCACTTACAGTGAGCTAGCTCAGAACAAAAGAACTGTGCTTCCTACACAAACGGGGCATATCTAGTTCAACTCAGTATTGGAAACTGAGTAAAACAGGAGCTTCTCTTCAGTCCAATACACTGTACTGGCTGGGAACAGACGCGAATGCTATTTGCACTGTATATGGCCAGAAAAGCACAAGTGTGCTGTTCTTAGCCTGAATGAACACTTGCTGCTAGAACTTGAATCTCAACGTGATTCAACTCCGTTTAGGAAGTTTAATTGAACCCTAGTGCGCCATGCAAGAAAAACACTCTGTTTTAGAGAAAACGGCATTCTTTCAATCTACTGTGTTTCCTATAGGGCACGTACAGTGAGCTAGCTCAGAACAAAAGAACTGTGCTTCCTACACAATCGGGGCATATCTAGTTCAACTCAGTATTGGAAACTGAGTAAAACAGGAGCTTCTCTTCAGTCCCATACACTGTACTGGCTGGGAACAGACGCGAATGCTATTTGCATTGTATATGGCCAGAAAAGTACAAGTGTGCTGTTCTTAGCCTGAATGAACACTTGCTGCTAGAACTTGAATCTCAACGTGATTCAACTCCGTTTAGGAAGTTTAATTGAACCCTAGTGCACCATGCAAGAAAAACACTCTGTTTTAGAGAAAACAGCATTCTTTCACTCTACTGTGTTTCCTATAGGGCACGTACAGTGAGCTAGCTCAGAACAAAAGAACTGTGCTTCCTACACAAACGGGGCATATCTAGTTCAACTCAGTATTGGAAACTGAGTAAAACAGGAGCTTCTCTTCTGTCCAATACACTGTACTGGCTGGGAACAGACGTGAATGCTATTTGTACTGTATATGGCCAGAAAAGCACAAGTGTGCTGTTCTTAGCCTGAATGAACACTTGCTGCTAGAACTTGAATCTCAACGTGATTCAACTCCGTTTAGGAAGTTTAATTGAACCCTAGTGCGCCATGCAAGAAAAACACTCTGTTTTAGAGAAAACAGCATTCTTTCACTCTACTGTGTTTCCTATAGGGCACGTACAGTGAGCTAGCTCAGAACAAAAGAACTGTGCTTCCTACACAAACGGGGCATATCTAGTTCAACTCAGTATTGGAAACTGAGTAAAACAGGAGCTTCTCTTCAGTCCAATACACTGTACTGGCTGGGAACAGACGCGAATGCTATTTGCACTGTATATGGCCAGAAAAGCACAAGTGTGCTGTTCTTAGCCTGAATGAACACTTGCTGCTAGAACTTGAATCTCAACGTGATTCAACTCCGTTTAGGAAGTTTAATTGAACCCTAGTGCGCCATGCAAGAAAAACACTCTGTTTTAGAGAAAACAGCATTCTTTCACTCTACTGTGTTTCCTATAGGGCACGTACAGTGAGCTAGCTCAGAACAAAAGAACTGTGCTTCCTACACAAACGGGGCATATCTAGTTCAACTCAGTATTGGAAACTGAGTAAAACAGGAGCTTCTCTTCAGTCCCATACACTGTACTGGCTGGGAACAGACGCGAATGCTATTTGCACTGTATATGGCCAGAAAAGCACAAGTGTGCTGTTCTTAGCCTGAATGAACACTTGCTGCTAGAACTTGAATCTCAACGTGATTCAACTCCGTTTAGGAAGTTTAATTGAACCCTAGTGCGCCATGCAAGAAAAACACTCTGTTTTAGAGAAAACAGCATTCTTTCACTCTACTGTGTTTCCTATAGGGCACGTACAGTGAGCTAGCTCAGAACAAAAGAACTGTGCTTCCTACACAAACGGGGCATATCTAGTTCAACTCAGTATTGGAAACTGAGTAAAACAGGAGCTTCTCTTCAGTCCCTTACACTGTACTGGCTGGGAACAGACGCGAATGCTATTTGCACTGTATATGGCCAGAAAAGCACAAGTGTGCTGTTCTTAGCCTGAATGAACACTTGCTGCTAGAACTTGAATCTCAACGTGATTCAACTCCGTTTAGGAAGTTTAATTGAACCCTAGTGCGCCATGCAAGAAAAACACTCTGTTTTAGAGAAAACAGCATTCTTTCACTCTACTGTGTTTCCTATAGGGCACGTACAGTGAGCTAGCTCAGAACAAAAGAACTGTGCTTCCTACACAAACGGGGCATATCTAGTTCAACTCAGTATTGGAAACTGAGTAAAACAGGAGCTTCTCTTCAGTCCCATACACTGTACTGGCTGGGAACAGACGCGAATGCTATTTGCACTGTATATGGCCAGAAAAGCACAAGTGTGCTGTTCTTAGCCTGAATGAACACTTGCTGCTAGAACTTGAATCTCAACGTGATTCAACTCCGTTTAGGAAGTTTAATTGAACCCTAGTGCGCCATGCAAGAAAAACACTCTGTTTTAGAGAAAACAGCATTCTTTCACTCTACTGTGTTTCCTATAGGGCACGTACAGTGAGCTAGCTCAGAACAAAAGAACTGTGCTTCCTACACAAACGGGGCATATCTAGTTCAACTCAGTATTGGAAACTGAGTAAAACAGGAGCTTCTCTTCAGTCCCATACACTGTACTGGCTGGGAACAGACGCGAATGCTATTTGCACTGTATATGGCCAGAAAAGCACAAGTGTGCTGTTCTTAGCCTGAATGAACACTTGCTGCTAGAACTTGAATCTCAACGTGATTCAACTCCGTTTAGGAAGTTTAATTGAACCCTAGTGCGCCATGCAAGAAAAACACTCTGTTTTAGAGAAAACAGCATTCTTTCACTCTACTGTGTTTCCTATAGGGCACGTACAGTGAGCTAGCTCAGAACAAAAGAACTGTGCTTCCTACACAAACGGGGCATATCTAGTTCAACTCAGTATTGGAAACTGAGTAAAACAGGAGCTTCTCTTCAGTCCAATACACTGTACTGGCTGGGAACAGACGCGAATGCTATTTGCACTGTATATGGCCAGAATAGCACAAGTGTGCTGTTCTTAGCCTGAATGAACACTTGCTGCTAGAACTTGAATCTCAACGTGATTCAACTCCGTTTAGGAAGTTTAATTGAACCCTAGGGTGCCATGCAAGAAAAACACTCTGTTTTAGAGAAAACAGCATTCTTTCACTCTACTGTGTTTCCTATAGGGCACATACAGTGAGCTAGCTCAGAACAAAAGAACTGTGCTTCCTACACAAACGGGGCATATCTAGTTCAACTCAGTATTGGAAACTGAGTAAAACAGGAGCTTCTCTTCAGTCCAATACACTGTACTGGCTGGGAACAGACGCGAATGCTATTTGCACTGTATATGGCCAGAAAAGCACAAGTGTGCTGTTCTTAGCCTGAATGAACACTTGCTGCTAGAACTTGAATCTCAACGTGATTCAACTCCGTTTAGGAAGTTTAATTGAACCCTAGTGCGCCATGCAAGAAAAACACTCTGTTTTAGAGAAAACAGCATTCTTTCACTCTACTGTGTTTCCTATAGGGCACGTACAGTGAGCTAGCTCAGAACAAAAGAACTGTGCTTCCTACACAAACGGGGCATATCAAGTTCAACTCAGTATTGGAAACTGAGTAAAACAGGAGCTTCTCTTCTGTCCAATACACTGTACTGGCTGGGAACAGACGCGAATGCTATTTGTACTGTATATGGCCAGAAAAGCACAAGTGTGCTGTTCTTAGCCTGAATGAACACTTGCTGCTAGAACTTGAATCTCAACGTGATTCAACTCCGTTTAGGAAGTTTAATTGAACCCTAGTGCGCCATGCAAGAAAAACACTCTGTTTTAGAGAAAACAGCATTCTTTCACTCTACTGTGTTTCCTATAGGGCACGTACAGTGAGCTAGCTCAGAACAAAAGAACTGTGCTTCCTACACAAACGGGGCATATCTAGTTCAACTCAGTATTGGAAACTGAGTAAAACAGGAGCTTCTCTTCAGTCCCATACACTGTACTGGCTGGGAACAGACGCGAATGCTATTTGCACTGTATATGGCCAGAAAAGCACAAGTGTGCTGTTCTTAGCCTGAATGAACACTTGCTGCTAGAACTTGAATCTCAACGTGATTCAACTCCGTTTAGGAAGTTTAATTGAACCCTAGTGCGCCATGCAAGAAAAACACTCTGTTTTAGAGAAAACAGCATTCTTTCACTCTACTGTGTTTCCTATAGGGCACGTACAGTGAGCTAGCTCAGAACAAAAGAACTGTGCTTCCTACACAAACGGGGCATATCTAGTTCAACTCAGTATTGGAAACTGAGTAAAACAGGAGCTTCTCTTCAGTCCAATACACTGTACTGGCTGGGAACAGACGCGAATGCTATTTGCACTGTATATGGCCAGAAAAGCACAAGTGTGCTGTTCTTAGCCTGAATGAACACTTGCTGCTAGAACTTGAATCTCAACGTGATTCAACTCCGTTTAGGAAGTTTAATTGAACCCTAGTGCGCCATGCAAGAAAAACACTCTGTTTTAGAGAAAACAGCATTCTTTCACTCTACTGTGTTTCCTATAGGGCACGTACAGTGAGCTAGCTCAGAACAAAAGAACTGTCCTTCCTACACAAACGGGGCATATCTAGTTCAACTCAGTATTGGAAACTGAGTAAAACAGGAGCTTCTCTTCAGTCCAATACACTGTACTGGCTGGGAACAGACGCGAATGCTATTTGCACTGTATATGGCCAGAAAAGCACAAGTGTGCTGTTCTTAGCCTGAATGAACACTTGCTGCTAGAACTTGAATCTCAACGTGATTCAACTCCGTTTAGGAAGTTTAATTGAACCCTAGTGCGCCATGCATGAAAAACACTCTGTTTTAGAGAAAACAGCATTCTTTCACTTTACTGTGTTTCCTATAGGGCACGTACAGTGAGCTAGCTCAGAACAAAAGAACTGTGCTTCCTACACAAACGGGGCATATCTAGTTCAACTCAGTATTGGAAACTGAGTAAAACAGGAGCTTCTCTTCAGTCCCATACACTGTACTGGCTGGGAACAGACGCGAATGCTATTTGCACTGTATATGGCCAGAAAAGCACAAGTGTGCTGTTCTTAGCCTGAATGAACACTTGCTGCTAGAACTTGAATCTCAACGTGATTCAACTCCGTTTAGGAAGTTTAATTGAACCCTAGTGCGCCATGCAAGAAAAACACTCTGTTTTAGAGAAAACAGCATTCTTTCACTCTACTGTGTTTCCTATAGGGCACGTACAGTGAGCTAGCTCAGAACAAAAGAACTGTGCTTCCTACACAAACGGGGCATATCTAGTTCAACTCAGTATTGGAAACTGAGTAAAACAGGAGCTTCTCTTCAGTCCAATACACTGTACTGGCTGGGAACAGACGCGAATGCTATTTGCACTGTATATGGCCAGAAAAGCACAAGTGTGCTGTTCTTAGCCTGAATGAACACTTGCTGCTAGAACTTGAATCTCAACGTGATTCAACTCCGTTTAGGAAGTTTAATTGAACCCTAGTGCGCCATGCAAGAAAAACACTCTGTTTTAGAGAAAACAGCATTCTTTCACTCTACTGTGTTTCCTATAGGGCACGTACAGTGAGCTAGCTCAGAACAAAAGAACTGTGCTTCCTACACAAACGGGGCATATCTAGTTCAACTCAGTATTGGAAACTGAGTAAAACAGGAGCTTCTCTTCAGTCCCATACACTGTACTGGCTGGGAACAGACGCGAATGCTATTTGCACTGTATATGGCCAGAAAAGCACAAGTGTGCTGTTCTTAGCCTGAATGAACACTTGCTGCTAGAACTTGAATCTCAACGTGATTCAACTCCGTTTAGGAAGTTTAATTGAACCCTAGTGCGCCATGCAAGAAAAACACTCTGTTTTAGAGAAAACAGCATTCTTTCACTCTACTGTGTTTCCTATAGGGCACGTACAGTGAGCTAGCTCAGAACAAAAGAACTGTGCTTCCTACACAAACGGGGCATATCTAGTTCAACTCAGTATAGGAAACTGAGTAAAACAGGAGCTTCTCTTCAGTCCCTTACACTGTACTGGCTGGGAACAGACGCGAATGCTATTTGCACTGTATATGGCCAGAAAAGGACAAGTGTACTGTTCTTAGCCTGAATGAACACTTGCTGCTAGAACTTGAATCTCAACGTGATTCAACTCCGTTTAGGACGTTTAATTGAACCCTAGTGCGCCATGCAAGAAAAACACTCTGTTTTAGAGAAAACAGCATTCTTTCACTCTACTGTGTTTCCTATAGGGCACGTACAGTGAGCTAGCTCAGAACAAAAGAACTGTGCTTCCTACACAAACGGGGCATATCTAGTTCAACTCAGTATTGGAAACTGAGTAAAACAGGAGCTTCTCTTCAGTCCCATACACTGTACTGGCTGGGAACAGACGCGAATGCTATTTGCACTGTATATGGCCAGAAAAGCACAAGTGTGCTGTTCTTAGCCTGAATGAACACTTGCTGCTAGAACTTGAATCTCAACGTGATTCAACTCCGTTTAGGAAGTTTAATTGAACCCTAGTGCGCCATGCAAGAAAAACACTCTGTTTTAGAGAAAACAGCATTCTTTCACTCTACTGTGTTTCCTATAGGGCACGTACAGTGAGCTACCTCAGAACAAAAGAACTGTCCTTCCTACACAAACGGGGCATATCTAGTTCAACTCAGTATTGGAAACTGAGTAAAACAGGAGCTTCTCTTCAGTCCAATACACTGTACTGGCTGGGAACAGACGCGAATGCTATTTGCACTGTATATGGCCAGAAAAGCACAAGTGTGCTGTTCTTAGCCTGAATGAACACTTGCTGCTAGAACTTGAATCTCAACGTGATTCAACTCCGTTTAGGAAGTTTAATTGAACCCTAGTGCGCCATGCATGAAAAACACTCTGTTTTAGAGAAAACAGCATTCTTTCACTTTACTGTGTTTCCTATAGGGCACGTACAGTGAGCTAGCTCAGAACAAAAGAACTGTGCTTCCTACACAAACGGGGCATATCTAGTTCAACTCAGTATTGGAAACTGAGTAAAACAGGAGCTTCTCTTCAGTCCCATACACTGTACTGGCTGGGAACAGACGCGAATGCTATTTGCACTGTATATGGCCAGAAAAGCACAAGTGTGCTGTTCTTAGCCTGAATGAACACTTGCTGCTAGAACTTGAATCTCAACGTGATTCAACTCCGTTTAGGAAGTTTAATTGAACCCTAGTGCGCCATGCAAGAAAAACACTCTGTTTTAGAGAAAACAGCATTCTTTCACTCTACTGTGTTTCCTATAGGGCACGTACAGTGAGCTAGCTCAGAACAAAAGAACTGTGCTTCCTACACAAACGGGGCATATCTAGTTCAACTCAGTATTGGAAACTGAGTAAAACAGGAGCTTCTCTTCAGTCCCATACACTGTACTGGCTGGGAACAGACGCGAATGCTATTTGCACTGTATATGGCCAGAAAAGCACAAGTGTGCTGTTCTTAGCCTGAATGAACACTTGCTGCTAGAACTTGAATCTCAACGTGATTCAACTCCGTTTAGGAAGTTTAATTGAACCCTAGTGCGCCATGCAAGAAAAACACTCTGTTTTAGAGAAAACAGCATTCTTTCACTCTACTGTGTTTCCTATAGGGCACGTACAGTGAGCTACCTCAGAACAAAAGAACTGTCCTTCCTACACAAACGGGGCATATCTAGTTCAACTCAGTATTGGAAACTGAGTAAAACAGGAGCTTCTCTTCAGTCCAATACACTGTACTGGCTGGGAACAGACGCGAATGCTATTTGCACTGTATATGGCCAGAAAAGCACAAGTGTGCTGTTCTTAGCCTGAATGAACACTTGCTGCTAGAACTTGAATCTCAACGTGATTCAACTCCGTTTAGGAAGTTTAATTGAACCCTAGTGCGCCATGCATGAAAAACACTCTGTTTTAGAGAAAACAGCATTCTTTCACTTTACTGTGTTTCCTATAGGGCACGTACAGTGAGCTAGCTCAGAACAAAAGAACTGTGCTTCCTACACAAACGGGGCATATCTAGTTCAACTCAGTATTGGAAACTGAGTAAAACAGGAGCTTCTCTTCAGTCCCATACACTGTACTGGCTGGGAACAGACGCGAATGCTATTTGCACTGTATATGGCCAGAAAAGCACAAGTGTGCTGTTCTTAGCCTGAATGAACACTTGCTGCTAGAACTTGAATCTCAACGTGATTCAACTCCGTTTAGGAAGTTTAATTGAACCCTAGTGCGCCATGCAAGAAAAACACTCTGTTTTAGAGAAAACAGCATTCTTTCACTCTACTGTGTTTCCTATAGGGCACGTACAGTGAGCTAGCTCAGAACAAAAGAACTGTGCTTCCTACACAAACGGGGCATATCTAGTTCAACTCAGTATTGGAAACTGAGTAAAACAGGAGCTTCTCTTCAGTCCAATACACTGTACTGGCTGGGAACAGACGCGAATGCTATTTGCACTGTATATGGCCAGAAAAGCACAAGTGTGCTGTTCTTAGCCTGAATGAACACTTGCTGCTAGAACTTGAATCTCAACGTGATTCAACTCCGTTTAGGAAGTTTAATTGAACCCTAGTGCGCCATGCAAGAAAAACACTCTGTTTTAGAGAAAACAGCATTCTTTCACTCTACTGTGTTTCCTATAGGGCACGTACAGTGAGCTAGCTCAGAACAAAAGAACTGTGTTTCCTACACAAACGGGGCATATCTAGTTCAACTCAGTATTGGAAACTGAGTAAAACAGGAGCTTCTCTTCAGTCCAATACACTGTACTGGTTGGGAACAGACGTGAATGCTATTTGCACTGTATATGGCCAGAAAAGCACAAGTGTGCTGTTCTTAGCCTGAATGAACACTTGCTGCTAGAACTTGAATCTCAACGTGATTCAACTCCGTTTAGGAAGTTTAATTGAACCCTAGTGCGCCATGCAAGAAAAACACTCTGTTTTAGAGAAAACAGCATTCTTTCACTCTACTGTGTTTCCTATAGGGCACGTACAGTGAGCTAGCTCAGAACAAAAGAACTGTGCTTCCTACACAATCGGGGCATATCTAGTTCAACTCAGTATTGGAAACTGAGTAAAACAGGAGCTTCTCTTCAGTCCCATACACTGTACTGGCTGGGAACAGACGCGAATGCTATTTGCACTGTATATGGCCAGAAAAGCACAAGTGTGCTGTTCTTAGCCTGAATGAACACTTGCTGCTAGAACTTGAATCTCAACGTGATTCAACTCCGTTTAGGAAGTTTAATTGAACCCTAGTGCGCCATGCAAGAAAAACACTCTGTTTTAGAGAAAACAGCATTCTTTCACTCTACTGTGTTTCCTATAGGGCACGTACAGTGAGCTAGCTCAGAACAAAAGAACTGTGCTTCCTACACAAACGGGGCATATCTAGTTCAACTCAGTATTGGAAACTGAGTAAAACAGGAGCTTCTCTTCAGTCCCATACACTGTACTGGCTGGGAACAGACGCGAATGCTATTTGCACTGTATATGGCCAGAAAAGCACAAGTGTGCTGTTCTTAGCCTGAATGAACACTTGCTGCTAGAACTTGAATCTCAACGTGATTCAACTCCGTTTAGGAAGTTTAATTGAAACCTAGTGCGCCATGCAAGAAAAACACTCTGTTTTAGAGAAAACAGCATTCTTTCACTCTACTGTGTTTCCTATAGGGCACGTACAGTGAGCTACCTCAGAACAAAAGAACTGTGCTTCCTACACAAACGGGGCATATCTAGTTCAACTCAGTATTGGAAACTGAGTAAAACAGGAGCTTCTCTTCAGTCCAATACACTGTACTGGCTGGGAACAGACGCGAATGCTATTTGCACTGTATATGGCCAGAAAAGCACAAGTGTGCTGTTCTTAGCCTGAATGAACACTTGCTGCTAGAACTTGAATCTCAACGTGATTCAACTCCGTTTAGGAAGTTTAATTGAACCCTAGTGCGCCATGCATGAAAAACACTCTGTTTTAGAGAAAACAGCATTCTTTCACTTTACTGTGTTTCCTATAGGGCACGTACAGTGAGCTAGCTCAGAACAAAAGAACTGTGCTTCCTACACAAACGGGGCATATCTAGTTCAACTCAGTATTGGAAACTGAGTAAAACAGGAGCTTCTCTTCAGTCCCATACACTGTACTTGCTGGGAACAGACGCGAATGCTATTTGCACTGTATATGGCCAGAAAAGCACAAGTGTGCTGTTCTTAGCCTGAATGAACACTTGCTGCTAGAACTTGAATCTCAACGTGATTCAACTCCGTTTAGGAAGTTTAATTGAACCCTAGTGCGCCATGCAAGAAAAACACTCTGTTTTAGAGAAAACAGCATTCTTTCACTCTACTGTGTTTCCTATAGGGCACGTACAGTGAGCTAGCTCAGAACAAAAGAACTGTGCTTCCTACACAAACGGGGCATATCTAGTTCAACTCAGTATTGGAAACTGAGTAAAACAGGAGCTTCTCTTCAGTCCAATACACTGTACTGGCTGGGAACAGACGCGAATGCTATTTGCACTGTATATGGCCAGAAAAGCACAAGTGTGCTGTTCTTAGCCTGAATGAACACTTGCTGCTAGAACTTGAATCTCAACGTGATTCAACTCCGTTTAGGAAGTTTAATTGAACCCTAGTGCGCCATGCAAGAAAAACACTCTGTTTTAGAGAAAACAGCATTCTTTCACTCTACTGTGTTTCCTATAGGGCACGTACAGTGAGCTAGCTCAGAACAAAAGAACTGTGCTTCCTACACAAACGGGGCATATCTAGTTCAACTCAGTATTGGAAACTGAGTAAAACAGGAGCTTCTCTTCAGTCCCATACACTGTACTGGCTGGGAACAGACGCGAATGCTATTTGCACTGTATATGGCCAGAAAAGCACAAGTGTGCTGTTCTTAGCCTGAATGAACACTTGCTGCTAGAACTTGAATCTCAACGTGATTCAACTCCGTTTAGGAAGTTTAATTGAACCCTAGTGCGCCATGCAAGAAAAACACTCTGTTTTAGAGAAAACAGCATTCTTTCACTCTACTGTGTTTCCTATAGGGCACGTACAGTGAGCTAGCTCAGAACAAAAGAACTGTGCTTCCTACACAATCGGGGCATATCTAGTTCAACTCAGTATTGGAAACTGAGTAAAACAGGAGCTTCTCTTCAGTCCCATACACTGTACTGGCTGGGAACAGACGCGAATGCTATTTGCACTGTATATGGCCAGAAAAGCACAAGTGTGCTGTTCTTAGCCTGAATGAACACTTGCTGCTAGAACTTGAATCTCAACGTGATTCAACTCCGTTTAGGAAGTTTAATTGAACCCTAGTGCGCCATGCAAGAAAAACACTCTGTTTTAGAGAAAACAGCATTCTTTCACTCTACTGTGTTTCCTATAGGGCACGTACAGTGAGCTAGCTCAGAACAAAAGAACTGTCCCTCCTACACAAACGGGGCATATCTAGTTCAACTCAGTATTGGAAACTGAGTAAAACAGGAGCTTCTCTTCAGTCCAATACACTGTACTGGCTGGGAACAGACGCGAATGCTATTTGCACTGTATATGGCCAGAAAAGCACAAGTGTGCTGTTCTTAGCCTGAATGAACACTTGCTGCTAGAACTTGAATCTCAACGTGATTCAACTCCGTTTAGGAAGTTTAATTGAAACCTAGTGCGCCATGCAAGAAAAACACTCTGTTTTAGAGAAAACAGCATTCTTTCACTCTAATGTGTTTCCTATAGGGCACGTACAGTGAGCTAGCTCAGAACAAAAGAACTGTGCTTCCTACACAAACGGGGCATATCTAGTTCAACTCAGTATTGGAAACTGAGGAAAACAGGAGCTTCTCTTCAGTCCCATACACTGTACTGGCTGGGAACAGACGCGAATGCTATTTGCACTGTATATGGCCAGAAAAGCACAAGTGTGCTGTTCTTAGCCTGAATGAACACTTGCTGCTAGAACTTGAATCTCAACGTGATTCAACTCCGTTTAGGAAGTTTAATTGAACCCTAGTGTGCCATGCAAGAAAAACACTCTGTTTTAGAGAAAACAGCATTCTTTCACTCTACTGTGTTTCCTATAGGGCACGTACAGTGAGCTAGCTCAGAACAAAAGAACTGTGCTTCCTACACAAACGGGGCATATCTAGTTCAACTCAGTATTGGAAACTGAGTAAAACAGGAGCTTCTCTTCAGTCCCATACACTGTACTGGCTGGGAACAGACGCGAATGCTATTTGCACTGTATATGGCCAGAAAAGCACAAGTGTGCTGTTCTTAGCCTGAATGAACACTTGCTGCTAGAACTTGAATCTCAACGTGATTCAACTCCGTTTAGGAAGTTTAATTGAACCCTAGTGCGCCATGCAAGAAAAACACTCTGTTTTAGAGAAAACAGCATTCTTTCACTCTACTGTGTTTCCTATAGGGCACGTACAGTGAGCTAGCTCAGAACAAAAGAACTGTGCTTCCTACACAAACGGGGCATATCTAGTTCAACTCAGTATTGGAAACTGAGTAAAACCGGAGCTTCTCTTCAGTCCAATACACTGTACTGGCTGGGAACAGACGCGAATGCTATTTGCACTGTATATGGCCAGAAAAGCACAAGTGTGCTGTTCTTAGCCTGAATGAACACTTGCTGCTAGAACTTGAATCTCAACGTGATTCAACTCCGTTTAGGAAGTTTAATTGAACCCTAGTGCGCCATGCAAGAAAAACACTCTGTTTTAGAGAAAACAGCATTCTTTCACTCTACTGTGTTTCCTATAGGGCATGTACAGTGAGCTAGCTCAGAACAAAAGAACTGTGCTTCCTACACAAACGGGGCATATCTAGTTCAACTCAGTATTGGAAACTGAGGAAAACAGGAGCTTCTCTTCAGTCCCATACACTGTACTGGCTGGGAACAGACGCGAATGCTATTTGTACTGTATATGGCCAGAAAAGCACAAGTGTGCTGTTCTTAGCCTGAATGAACACTTGCTGCTAGAACTTGAATCTCAACGTGATTCAACTCCGTTTAGGAAGTTTAATTGAACCCTGGTGCGCCATGCAAGAAAAACACTCTGTTTTAGAGAAAACAGCATTCTTTCACTCTACTGTGTTTCCTATAGGGCACGTACAGTGAGCTAGCTCAGAACAAAAGAACTGTGCTTCCTACACAAACGGGGCATATCTAGTTCAACTCAGTATTGGAAACTGAGTAAAACAGGAGCTTCTCTTCAGTCCAATACACTGTACTGGCTGGGAACAGACTGAATGCTATTTGCACTGTATATGGCCAGAAAAGCACAAGTGTGCTGTTCTTAGCCTGAATGAACACTTGCTGCTAGAACTTGAATCTCAACGTGATTCAACTCCGTTTAGGAAGTTTAATTGAACCCTAGTGCGCCATGCAAGAAAAACACTCTGTTTTAGAGAAAACAGCATTCTTTCACTCTACTGTGTTTCCTATAGGGCACGCACAGTGAGCTAGCTCAGAACAAAAGAACTGTGCTTCCTACACAAACGGGGCATATCTAGTTCAACTCAGTATTGGAAACTGAGTAAAACAGGAGCTTCTCTTCAGTCCAATACACTGTACTGGCTGGGAACAGACGCGAATGCTATTTGCACTGTATATGGCCAGAAAAGCACAAGTGTGCTGTTCTTAGCCTGAATGAACACTTGCTGCTAGAACTTGAATCTCAACGTGATTCAACTCCGTTTAGGAAGTTTAATTGAACCCTAGTGCGCCATGCAAGAAAAACACTCTGTTTTAGAGAAAACAGCATTCTTTCACTCTACTGTGTTTCCTATAGGGCACGTACAGTGAGCTAGCTCAGAACAAAAGAACTGTGCTTCCTACACAATCGGGGCATATCTAGTTCACCTCAGTATTGGAAACTGAGTAAAACAGGAGCTTCTCTTCAGTCCCATACACTGTACTGGCTGGGAACAGACGCGAATGCTATTTGCACTGTATATGGCTAGAAAAGTACAAGTGTGCTGTTCTTAGCCTGAATGAACACTTGCTGCTAGAACTTGAATCTCAACGTGATTCAACTCCGTTTAGGAAGTTTAATTGAACCCTAGTGCGCCATGCAAGAAAAACACTCTGTTTTAGAGAAAACAGCATTCTTTCACTCTACTGTGTTTCCTATAGGGCACGTACAGTGAGCTAGCTCAGAACAAAAGAACTGTGCTTCCTACACAAACGGGGCATATCTAGTTCAACTCAGTATTGGAAACTGAGTAAAACAGGAGCTTCTCTTCAGTCCCATACACTGTACTGGCTGGGAACAGACGCGAATGCTATTTGCACCGTAGATGGCCAGAATAGCACAAGTGTGCTGTTCTTAGCCTGAATGAACACTTGCTGCTAGAACTTGAATCTCAACGTGATTCAACTCCGTTTAGGAAGTTTAATTGAACCCTAGTGCGCCATGCAAGAAAAACACTCTGTTTTAGAGAAAACAGCATTCTTTCACTCTACTGTGTTTCCTATAGGGCACGTACAGTGAGCTAGCTCAGAACAAAAGAACTGTGCTTCCTACACAAACGGGGCATATCTAGTTCAACTCAGTATTGGAAACTGAGTAAAACAGGAGCTTCTCTTCAGTCCCATACACTGTACTGGCTGGGAACAGACGCGAATGCTATTTGCACTGTATATGGCCAGAAAAGCACAAGTGTGCTGTTCTTAGCCTGAATGAACACTTGCTGCTAGAACTTGAATCTCAACGTGATTCAACTCCGTTTAGGAAGTTTAATTGAACCCTAGTGCGCCATGCAAGAAAAACACTCTGTTTTAGAGAAAACAGCATTCTTTCACTCTACTGTGTTTCCTATAGGGCACGTACAGTGAGCTAGCTCAGAACAAAAGAACTGTGCTTCCTACACAAACGGGGCATATCTAGTTCAACTCAGTATTGGAAACTGAGGAAAACAGGAGCTTCTCTTCAGTCCCATACACTGTACTGGCTGGGAACAGACGCGAATGCTATTTGCACTGTATATGGCCAGAAAAGCACAAGTGTGCTGTTCTTAGCCTGAATGAACACTTGCTGCTAGAACTTGAATCTCAACGTGATTCAACTCCGTTTAGGAAGTTTAATTGAACCCTAGTGCGCCATGCAAGAAAAACACTCTGTTTTAGAGAAAACAGCATTCTTTCACTCTACTGTGTTTCCTATAGGGCACGTACAGTGAGCTAGCTCAGAACAAAAGAACTGTGCTTCCTACACAAACGGGGCATATCTAGTTCAACTCAGTATTGGAAACTGAGTAAAACAGGAGCTTCTCTTCAGTCCAATACACTGTACTGGCTGGGAACAGACGCGAATGCTATTTGCACTGTATATGGCCAGAAAAGCACAAGTGTTCTGTTCTTACCCTGAATGAACACTTGCTGCTAGAACTTGAATCTCAACGGGATTCAACTCCGTTTAGGAAGTTTAATTGAACCCTAGTGCGCCATGCAAGAAAAACACTCTGTTTTAGAGAAAACAGCATTCTTTCACTCTACTGTGTTTCCTATAGGGCACGTACAGTGAGCTAGCTCAGAACAAAAGAACTGTGCTTCCTACACAAACGGGGCATATCTAGTTCAACTCAGTATTGGAAACTGAGTAAAACAGGAGCTTCTCTTCAGTCCAATACACTGTACTGGCTGGGAACAGACTGAATGCTATTTGCACTGTATATGGCCAGAAAAGCACAAGTGTGCTGTTCTTAGCCTGAATGAACACTTGCTGCTAGAACTTGAATCTCAACGTGATTCAACTCCGTTTAGGAAGTTTAATTGAACCCTAGTGCGCCATGCAAGAAAAACACTCTGTTTTAGAGAAAACAGCATTCTTTCACTCTACTGTGTTTCCTATAGGGCACGCACAGTGAGCTAGCTCAGAACAAAAGAACTGTGCTTCCTACACAAACGGGGCATATCTAGTTCAACTCAGTATTGGAAACTGAGTAAAACAGGAGCTTCTCTTCAGTCCAATACACTGTACTGGCTGGGAACAGACGCGAATGCTATTTGCACTGTATATGGCCAGAAAAGCACAAGTGTGCTGTTCTTAGCCTGAATGAACACTTGCTGCTAGAACTTGAATCTCAACGTGATTCAACTCCGTTTAGGAAGTTTAATTGAACCCTAGTGCGCCATGCAAGAAAAACACTCTGTTTTAGAGAAAACAGCATTCTTTCACTCTACTGTGTTTCCTATAGGGCACGTACAGTGAGCTAGCTCAGAACAAAAGAACTGTGCTTCCTACACAATCGGGGCATATCTAGTTCACCTCAGTATTGGAAACTGAGTAAAACAGGAGCTTCTCTTCAGTCCCATACACTGTACTGGCTGGGAACAGACGCGAATGCTATTTGCACTGTATATGGCTAGAAAAGTACAAGTGTGCTGTTCTTAGCCTGAATGAACACTTGCTGCTAGAACTTGAATCTCAACGTGATTCAACTCCGTTTAGGAAGTTTAATTGAACCCTAGTGCGCCATGCAAGAAAAACACTCTGTTTTAGAGAAAACAGCATTCTTTCACTCTACTGTGTTTCCTATAGGGCACGTACAGTGAGCTAGCTCAGAACAAAAGAACTGTGCTTCCTACACAAACGGGGCATATCTAGTTCAACTCAGTATTGGAAACTGAGTAAAACAGGAGCTTCTCTTCAGTCCCATACACTGTACTGGCTGGGAACAGACGCGAATGCTATTTGCACCGTAGATGGCCAGAATAGCACAAGTGTGCTGTTCTTAGCCTGAATGAACACTTGCTGCTAGAACTTGAATCTCAACGTGATTCAACTCCGTTTAGGAAGTTTAATTGAACCCTAGTGCGCCATGCAAGAAAAACACTCTGTTTTAGAGAAAACAGCATTCTTTCACTCTACTGTGTTTCCTATAGGGCACGTACAGTGAGCTAGCTCAGAACAAAAGAACTGTGCTTCCTACACAAACGGGGCATATCTAGTTCAACTCAGTATTGGAAACTGAGTAAAACAGGAGCTTCTCTTCAGTCCCATACACTGTACTGGCTGGGAACAGACGCGAATGCTATTTGCACTGTATATGGCCAGAAAAGCACAAGTGTGCTGTTCTTAGCCTGAATGAACACTTGCTGCTAGAACTTGAATCTCAACGTGATTCAACTCCGTTTAGGAAGTTTAATTGAACCCTAGTGCGCCATGCAAGAAAAACACTCTGTTTTAGAGAAAACAGCATTCTTTCACTCTACTGTGTTTCCTATAGGGCACGTACAGTGAGCTAGCTCAGAACAAAAGAACTGTGCTTCCTACACAAACGGGGCATATCTAGTTCAACTCAGTATTGGAAACTGAGGAAAACAGGAGCTTCTCTTCAGTCCCATACACTGTACTGGCTGGGAACAGACGCGAATGCTATTTGCACTGTATATGGCCAGAAAAGCACAAGTGTGCTGTTCTTAGCCTGAATGAACACTTGCTGCTAGAACTTGAATCTCAACGTGATTCAACTCCGTTTAGGAAGTTTAATTGAACCCTAGTGCGCCATGCAAGAAAAACACTCTGTTTTAGAGAAAACAGCATTCTTTCACTCTACTGTGTTTCCTATAGGGCACGTACAGTGAGCTAGCTCAGAACAAAAGAACTGTGCTTCCTACACAAACGGGGCATATCTAGTTCAACTCAGTATTGGAAACTGAGTAAAACAGGAGCTTCTCTTCAGTCCAATACACTGTACTGGCTGGGAACAGACGCGAATGCTATTTGCACTGTATATGGCCAGAAAAGCACAAGTGTTCTGTTCTTACCCTGAATGAACACTTGCTGCTAGAACTTGAATCTCAACGGGATTCAACTCCCTTTAGGAAGTTTAATTGAACCCTAGTGCGCCATGCAAGAAAAACACTCTGTTTTAGAGAAAACAGCATTCTTTCACTCTACTGTGTTTCCTATAGGGCACGTACAGTGAGCTAGCTCAGAACAAAAGAACTGTGCTTCCTACACAAACGGGGCATATCTAGTTCAACTCAGTATTGGAAACTGAGTAAAACAGGAGCTTCTCTTCAGTCCAATACACTGTACTGGCTGGGAACAGACGCGAATGCTATTTGCACTGTATATGGCCAGAAAAGCACAAGTGTGCTGTTCTTAGCCTGAATGAACACTTGCTGCTAGAACTTGAATCTCAACGTGATTCAACTCCGTTTAGGAAGTTTAATTGAACCCTAGTGCGCCATGCAAGAAAAACACTCTGTTTTAGAGAAAACAGCATTCTTTCACTCTACTGTGTTTCCTATAGGGCACGTACAGTGAGCTAGCTCAGAACAAAAGAACTGTGCTTCCTACACAAACGGGGCATATCTAGTTCAACTCAGTATTGGAAACTGAGTAAAACAGGAGCTTCTCTTCAGTCCCATACACTGTACTGGTTGGGAACAGACGCGAATGCTATTTGCACTGTATATGGCCAGAAAAGCACAAGTGTGCTGTTCTTATCCTGAATGAACACTTGCTGCTAGAACTTGAATCTCAACGTGATTCAACTCCGTTTAGGAAGTTTAATTGAACCCTAGTGCGCCATGCAAGAAAAACACTCTGTTTTAGAGAAAACAGCATTCTTTCACTCTACTGTGTTTCCTATAGGGCACGTACAGTGAGCTAGCTCAGAACAAAAGAACTGTGCTTCCTACACAAACGGGGCATATCTAGTTCAACTCAGTATTGGAAACTGAGGAAAACAGGAGCTTCTCTTCAGTCCAATACACTGTACTGGCTGGGAACAGACGCGAATGCTATTTGTACTGTATATGGCCAGAAAAGCACAAGTGTGCTGTTCTTAGCCTGAATGAACACTTGCTGCTAGAACTTGAATCTCAACGTGATTCAACTCCGTTTAGGAAGTTTAATTGAACCCTAGTGCGCCATGCAAGAAAAACACTCTGTTTTAGAGAAAACAGCATTCTTTCACTCTACTGTGTTTCCTATAGGGCACGTACAGTGAGCTAGCTCAGAACAAAAGAACTGTGCTTCCTACACAAACGGGGCATATCTAGTCAACTCAGTATTGGAAACTGAGTAAAACAGGAGCTTCTCTTCAGTCCAATACACTGTACTGGCTGGGAACAGACGCGAAAGCTATTTGCACTGTATATGGCCAGAAAAGCACAAGTGTGCTGTTCTTAGCATGAATGAACACTTGCTGCTAGAACTTGAATCTCAACGTGATTCAACTCCGTTTAGGAAGTTTAATTGAAACCTAGTGCGCCATGCAAGAAAAACACTCTGTTTTAGAGAAAACAGCATTCTTTCTCTCTACTGTGTTTCCTATAGGGCACGTACAGTGAGCTAGCTCAGAACAAAAGAACTGTGCTTCCTACACAAACGGGGCATATCTAGTTCAACTCAGTATTGGAAACTGAGTAAAACAGGAGCTTCTCTTCAGTCCAATACACTGTACTGGCTGGGAACAGACGCGAATGCTATTTGCACTGTATATGGCCAGAAAAGCACAAGTGTGCTGTTCTTAGCCTGAATGAACACTTGCTGCTAGAACTTGAATCTCAACGTGATTCAACTCCGTTTAGGAAGTTTAATTGAACCCTAGTGCGCCATGCAAGAAAAACACTCTGTTTTAGAGAAAACAGCATTCTTTCACTCTACTGTGTTTCCTATAGGGCACGTACAGTGAGCTAGCTCAGAACAAAAGAACTGTGCTTCCTACACAAACGGGGCATATCTAGTTCAACTCAGTATTGGAAACTGAGTAAAACAGGAGCTTCTCTTCAGTCCCATACACTGTACTGGCTGGGAACAGACGCGAATGCTATTTGCACTGTATATGGCCAGAAAAGCACAAGTGTGCTGTTCTTAGCCTGAATGAACACTTGCTGCTAGAACTTGAATCTCAACGTGATTCAACTCCGTTTAGGAAGTTTAATTGAACCCTAGTGCGCCATGCAAGAAAAACACTCTGTTTTAGAGAAAACAGCATTCTTTCACTCTACTGTGTTTCCTATAGGGCACGTACAGTGAGCTAGCTCAGAACAAAAGAACTGTGCTTCCTACACAAACGGGGCATATCTAGTTCAACTCAGTATTGGAAACTGAGTAAAACAGGAGCTTCTCTTCAGTCCCATACACTGTACTGGCTGGGAACAGACGCGAATGCTATTTGCATTGTATATGGACAGAAAAGCACAAGTGTGCTGTTCTTAGCCTGAATGAACACTTGCTGCTAGAACTTGAATCTCAACGTGATTCAACTCCGTTTAGGAAGTTTAATTGAACCCTAGTGCGCCATGCAAGAAAAACACTCTGTTTTAGAGAAAACAGCATTCTTTCACTCTACTGTGTTTCCTATAGGGCACGTACAGTGAGCTAGCTCAGAACAAAAGAACTGTGCTTCCTACACAAACGGGGCATATCTAGTTCAACTCAGTATTGGAAACTGAGTAAAACAGGAGCTTCTCTTCAGTCCAATACACTGTACTGGCTGGGAACAGACGCGAATGCTATTTGCACTGTATATGGCCAGAAAAGCACAAGTGTACTGTTCTTAGCCTGAATGAACACTTGCTGCTAGAACTTAAATCTCAACGTGATTCAACTCCGTTTAGGAAGTTTAATTGAACCCTAGTGCGCCATGCAAGTAAAACACTCTGTTTTAGAGAAAACAGCATTCTTTCACTCTACTGTGTTTCCTATAGGGCACGTACAGTGAGCTAGCTCAGAACAAAAGAACTGTGCTTCCTACACAAACGGGGCATATCTAGTTCAACTCAGTATTGGAAACTGAGTAAAACAGGAGCTTCTCTTCAGTCCAATACACTGTACTGGCTGGGAACAGACGCGAATGCTATTTGCACTGTATATGGCCAGAAAAGCACAAGTGTGCTGTTCTTAGCCTGAATGAACACTTGCTGCTAGAACTTGAATCTCAACGTGATTCAACTCCGTTTAGGAAGTTTAATTGAACCCTAGTGCGCCATGCAAGAAAAACACTCTGTTTTAGAGAAAACAGCATTCTTTCACTCTACTGTGTTTCCTATAGGGCACGTACAGTGAGCTAGCTCAGAACAAAAGAACTGTGCTTCCTACACAAACGGGGCATATCTAGTTCAACTCAGTATTGGAAACTGAGTAAAACAGGAGCTTCTCTTCAGTCCCATACACTGTACTGGCTGGGAACAGACGCGAATGCTATTTGCACTGTATATGGCCAGAAAAGCACAAGTGTGCTGTTCTTAGCCTGAATGAACACTTGCTGCTAGAACTTGAATCTCAACGTGATTCAACTCCGTTTAGGAAGTTTAATTGAACCCTAGTGCGCCATGCAAGAAAAACACTCTGTTTTAGAGAAAACAGCATTCTTTCACTCTACTGTGTTTCCTATAGGGCACGTACAGTGAGCTAGCTCAGAACAAAAGAACTGTGCTTCCTACACAAACGGGGCATATCTAGTTCAACTCAGTATTGGAAACTGAGTAAAACAGGAGCTTCTCTTCAGTCCCATACACTGTACTGGCTGGGAACAGACGCGAATGCTATTTGCACTGTATATGGACAGAAAAGCACAAGTGTGCTGTTCTTAGCCTGAATGAACACTTGCTGCTAGAACTTGAATCTCAACGTGATTCAACTCCGTTTAGGAAGTTTAATTGAACCCTAGTGCGCCATGCAAGAAAAACACTCTGTTTTAGAGAAAACAGCATTCTTTCACTCTACTGTGTTTCCTATAGGGCACATACAGTGAGCTAGCTCAGAACAAAAGAACTGTGCTTCCTACACAAACGGGGCATATCTAGTTCAACTCAGTATTGGAAACTGAGTAAAACAGGAGCTTCTCTTCAGTCCCATACACTGTACTGGCTGGGAACAGACGCGAATGCTATTTGCACTGTATATGGCCAGAAAAGCACAAGTGTGCTGTTCTTAGCCTGAATGAACACTTGCTGCTAGAACTTGAATCTCAACGTGATTCAACTCCGTTTAGGAAGTTTAATTGAACCCTAGTGCGCCATGCAAGAAAAACACTCTGTTTTAGAGAAAACAGCATTCTTTCACTCTACTGTGTTTCCTATAGGGCACGTACAGTGAGCTAGCTCAGAACAAAAGAACTGTGCTTCCTACACAAACGGGGCATATCTAGTTCAACTCAGTATTGGAAACTGAGTAAAACAGGAGCTTCTCTTCAGTCCCATACACTGTACTGGCTGGGAACAGACGCGAATGCTATTTGCACTGTATATGGCCAGAAAAGCACAAGTGTGCTCTTCTTAGCCTGAATGAACACTTGCTGCTAGAACTTGAATCTCAACGTGATTCAACTCCGTTTAGGAAGTTTAATTGAACCCTAGTGCGCCATGCAAGAAAAACACTCTGTTTTAGAGAAAACAGCATTCTTTCACTCTACTGTGTTTCCTATAGGGCACGTACAGTGAGCTAGCTCAGAAAAAAAAAGAACTGTGCTTCCTACACAAACGGGGCATATCTAGTTCAACTCAGTATTGGAAACTGAGTAAAACAGGAGCTTCTCTTCAGTCCAGTACACTGTACTGGCTGGGAACAGACGCGAATGCTATTTGCACTGTATATGGCCAGAAAAGCACAAGTGTGCTGTTCTTAGCCTGAATGAACACTTGCTGCTAGAACTTGAATCTCAACGTGATTCAACTCCGTTTAGGAAGTTTAATTGAACCCTAGTGCGCCATGCAAGAAAAACACTCTGTTTTAGAGAAAACAGCATTCTTTCACTCTACTGTGTTTCCTATAGGGCACGTACAGTGAGCTAGCTCAGAACAAAAGAACTGTGCTTCCTACACAAACGGGGCATATCTAGTTCAACTCAGTATTGGAAACTGAGTAAAACAGGAGCTTCTCTTCAGTCCAATACACTGTACTGGCTGGGAACAGACGCGAATGCTATTTGCACTGTATATGGCCAGAAAAGCACAAGTGTGCTGTTCTTAGCCTGAATGAACACTTGCTGCTAGAACTTGAATCTCAACGTGATTCAACTCCGTTTAGGAAGTTTAATTGAACCCTAGTGCGCCATGCAAGAAAAACACTCTGTTTTAGAGAAAACAGCATTCTTTCACTCTACTGTGTTTCCTATAGGGCACGTACAGTGAGCTAGCTCAGAACAAAAGAACTGTGCTTCCTACACAAACGGGGCATATCTAGTTCAACTCAGTATTGGAAACTGAGTAAAACAGGAGCTTCTCTTCAGTCCCATACACTGTACTGGCTGGGAACAGACGCGAATGCTATTTGCACTGTATATGGCCAGAAAAGCACAAGTGTGCTGTTCTTACCCTGAATGATCACTTGCTGCTAGAACTTGAATCTCAACGTGATTCAACTCCGTTTAGGAAGTTTAATTGAACCCTAGTGCGCCATGCAAGAAAAACACTCTGTTTTAGAGAAAACAGCATTCTTTCACTCTACTGTGTTTCCTATAGGGCACGTACAGTGAGCTAGCTCAGAACAAAAGAACTGTGCTTCCT
The DNA here is from genome assembly GCF_049852395.1 of Peromyscus maniculatus bairdii. Classification (NCBI taxonomy): domain Eukaryota; kingdom Metazoa; phylum Chordata; class Mammalia; order Rodentia; family Cricetidae; genus Peromyscus; species Peromyscus maniculatus. The sequence goes on along the minus strand of NC_134873.1, from coordinate 15,719,400 downwards.
ACACAAACGGGGCATATCTAGTTCAACTCAGTATTGGAAACTGAGTAAAACAGGAGCTTCTCTTCAGTCCCATACACTGTACTGGCTGGGAACAGACGCGAATGCTATTTGCACTGTATATGGCCAGAATAGCACAAGTGTGCTGTTCTTAGCCTGAATGAACACTTGCTGCTAGAACTTGAATCTCAACGTGATTCAACTCCGTTTAGGAAGTTTAATTGAACCCTAGTGCGCCATGCAAGAAAAACACTCTGTTTTAGAGAAAACAGCATTCTTTCACTCTACTGTGTTTCCTATAGGGCACGTACAGTGAGCTAGCTCAGAACAAAAGAACTGTGCTTCCTATACAAACGGGGCATATCTAGTTCAACTCAGTATTGGAAACTGAGTAAAACAGGAGCTTCTCTTCAGTCCCATACACTGTACTGGCTGGGAACAGACGCGAATGCTATTTGCACTGTATATGGCCAGAAAAGCACAAGTGTGCTGTTCTTACCCTGAATGAACACTTGCTGCTAGAACTTGAATCTCAACGTGATTCAACTCCGTTTAGGAAGTTTAATTGAACCCTAGTGCGCCATGCAAGAAAAACACTCTGTTTTAGAGAAAACAGCATTCTTTCACTCTACTGTGTTTCCTATAGAGCACGTACAGTGAGCTAGCTCAGAACAAAAGAACTGTGCTTCCTACACAAACGGGGCATATCTAGTTCAACTCAGTATTGGAAACTGAGTAAAACAGGAGCTTCTCTTCAGTCCCATACACTGTACTGGCTGGGAACAGACGCGAATGCTATTTGCACTGTATATGGCCAGAATAGCACAAGTGTGCTGTTCTTAGCCTGAATGAACACTTGCTGCTAGAACTTGAATCTCAACGTGATTCAACTCCGTTTAGGAAGTTTAATTGAACCCTAGTGCGCCATGCAATAAAAACACTCTGTTTTAGAGAAAACAGCATTCTTTCACTCTACTGTGTTTCCTATAGGGCACGTACAGTGAGCTAGCTCAGAACAAAAGAACTGTGCTTCCTATACAAACGGGGCATATCTAGTTCAACTCAGTATTGGAAACTGAGTAAAACAGGAGCTTCTCTTCAGTCCAATACACTGTACTGGCTGGGAACAGACGCGAATGCTATTTGCACTGTATATGGCCAGAAAAGCACAAGTGTGCTGTTCTTAGCCTGAATGAACACTTGCTGCTAGAACTTGAATCTCAACGTGATTCAACTCCGTTTAGGAAGTTTAATTGAACCCTAGTGCGCCATGCAAGAAAAACACTCTGTTTTAGAGAAAACAGCATTCTTTCACTCTACTGTGTTTCCTATAGGGCACGTACAGTGAGCTAGCTCAGAACAAAAGAACTGTGCTTCTAACACAAACGGGGCATATCTAGTTCAACTCAGTATTGGAAACTAAGTAAAACAGGAGCTTCTCTTCAGTCCAATACACTGTATTTGCTGGGAACAGAAGCGAGTGCTATTAGCAATGTTTATTACTAGAATAGCACAATAGTTGTGATCTTACACTGAATTAACACTTAATTCTAGAACTTGAAATTGAATGTGATTTAACTCCGTTTAGGAAGTTGTATTGAACCCTAGTCTGTCTTACAATAAAAACACTCTGCTTTTGAGAACCAGTAACTCTTGCACTCTACTGTGTTTTCTATAGGGCCAGTACAGTGAGCTAGCTCAGAACAAAAGAACTGTGCTTCCTACACAAACAGGGCATATCTTGTTCAACTCAGTATTGGAAATTAATTAATACAGGAGCTCTCTTCAGTCCAATACACTGTATTTGCTGGGAACAGACACGAGTACTATTTGCACTGTTTATGGCCAGAATAGCCCAATAGTTGTTCTTACCCTGATATAACACTTAATGCTAGAACTTGAAACTGAATGTGTTTCAACTCAGTTTAGGAAGTTGTATTGAACCCTAGTTGGCTTACAAGAAAAACACTCTGATTTGAGAAACAGGCACTTTGCACTCTACTGTGTTTCCTATAGGGCCAGTACAGTGAGCTAGCTCAGAACAAAAGAACTGTGCTTCCTACACAAACGGGGCATATCTAGTTCAACTCAGTATTGGAAACTGAGTAAAACAGGAGCTTCTGTTCAGTCCAATACTCTGTATTTGCTGGTAACAGACGCGAGTGCTATTTGCACTGTTTATGGCCAGATAGCTCAATAGTGGTGTTCTTACCCTGAATTAACACTTAATGCTAGAACTTGAAACTGAATGTGATTCAACTTCGTTTAGGAAGTTGTACTGAACCCTAGTCGGCCTTACAATAAAAACACTCTGCTTTTGAGAAAAGGCACTGTTGCACTCTACTGTGTTTCCTATAGGGCCAGTACAGTGAGCTAGCTCAGAACAAAAGAACTGTGCTTCCTACACAAACGGGGAATATCTAGTTCAACTCAGTATTGGAAACAAAGTAAAACAGGAACTTCTCTTCAGTCCAATACACTGTATTTGCTGGGAACAGACGCGAGTGCTATTTGCACTGTTTATGGCCAGAATAGAACAATAGTGTTGTTCTTACCCTGAATTAACACTTAATGCTAGAACTTGAAACTGAATGTGATTCAACTCTGTATAGGAAGTTGTATTGAATCCTAGTCGGCCTTACAATAAAAATACTCTGCTTTTGAGAAAAAGGCACTCTTGCACTCTACTGTGTTTCCTATTGGGCCAGTACAGTGAGCTAGCTCAGAACAAAAGAACTGTGCTTCCTACACAAACGGGGCATATCTACTTCAACTCAGTATTGGAAACTGAGTAAAGCAGGAGCTTCTCTTCAGTCCAATACACTGTATTTGCTGGGAACAGATGCGATTGCTATTCGCACTATTTATGGCCAGAATAGCACAATAGTGGTGTTCTTACCCTTGAATTAACACTTAATGCTAGAACTTGAAACTAAATGTGATTCAACTCTGTTTAGGAAGTTGTATTGAACCCTAGTCGGCCTTACAAGAAAAACACTCTGCTTTTGAGAAACAGGCACTCTTGCACTCTACTGTGTTTTCTATAGGGCCAGTACAGTGAACTAGCTCAGAACAAAAGATCTGTGCTTCTAACACAAACGGGGCAAATGTAGTTCAACTCAGTATTGGAAACTAAGTAAAAGAGGAGCTTCTCTTCAGTCCAATACACTGTATTTGCTGGGAACAGACGCGAGTGCTATTTGCACTGTTTATTGCCAGAATAGCACAATAGTGGTGTTCTTACCCCGAATTAACACTTAATGCTAGAACTTGAAACTGAATGTGATTCAACTCCATTTAGGAAGTTGTATTGAACCCTAGTCGGCCTTACAATAAAAACACTCTGCTTTTGAGAAAAGGCACTCTTGCACTCTACTGTGTTTCCTATAGGGCCAGTACAGTGAGCTAACTCAGAACAAAAGAACTGTGCTTCCTACACAAATGGGGCATATCTAGTTCAACTCAGTATTGGAAACTGAGTAAAACATGAGCTTCTCTTCAGTCCAATACGCTGTATTTGCTGGGAACAGACGGGAGTGCTATTTGCACTGTTTATGGCCAGAATAGCACAATAGTGGTGTTCATACCCAGAATTAACACTTAATGCTAGAACTTGAAACTGAATGTGATTCAACTCTGTTTAGGAAGTTGTATTGAACCCTAGTCGGCCTTACAAGAAAAACACTCTGCTTTTGAGAAACAGGCACTCTTGCACTCTACTGTGTTTCCTATCGGGCCAGTACAGTGAGCTAGCTCAGAACAAAAGAACTGTGCTTCCTACAGAAACAGGGCATATCTAGTTCAACTAAGTATTGGAAACTTATTAAAATAGGAGCTGCTTTTCAGTCCAATACACTTTTTTTTTTTTTTTGCTGGGAACAGACGTGAGTGCTATTTGCACTGTTTATGGCCAGAATAGCACAATAGTGGTATTCTTAACCTGAATTAACACTTAATGCTAGAACTTGAAACTCAATGTGTTTCTACTCAGTTTAGGAAGTTGTATTGAACCCTAGTTGGCCTTACAAGAAAAACACTCTGCTTTTGAGAAACAGGCACTCTTGCACTCTACTGTGTTTCCTATAGGGCCAGTACAGTGAGCTAGCTCAGAACAAAAGAACTGTGCTTCCTACACAAACAGGGCATATCTTGTTCAACTCAGTATTGGAAATTAATTAATACAGGAGCTCTCTTCAGTCCAATACACTGTATTTGCTGGGAACAGACACAAGTGCTATTTGCACTGTTCATGGCCAGAATAGCCCAATAGTTGTTCTTACCCTGATATAACACTTAATGCTAGAATTTGAAACTGAATGTGTTTCAACTCAGTTTAGGAAGTTGTATTGAACCCTAGTTGGCTTACAAGAAAAACACTCTGATTTGAGAAACAGGCACTCTTGAACTCTACTGTGTTTCCTATAGGGCCAGTACAGTGAGCTAGCTCAGAACAAAAGAACTGTGCTTCCTACACAAACGGGGCATATCTAGTTCAACTCAGTATTGGAAACTGAGTAAAAGAGGAGCTTCTGTTCAGTCCAATACTCTGTATTTGCTGGTAACAGACGCGAGTGCTATTTGCACTGTTTATGGCCAGATAGCACAATAGTGGTGTTCTTACCCTGAATTAACACTTAATGCTAGAACTTGAAACTGAATGTGATTCAACTCTGTTTAGGAAGTTGTATTGAACCCTAGTCGGCCTTACAAGAAAAACACTCTGCTTTTGAGAAACAGGCACTCTTGCACTCTACTGTGTTTCCTATAGGGCCAGTACAGTGAGCTACCTCAGAACAAAAGAACTGTGCTTCCTACAGAAACAGGGCATATCTAGTTCAACTAAGTATTGGAAACTAATTAATACAGGAGCTCTCTTTAGTCCAATACACTGTATTTGCTGGGAACCGACGCGAGTGCTATTTGCAATGTTTATGGCCAGAATAGCCCAATAGTTGTTCTTACCCTGAATTAACACTTAATGCTAGAACTTGAAACTGAATGTGTTTCAACTCAGTTTAGGAAGTTGTATTGAACCCTAGTTGGCTTACAAGAAAAACACTCTGATTTGAGAAACAGGCACTCTTGCACTCTACTGTGTTTCCTATAGGGCCAGTACAGTGAGCTAGCTCAGAACAAAAGAACTGTGCTTCCTACACAAACGGGGCATATCTAGTTCAACTCAGTATTGGAAACTGAGTAAAACAGGACCTTCTGTTCAGTCCAATACTCTGTATTTGCTGGTAACAGACGCGAGTGCTATTTGCACTGTTTATGGCCAGAATAGCACAATAGTGGTGTTCTTACCCTGAATTAACACTTAATGCTAGAAATTGAAACTGAATGTGATTCAACTTCGTTTAGCAATTTGTATTGAACCCTAGTCGGCCCTACAAGAAAAACACTCTCCTTTTGAGAAAAAGGCATTCTTGCACTCTTCTGTTTCCTATAGGGCCAGTACAGTGAGCAAGCTCAGAACAAAAGAACTGTGCTTCTAAGACAAACGGGGCATATCTAGTTCAACTCAGTATTGGAAACTAAGTAAAACAGAAGCTTCTCTTCAGTCCAATACACTGTATTTGCTGGGAACAGAAGCGAGTGCTATTTGCAATGTTTATTGCTAGATTAGCACAATAGTTGTGATCTTACACTGAATTAACACTTAATTCTAGAACTTGAAATTGAATGTGATTTAACTCCGTTTAGGAAGTTGTATTGAACCCTAGTCTGTCTTATAATAAAAACACTCTGCTTTTGAGAAAAAGGAACTCTTGCACTCTACTGTGTTTCTATAGGGCCAGTACAGTGAGCTAGCTCAGAACAAAAGATCTGTGCTTCTAACACAAACGGGGCAAATATAGTTCAACTCAGTATTGCAAACTAAGTAAAAGAGGAGCTTCTCTTCAGTCCAATACACTGTATTTGCTGGGAACAGACGCGAGTGCTATTTGCACTGTTTATTGCCAGAATAGCACAATAGTGGTGTTCTTACCCCGAATTAACACTTAATGCTAGAACTTGAAACTGAATGTGATTCAACTCTGTTTAGGAAGTTGTATTGAACCCTAGTCGGCCTTACAAGAAAAACACTGTGCTTTCGAGAAAAAGGCACTCTTGCACTCTACTGTGTTTCCTATAGGGCCAGTACAGTGAGCTAGCTCAGAACAAAAGAACTGTGCTTCCTACACAAAAAGGGCATATCTAGTTCAACTCACTATTGGAAACTGAGTTAAACAGGAGCTTCTCTTCAGTCCAATACACTGTATTTGCTGGGAACAGACACGAGTGCTATTTGCTCTGTTTTTGGCCCGAATAGCACAATAGTGGTGTTCTTACCCTTGAATTAACACTTAATGCCAGAACTTGAAACTAAATGTGATTCAACTCCGTTTAGGAAGTTGTATTGAACCCTAGTCGGCCCTACAAGAAAAACACTCTGCTTTTGAGAAAAAGGCACTCTTGCACTCTACTGTTTCCTTTAGGGCCAATACAGTGAGCTAACTCAGAACAAAAGAACTGTGCTTCCTACACAAATGGGGCATATCTAGTTCAACTCAGTATTGGAAACTGAGTAAAACATGAGCTTCTCTTCAGTCCAATACACTGTATTTGCTGGGAACAGACGGGAGTGCTATTTGCACTGTTTATGGCCAGAATAGCACAATAGTGGTGTTCTTACCCTGAATTAACACTTAATGCTAGAACTTGAAACTGAATGTGATTCAACTCTGTTTAGGAAGTTGTATTGAACCCTAGTCGGCCTTACAAGGAAAACACTCTGCTTTTGAGAAACAGGCACTCTTGCACTCTACTGTGTTTCCTATAGGGCCAGTACAGTGAGCTAGCTCAGAACAAAAGAACTGTGCTTCCTACAGAAACAGGGCATATCTAGTTCAACTAAGTATTGGAAACTAATTAATACAGGAGCTCTCTTTAGTCCAATACACTGTATTTGCTGGGAACCGACGCGAGTGCTATTTGCAATGTTTATGGCCAGAATAGCCCAATAGTTGTTCTTACCCTGAATTAACACTTAATGCTAGAACTTGAAACTGAATGTGTTTCAACTCAGTTTAGGAAGTTGTATTGAACCCTAGTTGGCTTACAAGAAAAACACTCTGATTTGAGAAACAGGCACTCTTGCACTCTACTGTGTTTCCTATAGGGCCAGTACAGTGAGCTAGCTCAGAACAAAAGAACTGTGCTTCCTACACAAACGGGGCATATCTAGTTCAACTCAGTATTGGAAACTGAGTAAAACAGGACCTTCTGTTCAGTCCAATACTCTGTATTTGCTGGTAACAGACGCGAGTGCTATTTGCACTGTTTATGGCCAGAATAGCACAATAGTGGTGTTCTTACCCTGAATTAACACTTAATGCTAGAAATTGAAACTGAATGTGATTCAACTTCGTTTAGCAATTTGTATTGAACCCTAGTCGGCCCTACAAGAAAAACACTCTCCTTTTGAGAAAAAGGCATTCTTGCACTCTTCTGTTTCCTATAGGGCCAGTACAGTGAGCAAGCTCAGAACAAAAGAACTGTGCTTCTAACACAAACGGGGCATATCTAGTTCAACTCAGTATTGGAAACTAAGTAAAACAGAAGCTTCTCTTCAGTCCAATACACTGTATTTGCTGGGAACAGAAGCGAGTGCTATTTGCAATGTTTATTGCTAGATTAGCACAATAGTTGTGATCTTACACTGAATTAACACTTAATTCTAGAACTTGAAATTGAATGTGATTTAACTCCGTTTAGGAAGTTGTATTGAACCCTAGTCTGTCTTATAATAAAAACACTCTGCTTTTGAGAAAAAGGAACTCTTGCACTCTACTGTGTTTCTATAGGGCCAGTACAGTGAGCTAGCTCAGAACAAAAGATCTGTGCTTCTAACACAAACGGGGCAAATATAGTTCAACTCAGTATTGCAAACTAAGTAAAAGAGGAGCTTCTCTTCAGTCCAATACACTGTATTTGCTGGGAACAGACGCGAGTGCTATTTGCACTGTTTATTGCCAGAATAGCACAATAGTGGTGTTCTTACCCCGAATTAACACTTAATGCTAGAACTTGAAACTGAATGTGATTCAACTCCGTTTAGGAAATTGTATTGAACCCTAGTCGGCCTTACAAGAAAAACACTGTGCTTTCGAGAAAAAGGCACTCTTGCACTCTACTGTGTTTCCTATAGGGCCAGTACAGTGAGCTAGCTCAGAACAAAAGAACTGTGCTTCCTACACAAAAAGGGCATATCTAGTTCAACTCAGTATTGGAAACTGAGTAAAACAGGAGCTTCTCTTCATGCCAATACACTATATTTGCTGGGAACAGACGCGAGTGCTATTTTCTCTGTTTATGGCCCGAATAGCACAATAGTGGTGTTCTTACCCCGAATTAACACTTAATGCTAGAACTTGAAACTGAATGTGATTCAACTCTGTTTAGGAAGTTGTATTGAACCCTAGTCGGCCTTACAAGAAAAACACTGTGCTTTCGAGAAAAAGGCACTCTTGCACTCTACTGTGTTTCCTATAGGGCCAGTACAGTGAGCTAGCTCAGAACAAAAGAACTGTGCTTCCTACACAAAAAGGGCATATCTAGTTCAACTCAGTATTGGAAACTGAGTAAACAGGAGCTTCTCTTCAGTCCAATACTCTGTATTTGTTGGTAACAGACGCGAGTGCTATTTGCACTGTTTATGGCCAGAATAGCACAATAGTGGTGTTCTTACCCTGAATTAACACTTAATGCTAGAACTTGAAACTGAATGTGATTCAACTTCGTTTAGGAAGTTGTATTGAACCCTAGTCGGCCCTACAAGAAAAACACTCTGCTTTTGAGAAAAAGGCACTCTTGCTCTCTACTGTTTCCTTTAGGGCCAGTACAGTGAGCTAGCTCAGAACAAAAGAACTGTGCTTCCTACACAAATGGGGCATATCTAGTTCAACTCAGTATTGGAAACTGAGTAAAACAGGAGCTTCTCTTCAGTCCAATACACTGTATTTGCTGGGAACAGACGAGAGTGCTATTTGCACTGTTTTTGGCCAGAATAGCACAATAGTGGTGTTTTACCCTGAATTAACACTTAATGCTAGAACTTGAAACTGAATGTGATTCCACTCCGTTTAGGAAGTTGTATTGAACCCTAGTCGGCCTTACAAGAAAAACACTCTGCTTTTGAGAAACAGGCACTCTTGCACTCTACTGTGTTTCCTATAGGGCCTGTACAGTGAGCTAGCTCAGAACAAAAGAATTGTGCTTCCTACACAAACGGGACAATCTAGTTCAACCCAGTATTGGAAACTTAGTAAAACAGGAGCTTCTCTTCAGTCCAATACACTGTATTTGCTGGGAACAGAAGCGAGTGCTATTTGCACTGTTTATGGCTATAATAGCACAATAGTGGTGATATTACACTGAATTAACACTTAATGCTAGAACTTGAAACTAAATATGATTTAACTCAGTTTAGGAAGTTGTATTGAACCATAGTCGGCTTTACAAGAAAAACACTCTGCTTTTGAGAAACAGGCACTCTTACACTCTACTGTGTTCCTTATAGGGCCAGTACAGTGAGCTAGCTCAGAATGGGAGAACTGTGCTTCCTACCCAAACAGGGCATATCTAGTTCTACTCAATATTGGAAACAAAGTAAAACTGGAGCTTCTCTTCAGTCCAATACACTGTATTTGCTGGGAACAAACGTGAGTCTATTTGCACTGTTCATGGCCAGAATAGCACAATAGTGGTGTTCTTACCCTGAATTAACACTTAATGCTAGAATATGAAAATGAATGTGTTTCAACTCAGTTTAGGACGTTTTATTGAACCCTAGTCGGTCTTACAAGAAACATGCTCTGCTTTTGAGAAAAAGGCACTCTTGCACTCTACTGTGTTTCCTATAGGGCCAGTACAGTGAGCTAGCTCAGAACAAAAGAACTGTGCTTCCTACACAAACGGGGCATATCTAATTCAACCCAGTATTGGAAAATGAGTAAAAAAGGAGCTTCTCTTCAGTCCAATGCATTGTATTTGCTGGGAACTGATGCGAGTGCTATTTGTACTGTTTATTGCCAGAATAGAACAATAGTGGTGTTCTTACCCTGAATTAACACTTAATGCTAGAACTTGAAACTGAATGTGATTCAACTCCGTTTAGGAAGTTGTATTGAACCCTAGTCGTCCTTACAAGAAAAATACTCTGTTTTTAGAAAAAGGCACTCTTGCAATCTACTGTGTTTCCTATAGGGCCAGTACAGAGAGCTAGCTCAGAACAAAAGAACTGTGCTTCCTACACAAATGGGGCATATCTAGTTCAACTCAGTATTGGAAACTGAGTAAAACAGGAGCTTCTCTTCAGTCCAATACACTGTATTTGCTGGGAACAGACGAGAGTGCTATTTGCACTGTTTTTGGCCAGAATTGCACAATAGTGGTGTTTTACCCTGAATTAACACTTAATGCTAGAACTTGAAACTGAATGTGATTCCACTCCGTTTAGGATGTTGTATTGAACCCTAGTCGGCCTTACAAGAAAAACACTCTGCTTTTGAGAAACAGGCACTCTTGCACTCTACTGTGTTTCCTATAGGGCCAGTACAGTGAGCTAGCTCAGAAAAAAAGAACTGTGCTTCCTACACAAACAGGGCATATCTAGTTCAACTAAGTATAGGAAACTAATTAAAATAGGAGCTTCTTTTCAGTCCAATACACTTTTTTTTGCTGGGAACAGACGCGAGTGCTATTTGCACTGTTTATGGCCAGAATAGCACAATAGTGGTATTCTTACCCTGAATTAACACTTAATGCTAGAACTTGAAACTCAATGTGTTTCAACTCAGTTTAGGAAGTTGTATTGAACCCTAGTTGGCCTTACAAGAAAAACACTCTGCTTTTGAGAAACAGGCACTCTTGCACTCTACTGTGTTTCCTATAGGGCAAGTACAGTGAGGTATCTCAGAACAAAAGAACTGTGCTTCCTACACAAACGGGGCATATCTAGTTCAACTCAGTATTGGAAACTGAGTAAAACAGGAGTTTCCCTTCAGTCCAATACACTGTATTTGCTGGGAACAGACACGAGTGCTATTTGCACTGTTTATGTCTAGAATAGCACAATAGTGGTGTTCTTACCCTGAATTAACACTTAATGCTAGAACTTGAAACTGAATGTGATTACACTCCGTTTAGGAAGTTGTATTGAACCCTAGTCGGCCCTACAAGAAAAACACTCTGCTTTTGAACAAAAGGCACTCTTGCACTCTACTGTTTCCTATAGGGCCAGTACAGTGAGCTAGCTCAGAACAAAAGAACTGTGCTTCCTACACAAATGGGGCATATCTAGTTCAACTCAGTATTGGAAACTAAGTAAAACAGAAGCTTCTCTTCAGTCCAATAAACTGTATTTGCTGGGAACAGACAAGAGTTCTATTTGCACTGTTTATGGCTAGAATAGCACAATATCGGTGATCTTACACTGAATTAACACTTAATTCTAGAACTTGAAACTGAATGTGATTCAACTCTGTTTAGGAAGTTGTATTGAACCCTAGTCGGCCTTACAAAAAAAACACTCTGCTTTTCAGAAACAGGCACTCTTGCACTCTACTGTTTTTCCTATAGGGCCAGTACAGTGAGGTTGCTCAGAACAAAAGAACTGTGCTTCCTACACAAACGGGGCATATCTATTTCAACTCAGTGTTGGAAACTAAGTAAAACAGGAGCTTCTCTTCAGTCCAATACACTGTATTTGCTGGGAACAGATGCCAGTGCTATTTGCACTGTTTATGGCCAGAAAAGCACAATTGTGGTGTTCTTATCCTGAATTAACACTTAATGCTAGAACTTGAAACTGAATGTGATTCAACTCCGTTTAGGAAGTTGTATTGAACCCTATTCGGTCTTACAATAAAAACAACCTGCTTTTGAGAAACAGGCACTCTTGCACTCTACTGTGTTTCATCCTATAGGGCCAGTACAGTGAGCTAGCTCAGAACAAGAGAACTGTGCTTCCTACACAAAGGGGGCATATCTAGTTCAACTCAGTATTGGAAACTAAGTAAAACAGGAGCTTCTCTTCAGTCCAATACACTGTATTTGCTGGGAACAGATACGAGTGCTATTTGCACTGTTTATGTTAGAATAGCACAATATCGGTGATATTACACTGAATTAACACTTAATTCTAGAACTTGAAACTGAATGTGATTCAACTCCGTTTAGGAAGTTGTATTGAACCCTAGTCGGCCTTACAAAAAAAACACTCTGCTTTTCAGAAACAGGCACTCTTGCACTCTACTGTTTTTCCTGTAGGGCCAGTAGAGTGAGGTAGCTCAGAAAAAATGAACTGTGCTTCCTACACAAACGGGGCATATCTAGTTCAACTCAGTATTGGAAAATGAGTAAAGCAGGAGCTTCTCTTCAGTCCAATACACTGTATTTGCTGGGAACAGACACGAGTGCTATTTGCACTGTTTATTGCCAGAATAGCACAATAGTGGTGTTCTTACCCCGAATTAACACTTAATGCTAGAACTTGAAACTGAATGAGCTTCAACTCAGTTTAGGAAGTTGTATTGACCCCTAGTCGGTCTTACAAGAAAAACGCTCTGCTTGTGAGAAAAAGGCACTCTTGCACTCTACTGTGTTTCCTATAGGGACAGTACAGTGAGCTAGCTCAGAACAAAAGTACTGTGCTTCCCACACAAACAGGGCATATCTAGTTCAGCTCAGTATTGGAAACTAAGAAAAACAGGAGCTTCTCTTCAGTCCAATGCACTGTATTTGCTGGGAACAGAGGGGAGTGCTATTTGCACTGTTTATGGCCAGAATAGCACAATAGTGGTGTTCTTACCCTGAATTAACACTTAATGCTAGAACTTGAAACTGAATGTGATTCAACTCCGTTTAGGAAGTTGTATTGAACCCTAGTCGGCCTTACAATTAAAAATACTCTGCTTTTGAGAAAAAGGCACTCTTGCACTCTACTGTGTTTCCTATTGGGCCAGTACAGTGAGCTAGCTCAGAACAAAAGAACTGTGCTTCCTACACAAATGGGGCATATCTAGTTCAACTCAGTATTGGAAACTAAGTAAAACAGAAGCTTCTCCTCAGTCCAATAAACTGTATTTGCTGGGAACAGACACGAGTTCTATTTGCACTGTTTATGGCTAGAATAGCACAATATCGGTGATCTTACACTGAATTAACACTTAATTCTAGAACTTGAAACTGAATGTGATTCAACTGCGTTTAGGAAGTTGTATTGAACCCTAGTCGGCCTTACAAAAAAAACACTCTGCTTTTCAGAAACAGGCACTCTTGCACTCTACTGTTTTTCCTATAGAGCCAGTACAGTGAGGTAGCTCAGAACAAAAGAACTGTGCTTCCTACACAAACGGGGCATATCTAGTTCAACTCAGTATTGGAAACTGAGTAAAGCAGGAACCTCTCTTTAGTCCAATACACTTTATTTTCTGGGAACAGACGCGAGTGCTATTTGCACTGTTTATTGCCAGAATAGCCCAATAGTGGTGTTCTTACCCTGAATTAACACTTACTGGTAAGAACTTGAAACTGAATGTGTTTCAACTCAGTTTAGGAAGTTGTATTGAACCCTAGTTGGCCTTACAAGAAAAACACTCTGCTTTTGAGAAACAGGCACTCTTGCACTCTACTGTGTTTCCTATAGGGCCAGTACAGAGAGCTAGCTCAGAACAAAAGAACCCTGCTTCCTACACAAACGGGGCTATCTAGTTCAACTCAGTGTTGGAAACTAAGTAAAACAGGAGCTTCTCTTCAGTCCAATACACTGTATTTGCTGGGAACAGATGCCAGTGCTATTTGCACTGTTTATGGCCAGAAAAGCACAATAGTGGTGTTCTTATCCTGAATTAACACTTAATGCTAGAACTTGAAACTGAATGTGATTCAACTCCGTTTAGGAAGTTGTATTGAACCCTAGTCGGCCTTACAAGAAAAACAACCTGCTTTTGAGAAACAGGCACTCTTGCACTCTACTGTGTTTCATCCTATAGGGCCAGTACTGTGAGCTAGCTCAGAAGAAGAGAACTGTGCTTCCTACACAAAGGGGGCATATCTAGTTCAACTCAGTATTGGAAACTAAGTAAAACAGGAGCTTCTCCTCAGTCCAATACACTGTATTTGCTGGGAACAGACACGAGTGCTATTTGCACTGTTTATGACTAGAATAGCACAATATCGGTGATATTACACTGAATTAACACTTAATTCTAGAACTTGAAACTGAATGTGATTCAACTCCTTTTATGAAGTTGTATTGAACCCTAGTCGGCCTTACAAAAAAAACACTCTGCTTTTCAGAAACAGGCACTCTTGCACTCTACTGATTTTCCTATAGGGCCAGTACAGTGAGGTAGCTCAGAAAAAATGAACTGTGCTTCCTACACAAACGGGGCATATCTTGTTCAACTCAGTATTGGAAACTGAGTAAAGCAGGAGCTACTCTTCAGTCCAATACACTGTATTTGCTGGCAACAGACGCGAGTGCTATTTGCACTGTTTATTGCCAGAATAGCACAATAGTGGTGTTCTTACCCTGAATTAACACTTAATGCTAGAACTTGAAACTGAATGTGATTCAACTCCGTTTAGGAAGTTGTATTGAACCCTAGTCGGCCTTACAACAAAAATACTCTGCTTTTGAGAAAAAGGCACTCTTACACTCTACTGTGTTTCCTATTGGGCCAGTACAGTGAGCTAGCTCAGAACAAGAGAACTGTGCTTCCTACACAAAGGGGGCATATCTAGTTCAACTCAGTATTGGAAACTAAGTAAAACAGGAGCTTCTCCTCAGTCCAATACACTGTATTTGCTGGGAACAGACACGAGTGCTATTTGCACTGTTTATGACTAGAATAGCACAATATCGGTGATATTACACTGAATTAACACTTAATTCTAGAACTTGAAACTGAATGTGATTCAACTCCTTTTATGAAGTTGTATTGAACCCTAGTCGGCCTTACAAAAAAAACACTCTGCTTTTCAGAAACAGGCACTCTTGCACTCTACTGATTTTCCTATAGGGCCAGTACAGTTAGGTAGCTCAGAAAAAATGAACTGTGCTTCCTACACAAACGGGGCATATCTAGTTCAACTCAGTATTGGAAACTGAGTAAAGCAGGAGCTACTCCTCAGTCCAATACACTGTATTTGCTGGCAACAGACACAAGTGCTATTTGCACTGTTTATTGCCAGAATAGCACAATAGTGTTGTTCTTACCCTGAGTTAACACTTAATGCTAGAACTTGAAACTGAATGTGATTCAACTCTGTTTAGGAAGTTGTACTAAACCCTATTCGGTCTTACAATAAAAACACTCTGCTTTTGAGAAACAGGCACTCTTGCACTATACTGTGTTTCCTATAGGGCCAGTACAGTGAGCTAGCTCAGAACAAAAGAACTGTGCTTCCTACACAAACGGGGCATATCTAGTTCCACTCAGTATTGGAAACTAAGTAAAACAGGAGCTTCTCTTCAGTCCAATACACTGTATTTGCTGGGAACAGACGCAAGTGCTATTTGCACTGTTTATGGCCAGAATAACACAATAGTGGTGTTCTTTACCTGAATTAACACTTAATGATAGAACTTGAAACTGAATGTGATTCAACTCCGTTTAAGAAGTTGTATTGAACCCTAGTCTGCCCTCCAATAAATATACTCTGCTTTTGAGAAAAAGGCACTCCTGCACTCTACTGTGTTTCCTATTGGGCCAGTAAAGTGAGCTAGCTCAGAACAAAAGAACTGTGCTTCCTACACAAATGGGGCATATCTAGTTCAACTCAGTATTGGAAACTAAGTAAAACAGAAGCTTCTCTTCAGTCCAATAAACTGTATTTGCTTGGAACAGACACGAGTTCTATTTGCACTGTTTATGGCTAGAATAGCACAATATCGGTGATCTTACACTGAATTAACACTTAATTCTAGAACTTGAAACTGAATGTGCTTCAACTCAGTTTAGGAAGTTGTATTGAACCCTAGTCGGCGTTACAAGGAAAACACTCTACTTTTGTGAAACAGACACTCTTGCACTCTACTGTGTTTCCTATAGGGCCAGTACAGTGAGGTAGCTCAGAACAAAAGAACTGTGCTTCCTACACAAACGGGGCATATCTAGTTCAACTCAGTATTGGAAACTGAGTAAAGCAGGAACCTCTCTTCAGTCCAATACACTTTATTTTCTGGGAACAGACGCGAGTGCTATTTGCACTGTTTATTGCCAGAATAGCCCAATAGTGGTGTTCTTACCCTGAATTAACACTTACTGGTAAGAACTTGAAACTGAATGTGTTTCAACTCAGTTTAGGAAGTTGTATTGAACCCTAGTTGGCCTTACAAGAAAAACACTCTGCTTTTGAGAAACAGGCACTCTTGTACTCTACTGTGTTTCCTATAGGGCCAGTACAGAGAGCTAGCTCAGAACAAAAGAACTCTGCTTCCTACACAAACGGGGCATATCTAGTTCAACTCAGTGTTGGAAACTAAGTAAAACAGGAGCTTCTCTTCAGTCCAATACACTGTATTTGCTGGGAACAGATGCCAGTGCTATTTGCACTGTTTATTGCTTAAATAGCACAATAGTGGTGATCGTACCCTGAATTAACACTTAATTCTAGAACTTGAAACTGAATGTGATTTAACTCTGTTTAGGAAGTTGTATTGAACCCTAGTCAGACATAAAATAAAAACAGTCTGCTTTTAAAAAACAGGAACTCTTGCACTCTACTGTGTTTTCTATAGGGTCAGTACAGTGAGCTAGCTCAGAACAAAAGAACTGTGCTTCCTACACAAACGGGCCATATCTAGTTCAACTCAGTATTGGAAACTGAGTAAAACAGGAGCTTCTCTTCAGTCCAATACACTGTATTTGCTGGGAACAGATGTGAGTGCTATTTGCACTGTTTATGGCTCGAATAGCACAATAGTGGTGATCTTACAATTAATTAACACTTAATTCTAGAACTAGAAACTGAATGGGATTCAACTCCGTTTAGGAAGTTGTATTGAACCCTAGTCTGTCTTACAATAAAAAAAACTCTGCTTTTGAGAAACAGGAACTCTTGCACTCTATTGTGTTTTCTATAGGGCCGGTACAGTGAGCTAGCTCACAACAAAAGAACTGTGCTTCTAACACAAACGGGCCATATCTAGTTCAACTCAGTATTGGAAACTAAATAAAACAGGAGCTTCTCTTCAGTCCAATAAACTGTATTTGCTGGGAACAGACAAGAGTTCTATTTGCACTGTTTATGGCTAGAATAGCACAATATCGGTGATCTTACAATGAATTAACACTTAATTCTAGAACTTGAAACTGAATGTGATTCAACTCTGTTTAGGAAGTTGTATTGAACCCTAGTCGGCCTTACAAAAAAAACACTCTGCTTTTCAGAAACAGGCACTCTTGCACTCTACTGTTTTTCCTATAGGGCCAGTACAGTGAGGATGCTCAGAACAAAAGAACTGTGCTTCCTACACAAACGGGGCATATCTAGTTCAACTCAGTATTGGAAACTGAGTAAAGCAGGAGCTTCTCTTCAGTCCAATACACTTTATTTGGTGGGAACAGACGCGAGTGCTATTTGCACTGTTTATGGCCAGAATAGCACAATAGTGGTGTTCTTACCCTGAATTAACACTTAATGCTAGAACTTGAAACTGAATGTGTTTCAACTCAGTTTAGGAGTTTGTATTGATTCCTAGTTGGCCTTACAATAAAAACACTCTGCTTTTGAGAAACAGGCACTCTTGGACTCTACTGTGTTTCCTATAGGGCCAGTACAGTGAGCTAGCTCAGAACAAAAGAACTGTGCTTCCTACACAACGGGGCATATCTAGTTCAACTCAGTATTCGAACCTAAGTAAAACAGGAGCTTCTCTTCAGTCCAATACACTGTATTTGCTGGGAACTGACGCGAGTGCTATTTGCACTGTTTATGGCCAGAATAGCACATTAGTGGTGTTCTTAGCCTGAATTAACACTTAATGCTAGAACTTGAAACTGAATGTGATTAAACTCAGTTTAGGAAGTTGTATTGAACCCTAGTCTGTCTTACAATAAAAACACTCTGCTTTTGTGAAACAGGCACTCTTGCACTCTACTGTGTTTCCTATAGGGCCAGTACAGTGAGCTAGCTCAGAACAAAAGAACTGTGCTTCCTACCCAAACAGCGCATATCTAGTTCAACTCAGTATTGGAAAAGATGTAAAACAGGAGCTTCTATTCAGTCCAGTACACTGTATTTGCTGGGAACAGACGCGAGTGCTATTTGCACTGTTTATGGCCAGAATAGCACAATAGTGGTGTTCTTACCCTGAATTAACACTTAATGCTAGAACTTGAAACTGAATGTGATTCAACTCTCTTTAGGTAATTGTATTGAACTCTAGTCGGCTTTACAAGAAAAACACTCTGCTTTTGAGAAACAGGCACTCTTGCACTCTATTGTGTTTCCTATAGGGCCAGTACAGTGAGGTAGCTCAGAACAAAAGAACTGTGCTTCCTACACAAACGGGACATATCTAGTTCAACTCAGTATTGGAAACAAAGTAAAACAGGAACTTCTCTTCAGTCCAATACACTTTTTTTGCTGGGAACAGACGCGAGTGCTATTTGCACTGTTTATGGCCAGAATAGCACAATAGTGGTGTTCTTACCCTGAATTAACACTTAATGCTAGAACTTGAAACTGAATGTGATTCAACTCCGTTTAGGAAGTTGTATTGAACCCTATTCGGTCTTACAATAAAAATAACCTGCTTTTGAGAAACAGTTACTCTTGCACTCTACTGTGTTTCATCCTATAGGGCCAGTACAGTGAGCTAGCTAAGAACAAGAGAACTGTGTGTCCTACACAAAGGGGGCATATCTAGTTCAACTCAGTATTGGAAACTAAGTAAAACAGGAGCTTCTCTTCAGTCCAATACACTGTATTTGCTGGGAACAGACACGAGTGCTATTTGCACTGTTTATGACTAGAATAGCACAATATCGGTGATATTACACTGAATTAACACTTAATTCTAGAACTTGAAACTGAATGTGATTCAACTCCTTTTAGGAAGTTGTATTGAACCCTAGTCGGCCTTACAAAAAAAACACTCTGCTTTTCAGAAACAGGCACTCTTGCACTCTACTGTTTTTCCTATAGGGCCAGTACAGTGAGGTAGCTCAGAAAAAATGAACTGTGCTTCCTACACAAACGGGGCATATCTAGTTCAACTCAGTATTGGAAAATGAGTAAAGCAGGAGCTTCTCTTCAGTCCAATACACTGTATTTGCTGGGAACAGACACGAGTGCTATTTGCACTGTTTATTGCCAGAATAGCACAATAGTGGTGTTCTTACCCCGAATTAACACTTAATGCTAGAACTTGAAACTGAATGTGATTCAACTCCGTTTAGGAAGTTGTATTGAACCCTAGTCGGCCTTACAATTAAAAATACTCTGCTTTTGAGAAAAAGGCACTCTTGCACTCTACTGTGTTTCCTATTGGGCCAGTACAGTGAGCTAGCTCAGAACAAAAGAACTGTGCTTCCTACACAAATGGGGCATATCTAGTTCAACTCAGTATTGGAAACTGAGTAAAACAGAAGCTTCTCCTCAGTCCAATAAACAGTATTTGCTGGGAACAGACACGAGTTCTATTTGCACTGTTTATGGCTAGAAGAGCACAATATCGGTGATCTTACACTGAATTAACACTTAATTTTAGAACTTGACACTGAATGTGATTCAACTCCGTTTAGGAAATTGTATTGAACCCTAGTCGGCCTTACAAAAAAAACACTCTGCTTTTCAGAAACAGGCACTCTTGCACTCTACTGTTTTTCCTATAGGGCCAGTACAGTGAGGTAGCTCAGAACAAAAGAACTGTGCTTCCTACACAAACGGGGCATATCTAGTTCAACTAGGTATTGGAAACTGAGTAAAGCAGGAGCTTCTCTTCAGTCCAATACACTTTATTTTCTGGGAACAGACGCGAGTGCTATTTGCACTGTTTATTGCCAGAATAGCCCAATAGTGGTGTTCTTACCCTGAATTAACACTTACTGGTAAGAACTTGAAACTGAATGTGTTTCAACTCAGTTTAGGAAGTTGTATTGAACCCTAGTTGGCCTTACAAGAAAAACACTCTGCTTTTGAGAAACAGGCACTCTTGCACTCTACTGTGTTTCCTATAGGGCCAGTACAGAGAACTAGCTCATAACAAAAGAACTCTGCTTCCTACACAAACGGGGCATATCTAGTTCAACTCAGTGTTGGAAACTAAGTAAAACAGGAGCTTCTCTTCAGTCCAATACACTGTATTTGCTGGGAACAGATGCCAGTGCTATTTGCACTGTTTATGGCCAGAAAAGCACAATAGTGGTGTTCTTATCCTGAATTAACACTTAATGCTAGAACTTGAAACTGAAGGTGATTCAACTCCGTTTAGGAAGTTGTATTGAACCCTATTCGGTATTACAATAAAAACAACCTGCTTTTGAGAAACAGGCACTCTTGCACTCTACTGTGTTTCATCCTATAGGGCCAGTACAGTGAGCTAGCTCAGAACAAGAGAACTGTGCTTCCTACACAAACGGGGCATATCTAGTTCAACTCAGTATTGGAAACTAAGTAAAACAGGAGCTTCTCTTCAGTCCAATACACTGTATTTGCTGGGAACAGACACGAGTGCTATTTGCACTGTTTATGTTAGAATAGCACAATATCGGTGATATTACACTGAATTAACACTTAATTCTAGAACTTGAAACTGAATGTGATTCAACTCCGTTTAGGAAGTTGTATTGAACCCTAGTCGGCCTTACAAAAAAAACACTCTGCTTTTCAGAAACAGGCACTCTTGCACTCTACTGTTTTTCCTATTGGGCCAGTACAGTGAGGTAGCTCAGAAAAAATGAACTGTGCTTCCTACACAAACGGGGCATATCTAGTTCAACTCAGTATTGGAAAATGAGTAAAGCAGGAGCTTCTCTTCAGTCCAATACACTGTATTTGCTGGGAACAGACACGAGTGCTATTTGCACTGTTTATTGCCAGAATAGCACAATAGTGGTGTTCTTACCCCGAATTAACACTTAATGCTAGAAATTGAAACTGAATGAACTTCAACTCAGTTTAGGAAGTTGTATTGAACCCTAGTTGGCCTTACAAGAAAAACACTCTGCTTTTGAGAAACAGGCACTCTTGCACTCTACTGTGTTTCCTATAGGGCCAGTACAGAGAGCTAGCTCAGAACAAAAGAACTCTGCTTCCTACACAAACGGGGCATATCTAGTTCAACTCAGTGTTGGAAACTAAGTAAAACAGGAGCTTCTCTTCAGTCCAATACACTGTATTTGCTGGGAACAGATGCCAGTGCTATTTGCACTGTTTATTGCTTAAATAGCACAATAGTGGTGATCGTACCCTGAATTAACACTTAATTCTAGAACTTGAAACTGAATGTGATTTAACTCTGTTTAGGAAGTTGTATTGAACCCTAGTCAGACATAAAATAAAAACAGTCTGCTTTTAAGAAACAGGAACTCTTGCACTCTACTGTGTTTTCTATAGGGTCAGTACAGTGAGCTAGCTCAGAACAAAAGAACTGTGCTTCCTACACAAACGGGCCATATCTAGTTCAACTCAGTATTGGAAACTGAGTAAAACAGGAGCTTCTCTTCAGTCCAATACACTGTATTTGCTGGGAACAGATGTGAGTGCTATTTGCACTGTTTATGGCTCGAATAGCACAATAGTGGTGATCTTATAATTAATTAACACTTAATTCTAGAACTAGAAACTGAATGGGATTCAACTCCGTTTAGGAAGTTGTATTGAACCCTAGTCTGTCTTACAATAAAAAAAACTCTGCTTTTGAGAAACAGGAACTCTTGCACTCTATTGTGTTTTCTATAGGGCCAGTACAGTGAGCTAGCTCACAACAAAAGAACTGTGCTTCTAACACAAACGGGCCATATCTAGTTCAACTCAGTATTGGAAACTAAATAAAACAGGAGCTTCTCTTCAGTCCAATAAACTGTATTTGCTGGGAACAGACAAGAGTTCTATTTGCACTGTTTATGGCTAGAATAGCACAATATCGGTGATCTTACACTGAATTAACACTTAATTCTAGAACTTGAAACTGAATGTGATTCAACTCTGTTTAGGAAGTTGTATTGAACCCTAGTCGGCCTTACAAAAAAAACACTCTGCTTTTCAGAAACAGGCACTCTTGCACTCTACTGTTTTTCCTATAGGGCCAGTACAGTGAGGATGCTCAGAACAAAAGAACTGTGCTTCCTACACAAACGGGGCATATCTAGTTCAACTCAGTATTGGAAACTGAGTAAAGCAGGAGCTTCTCTTCAGTCCAATACACTTTATTTGGTGGGAACAGACGCGAGTGCTATTTGCACTGTTTATGGCCAGAATAGCACAATAGTGGTGTTCTTACCCTGAATTAACACTTAATGCTAGAACTTGAAAGTGAATGTGTTTCAACTCAGTTTAGGAGTTTGTATTGATTCCTAGTTGGCCTTACAATAAAAACACTCTGCTTTTGAGAAACAGGCACTCTTGGACTCTACTGTGTTTCCTATAGGGCCAGTACAGTGAGCTAGCTCAGAACAAAAGAACTGTGCTTCCTACACAACGGGGCATATCTAGTTCAACTCAGTATTCGAACCTAAGTAAAACAGGAGCTTCTCTTCAGTCCAATACACTGTATTTGCTGGGAACTGACGCGAGTGCTATTTGCACTGTTTATTGCCAGAATAGCACAATAGTGGTGTTCTTACCCCGAATTAACACTTAATGCTAGAACTTGAAACTGAATGTGATTCAACTCCGTTTAGGAAGTTGTATTGAACCCTAGTCGGCCTTACAATTAAAAATACTCTGCTTTTGAGAAAAAGGCACTCTTGCACTCTACTGTGTTTCCTATTGGGCCAGTACAGTGAGCTAGCTCAGAACAAAAGAACTGTGCTTCCTACACAAATGGGGCATATCTAGTTCAACTCAGTATTGGAAACTGAGTAAAACAGAAGCTTCTCCTCAGTCCAATAAACAGTATTTGCTGGGAACAGACACGAGTTCTATTTGCACTGTTTATGGCTAGAAGAGCACAATATCGGTGATCTTACACTGAATTAACACTTAATTTTAGAACTTGACACTGAATGTCATTCAACTCCGTTTAGGAAATTGTATTGAACCCTAGTCGGCCTTACAAAAAAAACACTCTGCTTTTCAGAAACAGGCACTCTTGCACTCTACTGTTTTTCCTATAGGGCCAGTACAGTGAGGTAGCTCAGAACAAAAGAACTGTGCTTCCTACACAAACGGGGCATATCTAGTACAACTAGGTATTGGAAACTGAGTAAAGCAGGAGCTTCTCTTCAGTCCAATACACTTTATTTTCTGGGAACAGACACGAGTGCTATTTGCACTGTTTATTGCCAGAATAGCCCAATAGTGGTGTTCTTACCCTGAATTAACACTTACTGGTAAGAACTTGAAAGTGAATGTGTTTCAACTCAGTTTAGGAAGTTGTATTGAACCCTAGTTGGCCTTACAAGAAAAACACTCTGCTTTTGAGAAACAGGCACTCTTGCACTCTACTGTGTTTCCTATAGGGCCAGTACAGAGAACTAGCTCATAACAAAAGAACTCTGCTTCCTACACAAACGCGGCATATCTAGTTCAACTCAGTGTTGGAAACTAAGTAAAACAGGAGCTTCTCTTCAGTCCAATACACTGTATTTGCTGGGAACAGATGCCAGTGCTATTTGCACTGTTTATGGCCAGAAAAGCACAATAGTGGTGTTCTTATCCTGAATTAACACTTAATGCTAGAACTTGAAACTGAAGGTGATTCAACTCCGTTTAGGAAGTTGTATTGAACCCTATTCGGTCTTACAATAAAAACAACCTGCTTTTGAGAAACAGGCACTCTTGCACTCTACTGTGTTTCATCCTATAGGGCCAGTACAGTGAGCTAGCTCAGAACAAGAGAACTGTGCTTCCTACACAAACGGGGCATATCTAGTTCAACTCAGTATTGGAAACTAAGTAAAACAGGAGTTTCTCTTCAGTACAATACACTGTATTTGCTGGGAACAGACACGAGTGCTATTTGCACTGTTTATGTTAGAATAGCACAATATCGGTGATATTACACTGAATTAACACTTAATTCTAGAACTTGAAACTGAATGTGATTCAACTCCGTTTAGGAAGTTGTATTGAACCCTAGTCGGCCTTACAAAAAAAACACTCTGCTTTTCAGAAACAGGCACTCTTGCACTCTACTGTTTTTCCTATTGGGCCAGTACAGTGAGGTAGCTCAGAAAAAATGAACTGTGCTTCCTACACAAACAGGGCATATCTAGTTCAACTCAGTATTGGAAAATGAGTAAAGCAGGAGCTTCTCTTCAGTCAAATACACTGTATTTGCTGGGAACAGACACGAGTGCTATTTGCACTGTTTATTGCCAGAATAGCACAATAGTGGTGTTCTTACCCCGAATTAACACTTAATGCTAGAACTTGAAACTGAATGTGATTCAACTCCGTTTAGGAAGTTGTATTGAACCCTAGTCGGCCTTACAATTAAAAATACTCTGCTTTTGAGAAAAAGGCACTCTTGCACTCTACTGTGTTTCCTATTGGGCCAGTACAGTGAGCTAGCTCAGAACAAAAGAACTGTGCTTCCTACACAAATGGGGCATATCTAGTTCAACTCAGTATTGGAAACTGAGTAAAACAGAAGCTTGTCCTCAGTCCAATAAACAGTATTTGCTGGGAACAGACACGAGTTCTATTTGCACTGTTTATGGCTAGAAGAGCACAATATCGGTGATCTTACACTGAATTAACACTTAATTTTAGAACTTGACACTGAATGTGATTCAACTCCGTTTAGGAAGTTGTATTGAACCCTAGTCGGCCTTACAAAAAAAACACTCTGCTTTTCAGAAACAGGCACTCTTGCACTCTACTGTTTTTCCTATAGGGCCAGTACAGTGAGGTAGCTCAGAACAAAAGAACTGTGCTTCCTACACAAACGGGGCATATCTAGTTCAACTCAGTATTGGAAACTGAGTAAAGCAGGAGCTTCTCTTCAGTCCAATACACTTTATTTTCTGGGAACAGACGCGAGTGCTATTTGCACTGTTTATTGCCAGAATAGCCCAATAGTGGTGTTCTTACCCTGAATTAACACTTACTGGTAAGAACTTGAAAGTGAATGTGTTTCAACTCAGTTTAGGAAGTTGTATTGAACCCTAGTTGGCCTTACAAGAAAAACACTCTGCTTTTGAGAAACAGGCACTCTTGCACTCTACTGTGTTTCCTATAGGGCCAGTACAGAGAACTAGCTCATAACAAAAGAACTCTGCTTCCTACACAAACGGGGCATATCTAGTTCAACTCAGTGTTGGAAACTAAGTAAAACACGAGCTTCTCTTCAGTCCAATACACTGTATTTGCTGGGAACAGATGCCAGTGCTATTTGCACTGTTTATGGCCAGAAAAGCACAATAGTGGTGTTCTTATCCTGAATTAACACTTAATGCTAGAACTTGAAACTGAATGTGATTCAACTCCGTTTAGGAAGTTGTATTGAACCCTATTCGGTCTTACAATAAAAACAACCTGCTTTTGAGAAACAGGCACTCTTGCACTCTACTGTGTTTCATCCTATAGGGCCAGTACAGTGAGCTAGCTCAGAACAAGAGAACTGTGCTTCCTACACAAAGGGGGCATATCTAGTTCAACTCAGTATTGGAAACTAAGTAAAACAGGAGCTTCTCTTCAGTCCAATACACTGTATTTGCTGGGAACAGACACGAGTGCTATTTGCACTGTTTATGTTAGAATAGCACAATATCGGTGATCTTACACTGAATTAACACTTAATTCTAGAACTTGAAACTGAATGTGATTCAACTCCGTTTAGGAAGTTGTATTGAACCCTAGTCGGCCTTAGAAAAAAAACACTCTGCTTTTCAGAAACAGGCACTCTTGCACTCTACTGTTTTTCCTATAGGGCCAGTACAGTGAGGTAGCTCAGAACAAAAGAACTGTGCTTCCTACACAAACGGGGCATATCTAGTTCAACTCAGTATTGGAAACTGAGTAAAGCAGGAGCTTCTCTTCAGTCCAATACACTTTATTTTCTGGGAACAGACGCGAGTGCTATTTGCACTGTTTATTGCCAGAATAGCCCAATAGTGGTGTTCTTACCCTGAATTAACACTTACTGGTAAGAACTTGAAACTGAATGTGTTTCAACTCAGTTTAGGAAGTTGTATTGAACCCTAGTTGGCCTTACAAGAAAAACACTCTGCTTTTGAGAAACAGGCACTCTTGCACTCTACTGTGTTTCCTATAGGGCCAGTACAGAGAGCTAGCTCAGAACAAAAGAACTCTGCTTCCTACACAAACGGGGCATATCTAGTTCAACTCAGTGTTGGAAACTAAGTAAAACAGGAGCTTCTCTTCAGTCCAATACACTGTATTTGCTGGGAACAGATGCCAGTGCTATTTGCACTGTTTATGGCCAGAAAAGCACAATAGTGGTGTTCTTATCCTGAATTAACACTTAATGCTAGAACTTGAAACTGAATGTGATTCAACTCCGTTTAGGAAGTTGTATTGAACCCTATTCGGTCTTACAATAAAAACAACCTGCTTTTGAGAAACAGGCACTCTTGCACCCTACTGTGTTTCATCCTATAGGGCCAGTACTGTGAGCTAGCTCAGAAGAAGAGAACTGTGCTTCCTACACAAAGGGGGCATATCTAGTTCAACTCAGTATTGGAAACTAAGTAAAACAGGAGCTTCTCCTCAGTCCAATACACTGTATTTGCTGGGAACAGACACGAGTGCTATTTGCACTGTTTATGACTAGAATAGCACAATATCGGTGATATTACACTGAATTAACACTTAATTCTAGAACTTGAAACTGAATGTGATTCAACTCCTTTTATGAAGTTGTATTGATCCCTAGTCGGCCTTACAAAAAAAACACTCTGCTTTTCAGAAACAGGCACTCTTGCACTCTACTGATTTTCCTATAGGGCCAGTACAGTGAGGTAGCTCAGAAAAAATGAACTGTGCTTCCTACACAAACGGGGCATATCTAGTTCAACTCAGTATTGGAAACTGAGTAAAGCAGGAGCTACTCTTCAGTCCAATACACTGTATTTGCTGGCAACAGACGCGAGTGCTATTTGCACTGTTTATTGCCAGAATAGCACAATAGTGGTGTTCTTACCCCGAATTAACACTTAATGCTAGAACTTGAAAATGAATGTGTTTCAACTCAGTTTAGGAAGTTGTATTGACCCCTAGTCGGTCTTACAAGAAAAACGCTCTGCTTTTGAGAAAAAGGCACTCTTGCACTCTACTGTGTTTCCTATAGTGCCGGTACAGTGAGCTAGCTGAGAACAAAAGAACTGTGTTTCCTACACAAACGGGGCATATCTAGTTCAACTCAGTATTGGAAACTAAGTAAAACAGGAGCTTCTCTTCAGTCCAATACACTGTATTTCCTGGGAACAGACGCGGGTGCTATTAGCACTGTTTATGGCCAGAATAGCACAATAGTGGCGTTCTTACCCTGAATTAACACTTAATGCTAGAACTTGAAACTGAATGTGATTCCACTCCGTTAAGGAAGTTGTATTGAACCCTAGTCGGCCTTAAAAGAAAAACACTCTGCTTTTTAGAGACAGGCACTCTTGCACTCTACTATGTTTCCTATAGGGCTAGTACAGAGAGCTAGCTCAGAACAAAAGAACTCTGCTTCCTACAAAAACGGGGCATATCTAGTTCAACTCAGTATTGGAAAATGAGTAAAACAGGAGCTTCTCTTCAGTCCAATGCACTGTATTTGCTGGGAACTGATGTGAGTGCTATTTGCAATATTTATGGCCAGAATTGCACAATAGTGGTGTTCTTACCCTGAATTAACACTTAATGTTAGAACTTGAAAATGAATGTGTTTCAAATCAGTTTAGGAAGTTGTATTGACCCCTAGTCGGTCTTAAAAAAAACGCTCTGCTTTTGAGAAAAAGGCACTCTTGCACTCTACTGTGTTTCCTATAGGGCCGGTACAGTGAGCTAGCTCAGAACAAAAGTACTGTTCTTCCTACACAAACGTGGCATATCTAGTTCAACTCAGTATTGGAAACTAAGTAAAACAGGAGCTTCTCTTCAGTCCAATACACTGTATTTGCTGGGAACAGACGCGAGTGCTATTTGCACTGTTTATCGCCAGAATAGCACAATAGTTGTGTTCTTACCCTGAATTAACACTTAATGCTAGAACTTGAAACTGAATGTGATTCAACTCCATTTTGAAAGTTGTATTGAACCCTAGTCGGCCTTACAAGAAAAACACTCTGCTTTTGAGAAAAAGGCACTCTTGCACTCTACTGTGTTTCCTATAGGGACAGTACAGTGAGCTAGCTCAGAACAAAAGTACTGTGCTTCCTACACAAACAGGGCATATCTAGTTCAGCTCAGTATTGGAAACTAAGAAACACATGAGCTTCTCTTCAGTCCAATGCACTGTATTTGCTGGGAACAGAGGGGAGTGCTATTTGCACTGTTTATGGCCAGAATAGCACAATAGTGGTGTTCTTACCCTGAATTAACACTTAATGCTAGAACTTGAAACTGAATGTGATTCAACTCCGTTTAGGAAGTTGTATTGAACCCTAGTCGGCCTTACAACAAAAATACTCTGCTTTTGAGAAAAAGGCACTCTTGCACTCTACTGTGTTTCCTATTGGGCCAGTACAGTGAGCTAGCTCAGAACAAGAGAACTGTGCTTCCTACACAAAGGGGGCATATCTAGTTCAACTCAGTATTGGAAACTAAGTAAAACAGGAGCTTCTCCTCAGTCCAATACACTGTATTTGCTGGGAACAGACACGAGTGCTATTTGCACTGTTTATGACTAGAATAGCACAATATCGGTGATATTACACTGAATTAACACTTAATTCTAGAACTTGAAACTGAATGTGCTTCAACTCAGTTTAGGAAGTTGTATTGAACCCTAGTCGGCGTTACAAGGAAAACACTCTACTTTTGTGAAACAGACACTCTTGCACTCTACTGTGTTTCCTATAGGGCCAGTACAGTGAGGTAGCTCAGAACAAAAGACTGTGCTTCCTACACAAACTGGGCATATCTAGTTCAACTCAGTATTGGAAACTGAGTAAAGCAGGAGCTTCTCTTCAGTCCAATACACTTTATTTGCTGGGAACAGACGCCAGTGCTATCTGCACTGTTTATTGCCAGAATAGCACAATAGTGGTGTTCTTACCCCCAATTAACACTTAATGCTAGAATTGAAACTGAATGTGATTCAACTCAGTTTAGAAGTTGTATTGAACCCCAGTCTGCCTTACAAGAAAAACACTTTGCTTTTGAGAAACAGGCACTCTTGCACTCTACTGTGTTTCCTATAGGGCCAGTACAGTGAGGTAGCTCTGAACAAAAGAACTGTCCTTCCTACACAAACGGAGCATATGGAGTGCAACTCAGTATTGGAAACTGAGTAAAACAGGAGCTTCTCTTGAGTCCAATACACTGTATTTGCTGGGAACAGAGGAGAGTGCTATTTGAACTGTTTATGGCCAGAATAGCACAACAGTGGTGTTCTTACTCTGAATAAACACTTAATGCTAGAACTTGAAACTGAATGTGATTCAACTCAGTTTAGGAAGTTGTATTGAATCCTAGTTGGCCTTACAAGAAAAACACTCTGCTTTTGAGAAACAGGCACTCTTGTACTCTACTGTGTTTCCTATAGGGCCAGTACAGTGAGCTAGCTCAGAACAAAAGAACTGTGGTTCCTACACAAACGGGGAATATCTAGTTCAACTCAGTATTGGAAACTGAGTAAAACAGGAGCTTCTCTTCATTCCAATACACTGTATTTGCTGGGAAAAGACACGAGTGCTATTTGCACGGTTTATGGCTAGAATAGCCCAATATAGGTGATCTTACACTGAATTAACACTTAATTCTAGAACTTGAAACTGAATGTGATTCGTCACCGTTTAGGAAGTTGTATTGAACCCTAGTCTGTTTTACAATGAAAACACTCTGCTTTTGTGAATCAGGCACTCTGGCACTCTACTGTGTTTCCTTTAGGTCTAGTACAGTGAGCTAGCTCAGAATGGGAGAACTGTGCTTCCTACCCAAACAGGGCATATCTAGTTCAACTCAGTATTGGAAAAGAAGTAAAACAGGAGCTTCTCTTCAGTCCAATACACTGTATTTGCTGGGAACAGACGCGAGTGCTATTTGCACTGTTTATGGCCAGAATAGCACAATAGTGGTGTTCTTACCCTGAATTAACACTTAATGCTAGAACTTGAAACTGAATGTGATTCAACTCCGTTTAGGAAGTTGTATTGAACCCTAGTCTGCCTTACAGGAAAAACACTCTGCTTTTGAGAAAAAAGCACTCTTGCACTCTACTGTGTTTCCTATAGGGCACGTACAGTGAGCTAGCTCAGAACAAAAGACTTGTGCTTCCTACACAAACGGGGCATATCTAGTTCAACTCAGTATTGGAAACTAAGTAAAACAGGAGCTTCTCTTCAGTCCAATACACTGTATTTGCTGGGAACAGGTGCAAGTGCTATTTGCATTGTTTATGGCCAGAATAGCACAATAGTGGTATTCTTACCATGAATTAACACTTAATGCTAGAACTTGAAACTGAATGTGATTCAACTCCGTTTAGGAAGTTTTACTGAACCCTAGTCTGTATTACAATAAAAACACTCTGCTTTTGTGAAACAGGCACTCTTGTTCTCTACTGTGTTTCCTATAGGGCCAGTACAGTGAGCTAGCTCAGAAAAAAAGAACTGTGTTTCCTACACAAACAGGGCATATCTAGTTCAACTCAGTATTGGAAACGAAATAAAACATTAGCTTCTCTTCAGTCCAATATACTCTATTTGCTGGGAACAGACACGAGTGCTCTTTGCACTGTTTATGGCCAGAATAGCACAATAGTGGTGTTGTTACCCTGAATTAACACTTAATGCTAGAACTTGAAACTGAATGTGATTTAACTCTGTTTAGGAAGTTGTATTGAACCCTAGTCGGCCTTAAAAGAAAAACACTCTGCTTTTAAGAAACAGGAACTCTTGCACTCTACTGTGTTTTCTATAGGGTCAGTACAGTGAGCTAGCTCAGAAAAAAGAACTGTGCTTCCTACACAAACGGGCCATATCTAGTTCAACTCAGTATTGGAAACTGAGTAAAACAGGAGCTTCTCTTCAGTCCAATACACTGTATTTGCTGGGAACAGATGTGAGTGCTATTTGCACTGTTTATGGCCAGAAAAGCACAATAGTGGTGATCTTACACTGAATTAACACTTAATACTAGAACTTGAAACTGAATATGATTTAACTCAGTTTAGGAAGTTGTATTGAACCCTAGTCGGCTTTACAAGAAAAACACTCTGCTTTTGAGAAACAGGCACTCTTGCACTCTACTGTGTTTCTTATAGGGCCAGTACAGTGAGCTAGCTCAGAATGGGAGAACTGTGCTTCCTACACAAACGGGGCATATCTAGTTCAACTAAGTATTGGAAACTAAGTAAAACAGGAGCTTCTCTTCAGTCCAATACACTGTATTTGCTGGGAACAGATGTGAGTGATATTTGCACTGTTTACGGCCAGAAAAGCACAATAGTGGTGTTCTTACCCTGAATTAACACTTAATGCTAGAACTTGAAACTGAATGTGATTCAACTCCCTTTAGGAAGTTGTATTGAACCCTAGTCGGCCTTACAAGAAAAATACTCTGCTTTTGAGAAAAAGGCACTCTTGCACTCTACTGTGTTTCCTATAGGGCCAGTACAGTGAGCTAGCTCAGAAAAAAAGATTTGTCCTTCCTACACAAAAGGGGCATATCTAGTTCAACTCAGTAATGGAAACTAAGTAAAACAGGAGCTTCGCTTCAGTCCAATACACTGTATTTGCTGGGAACAGATGCGAGTGATATTTGCACTGTTTATGGCCAGAAAAGCACAATAGTGGTGTTCTTACCCTGAATAAACACTTAATGCTAGAACTTGAAACTGAATGTGATTCAACTACGTTTTGGAAGTTGTATAGAACCCTAGTCTGTCTTACAAGAAAAACACTCTCATTTTGAGAAAAAGGCACTCTTGCACTCTACTGTGTTTCCTATAGGGCCAGAACAGTGAGCTAGCTCAGAACAAAAGAACTGTGCTTCCTACACAAATGGGGCATATCTAGTTCACCTCAGTATTGGAAACTAAGTAAAACAGGAGCTTCTCTTCAGTCCAATACACTGTATTTCCTGGGAACAGACGCGAGTGCTATTTGCACTGTTTATGGCTAGAATAGCACAATAGTGATGATCTTACAATTAATTAACACTTAATTCTAGAACTAGAAACTGAATGGGATTCAACTCCGTTTAGGAAGTTGTATTGAACCCTAGTCTGTCTTACAATAAAAAAAACTCTGCTTTTGAGAAACAGGAACTCTTGCACTCTATTGTGTTTTCTATAGGGCCAGTACAGTGAGCTAGCTCACAACAAAAGAACTGTGCTTCTAACACAAACGGGCCATATCTAGTTCAACTCAGTATTGGAAACTAAATAAAACAGGAGCTTCTCTTCAGTCCAATATACTGTATTTGCTGGGAACAGAAGCGAGTGCTATTTGGACTGTTTATGGCTAGAATAGCACAATAGTGGTGATCTTACACTGAATTAACACTTAATTCTAGAACTTGAAACTGAATATGATTTAACTCAGTTTAGGAAGTTGTATTGAAACCTAGTCGGCTTTACAAGAAAAACACTCTGCTTTTGAGAAACAGGCACTCTTGCACTCTACTGTGTTTCTTATAGGGCCAGTATAGTGAGCTAGCTCAGAATGGGAGAACTGTGCTTCCTACACAAACGGGGCATATCTAGTTCAACTCAGTATTGGAAACTAAGTAAAACAGGAGCTTCTCTTCAGTCCAATACACTGTATTTGCTGGGAACAAATGCGAGTGATATTTCAACTGTTTATGGCCTGAATAACACAATAGTGGTGTTCTTTAACTGAATTAACACTTAATGCTAGAACTTGAAACTGAATGTGATTCAACTCCGTTTAGGAAGTTGTACTGAACCCTAGTCGGCCGTACAATAAAAATACTCTGCTTTTGAGAAAAAAGCACTCTTGCACTCTAATGTGTTTCCTATTGGGCCAGTACAGTGAGCTAGCTCAGAACAAAAGAACTGTGCATCCTACAGAAACGGGGCATATCTAGATCAACTCAGTATTGGAAACTAAGTAAAACAGGAGCTTCTCTTCAGTCCAATATACTGTATTTGCTGGGAACAGAAGCGAGTGCTATATGCACTCTTTATTGCTAGAATAGCACAATAGTGGTGATCTTACACTGAATTAACACTTAATTCTAGAACTTGAAACTGAATGTGATTTATCTCCGTTTAGGAAGTTGTATTGAACCCTAGTTTGTCTTACAATAAATACACTCTGCTTTTGAGAAACAGGAACTCTTGCACTCTACTGTGTTTTCTATAGGGCCAGTACAGTGAGCTAGCTCAGAACAAAAGAACTGTGCTTCTAACACAAACGGGGCATATCTAGTTCAACTCAGTATTGGAAACTAAGTAAAACAGGAGCTTCTCTTCAGTCCAATACACTGTATTTGCTGGGAACAGAAGCTAGTGCTGTTTGCACTGTTTATGGCTAGAATAGCACAGAAGTGGTGATCTTACACTGAATTAACACTTAATTCTAGAACTTGAAACTGAATATGATTTAACTCAGTTTAGGAAGTTGTATTGAACCCTAGTCGGCTTTACAGGAAAAACACTCGGCTTTTAATAAACAGGCACTCTTGCACTCTACTGTGTTTCTTATAGGGCCAGTACAGTGAGCTAGCTCAGAATGGGAGAACTGTGCTTCCTACACAAACGGGGCATATCTAGTTCAACTCAGTATTGGAAACTAAGTAAAACAAGAGGTTCTCTTCAGTCCAATACACTGTATTTGCTGGGAACAGACGCGAGTGCTATTTGCACTATTTATGGCTAGAATAGCACAATAGTGGTGTTCTTCCCTGAATCAACACTTAATGTTAGAACTTGAAACTGAATGTGTTTCTTCTCCGTTTCGGAATTTGTATTGAACCCTAGTCTGCCTCACAAGAAAAACACTCTGCTTTTGAGAAAAAGGCACTCTTGCACTCTACTGTGTTTCCTATAGGGCCAGTACAGTGAGCTAGCTCAGAACAAAAGAACTGTGCTTCCTACACAAACGGGGCATATCTAGTTAAACTCAGTATTGGAAACTAAGTAAAACAGGAGCTTCTCTTCAGTCCAATACACTGTATTTGCTAGGAACAGACGCGAGTGCTATATGCACTGTTTATGGCCAGAATAGCACAATAGTGGTGTTCTTACCCTGAATTAACACTTAATGCTAGAACTTGAAACTGAATGTGATTCAACTCCGTTTACGAAGTTTTCTTGAACCCTAGTCGGTCTTACAATAAAAACACTCTGCTTTTGTGAAACAGGCACTCTTGCACTATACTGTGTTTTCTATAGGGACAGTACAGTGAGCTAGCTCAGAACAAAGTACTGTGCTTCCTACCCAAACGGGGCATGTCTAGTTCAACTCAGTATTGGAATCTAAGTAAAACAGGAGCTTCTCTTCAGTCCAATACACTGTATTTGCTGGGAGAAGATGCGACTGCTATTTGCACTTTTTATGGCCAGAATAGCACAATAGTGGTGTTATTACCTTGAATTAACACTTAATGATACAACTTGTAACTGAATGTGATTCATCTCCGTTTAGGAAGTTGTATTGAACCCTATTCGGCCCTACAAGAAAAACACTCTGCTTTTGAGAAAAACGCACTCTTGCTCTGTACTGTGTTTCCAATAGGGCCAGTACAGTGAGCTAGCTCAGAATGGGAGAACTGTGCGTCCTACACAAACGGGGCATATCTAGTTCAACTCAGTATTGGAAACTGAGAAAAATAGGAGCTTCTCTTCAGTCCAATACACTGTATTTGCTGGGAACAGAGGCGAGTGCTATTTGCACTGTTTATGGCCAGAATAGCACAATAGTGGTGTTCTTACCTTGAATGACCACTTAATGCTAGAACTTGAAACTGAATGTGTTTCAACTCAGTTTAGGAAGTTGTATTGAACCCTAGTCGGCTATACAAGAAAAACACTCTGCTTTTGAGAAACAGGCACTCTTGCACTCTACTGTGTTTCCTATAGGTCCAGTACAGTGAGCTAGCTCAGAACAAAAGAACTGTGCTTCCTACACAAACGGGGCATATCTAGTTCAACTCAGTATTGGAAAATAAGTAAAACAGGAGCTTCTCTTCAGTCCAATACACTGTATTTGCTGGGAACAGTCGCGAGTGCTATTTGCACTGTTTATGGCCAGAATTGCACAATAGTGGTGTTCTTACCCTGAATTAACACTTAATGCTAGAACTTGAAACTGAATGTGATTCAACTCCGTTTAGGAAGTTGTATTGAACCCTAGTCGGCTATACAAGAAAAACACTCTGCTTTTGAGAAAAAGGCACTCTTGTACTCTACTGTGTTTCCTATAGGGCCAGTACAGTGAGCTAGCTCACAATGGGAGAACTTTGCTTACTACCCAAACGGGGCATATCTAGTTCAACTCAATATTGGAAACAAAGTAAAACAGGAGCTTCTCTTCAGTCCAATACACTGTATTTGCTGGGAAAAGATGCGACTGCTATTTGCACTTTTTATGGCCAGAATAGCACAATAGTGGTGTTATTACCTTGAATTAACACTTAATGATACAACTTGTAACTGAATGTGATTCATCTCCATTTAGGAAGTTGTATTGAACCCTATTCGGCCCTACAAGAAAAACACTCTGCTTTTGAGAAAAAGGCACTCTTGCTCTGTACTGTGTTTCCAATAGGGCCAGTACAGTGAGCTAGCTCAGAATGGGAGAACTGTGCTTCCTACACAAACGGGGCATATCTAGTTCAACTCAGTATTGGAAACTGAGAAAAATAGGAGCTTATCTTCGGTCCAATACACTGTATTTGCTGGGAACAGAGGCGAGTGCTATTTGCACTGTTTATGGCCAGAATAGCACAATAGTGGTGTTCTTACCTTGAATGAACACTTAATGCTAGAACTTGAAACTGAATGTGTTTCAACTCAATTTAGGAAGTTGTATTGAACCCTAGTTGGCCTCAAAAGAAAAACACTCTGCTTTTGAAAAACAGGCACTCTTGCACTCTACTGTTTTTCCTATATGGCCAGTACAGTGAGGTAGTTCAGAACAAAGGAACTGTGGTTCCTACGCAAACGGGGCATATCTAGTTCAACTCAGTATTGGAAACTGAGTAAAACAGGAGCTTCTCTTCAGTCCAATACACTGTATTTGCTGGGAACAGACGCGAGTGATATTTGCACTGTTTAAGGCCAGAATAGCAAAATAGTGGTGTTCTTATCCTGAATTAACACTTAATGCTAGAAATTGAAACTGAATGTGATTCAACTCCGTTTGGGAAGTTGTATTGAACCCTAGTTGGACTTACAAGAAGAACACTCTGCTTTTGAGAAAAAGGCACTCTTGCACTCTACTGTGTTTCCTATAGGTCCAGTACAGTGAGCTAGCTCAGAACAAAAGAACTGTGCTTCCTACACAAACGGGGCATGTCTAGTTCAACTCAGTATTGGAAACTAAGTAAAACAGGAGCTTCTATTCACTCCAATACACTGTATTTGCTGGGAACAGACGCGAGTGCTATTTGCACTGTGTATGGCCAGAATAGCACAATAGTGGTGTTCTTAACTTTTATTAATAATTAATGCTAGAACTTGAAACTGAGTGTGATTCAACTCCATTTAGGAATTTGTATTGACCCCTAGTCGGTCTTACAAGAAAAACGCTCTGCTTTTGAGAAAAAGGCACTCTTGCACTCTACTGTGTTTCCTATAGGTTCAGTACAGTGAGCTAGCTCAGGTCAAAAGAACTGTGCTTCCTACACAAACGGGGCATATCTTGTTCAACTCAGTATTGGAAACTAAGTAAAACAGGAGCTTCTCTTCAGTCCAATACACTGTATTTGCTGGGAACAGATGCGAGTGCTATTTGCACTGTTTTTTGCCAGACTAGCACAATAGTGGTGTTCTTACCCTGAATTAACACTTAATGCTAGAACTTGAAACTGAATGTGATTCAACTCAGAAGGAAGTTATATTGAACCCTAGTCGGTCTTACAATAAAAACACTCTGCTTTTGAGAAACAGGCACTCTTGCACTATACCGTGTTTCCTATAGGGCCAGTACAGTGAGCTAGATCAGAACAAAAGAACTGTGCTTCGTACACAAACGGGGCATATCTAGTTCAACTCAGTATTGGAAACTAAGTAAAACAGGACCTTCTCTTCAGTCCAATACACTGTATTTGCTGGGAACCGATGCGAGTGCTATTTCCACTGTTTATGGCCAGAATAGCACAATAATGTTGTTTTTACCGTTTATTAACACTTAATGCTAGAAATTGAAACTGAATGTGAATCAACTCCGTTTAGGAAGTTGTATTGAAGCCTAGTCGGCCCTACAAGAAAAACACTCTGCTTTTGAGAAAAAGGCACTCTTGCACTGTACTGTGTTTCCTATAGGGCCAGTACAGTGAGCTAGCTCAGAACAAAAGAACTGTGCTTCCTACAAAAACAGGGCATATCTAGTTCAACTCAGTATTGGAAACTAAGTAAAACAGGAGCTTCTCTTCAGTCCAATACACTGTATTTGCTCAGAACAGACGTGAGTGCTATTTGCATTGTTTATTGCCAGAATAGCACAATAGTGATGTTCTTACCCTGAATTAACACTTAATGCTAGAACTTGAAACTGAATGTGATTCAACTCCGTTTAGGAAGTTGTATTCAACCCTAGTAGGGCTTACAAGAAAAACACTCTGCTTTTGAGAAAAAGGCACTCTTGCAATCTACTGTGTTTCCTAAAAGGCTAGTACAGTGAGCTAGCTCACAACAAAAGAACTGTGTATTGGAAACTCAGTATTGGAAACTAAGTAAAACAGGAGCTTCTCTTCAGTCCAATACACTGTATTTGCTGAGAACAGACGCGAGTGCTATTTGCACTGTTTATGGCTAGAATAGCACAATAGTGGTGATCTTACACTGAATTAACACTTAATTCTAGATCGTGA
Organism: Peromyscus maniculatus bairdii; assembly: GCF_049852395.1. Classification (NCBI taxonomy): domain Eukaryota; kingdom Metazoa; phylum Chordata; class Mammalia; order Rodentia; family Cricetidae; genus Peromyscus; species Peromyscus maniculatus. Next base: position 15,681,072 of record NC_134873.1, on the reverse strand, counting down.
AACTGAATGTGATTCAACTCTGTTTATGAAGTTGTATTGAACCCTAGTCGGCTTTACAGGAAAAACAGTCTGCTTTTGAGAAACAGGCACTCTTGCACTCTACTGTGTTTCTTATCGGAACAGTACAGTGAGCTAGCTCACAATGGGAGAACTTTGTTTCCTACCCAAACGGGGCATATCTACTTCAACTCAATATTGGAAACAAAGTAAAAAGGGAGCTTCTCTTCAGTCCAATACACTGTATTTGCTAGGAACAGACGCGAGTGCTATTTGCATTGTTTATGTCCACAATAGCACAATAGTGGTGTTCTTACACTGAATTAACTCTTAATGCTAGAACTTGAAAATGAATGTGTTTCAACTCAGTTTAGGAAGTTGTATTGACCCCTAGTCGGTCTTACAAGAAAAACACTGTACTTTTTAGAAAAAGGCACTCTTGCACTCTACTGTGTTTCCTATAGGGCCAGTACAGTGAGCTAGCTCAGAACAAAAGAACTGTGCTTCCTACACAAACGGGGCATATCTAGTTCAACTCCGTATTGGAAACTAAGTAAAACAGGAGCTTCTATTCAGTCCAATACACTGTATTTGCTGGGAACCGATGCGAGTGCTATTTGCACTGTTTATGGCCAGAATAGCACAATAGTGTTGTTTTTACCGTGAATTAACACTTAATGCTAGAAATTGAAACTGAATGTGATTCAACTCCGTTTAGGAAGTTGTATTGAAGCCTAGTCGGCCCTACAAGAAAAACACTCTGCTTTTGAGAAAAAGGCACTCTTGCACTGTACTGTGTTTCCTATAGGGCCAGTACAGTGAGCTAGCTCAGAACAAAAGAACTGTGCTTCCTACACAAACAGGGCATATCTAGTTCAACTCAGTATTGGAAACTAAGTAAAACAGGAGCTTCTCTTCAGTCCAATACACTGTATTTGCTCGGAACAGACGCGAGTGCTATTTGCATTGTTTATGGCCAGAATAACACAATAGTGGTGTTCTTTAACTGAATTAACACTTAATTCTAGAACTTGAAACTGAATGTGATTCAACTCCGTTTAGGAAGTTGTATTGAACCCTAGTCGGCTATACAAGAAAAACACTCTGCTTTTGAGAAACAGGCACTCTTGCACTCTACTGTGTTTCCTATAGGTCCAGTACAGTGAGCTAGCTCAGAACAAAAGAACTGTGCTTCCTACACAAACGGGGCATATCTAGTTCAACTCAGTATTGGAAAATAAGTAAAACAGGAGCTTCTCTTCAGTCCAATACACTGTATTTGCTGGGAACAGTCGCGAGTGCTATTTGCACTGTTTATGGCCAGAATTGCACAATAGTGGTGTTCTTACCCTGAATTAACACTTATTGCTAGAACTTGAAACTGAATGTGATTCAACTCCGTTTAGGAAGTTGTATTGAACCCTAGTCGGCTATACAAGAAAAACACTCTGCTTTTGAGAAACAGGCACTCTTGCACTCTACTGTGTTTCCTATAGGTCCAGTACAGTGAGCTAGCTCAGAACAAAAGAACTGTGCTTCCTACACAAACGGGGCATATCTAGTTAAACTCAGTATTGGAAACTAAGTAAAACAGGAGCTTCTCTTCAGTCCAATACACTGTATTTGCTGGGAACAGACGCGAGTGCTATCTGCACTGTTTATGGCTAGAATAGCACAATAGTGGTGATCTTAAACTGAATTAACACTTAATTCTAGAACTTGAAACTGAATGTGATTCAACTCTGTTTATGAAGTTGTATTGAACCCTAGTCGGCTTTACAAGAAAAACACTCTGCTTTTGAGAAAAAGGCACTCTTGTACTCTACTGTGTTTCCTATAGGGCCAGTACAGTGAGCTAGCTCACAATGGGAGAACTTTGCTTTCTACCCAAACGGGGCATATCTAGTTCAACTCAATATTGGAAACAAAGTAAAACAGGAGCTTCTCTTCAGTCCAATACACTGTATTTGCTGGGAAAAGATGCGACTGCTATTTGCACTTTTTATGGCCAGAATAGCACAATAGTGGTGTTATTACCTTGAATTAACACTTAATGATACAACTTGTAACTGAATGTGATTCATCTCCATTTAGGAAGTTGTATTGAACCCTATTCGGCCCTACAAGAAAAACACTCTGCTTTTGAGAAAAAGGCACTCTTGCTCTGTACTGTGTTTCCAATAGGGCCAGTACAGTGAGCTAGCTCAGAATGGGAGAACTGTGCTTCCTACACAAACGGGGCATATCTAGTTCAACTCAGTATTGGAAACTGAGAAAAATAGGAGCTTATCTTCAGTCCAATACACTGTATTTGCTGGGAACAGAGGCGAGTGCTATTTGCACTGTTTATGGCCAGAATAGCACAATAGTGGTGTTCTTACCTTGAATGAACACTTAATGCTAGAACTTGAAACTGAATGTGTTTCAACTCAATTTAGGAAGTTGTATTGAACCCTAGTTGGCCTCAAAAGAAAAACACTCTGCTTTTGAAAAACAGGCACTCTTGCACTCTACTGTTTTTCCTATATGGCCAGTACAGTGAGGTAGTTCAGAACAAAGGAACTGTGGTTCCTACGCAAACGGGGCATATCTAGTTCAACTCAGTATTGGAAACTGAGTAAAACAGGAGCTTCTCTTCAGTCCAATACACTGTATTTGCTGGGAACAGACGCGAGTGCTATTTGCACTGTTTAAGGCCAGAATAGCAAAATAGTGGTGTTCTTTAACTGAATTAACACTTAATTCTAGAACTTGAAACTGAATGTGATTCGACTCCGTTTAGGAAGTTGTATTGAAACCTAGTCGGCCCTACAAGAAAAACACTCTGTTTTTGAGAAAAAGGCACTCTTGCACTCTACTGTTTCCTATAGGGCCAGTACAGTGAGGTAGCTCAGAACAAAAGAACTCTGCTTCCTACACAAACGGAGCATATCTAGTTCAACTCAGTATTGGAAACTGAGTGAAACAGGAGCTTCTCTTCAGTCCAATACACTGTATTTGCTGGGAACAGACGCGAGTGCTATTTGCACTGTTTATTGCCAGAATAGCACAATAGTGATGTTCTTACCCTGAATTAACACTTAATGCTAGAACTTGAAACTGAATGTGATTCAACTCCGTTTAGGAAGTTGTATTCAACCCTAGTAGGGCTTACAAGAAAAACACTCTGCTTTTGAGAAAAAGGCACTCTTGCACTCTACTGTGTATCTTATAAGGCCAGTACAGTGAGCTAGCTAAGAATGGGCGAACTATGCTTCCTACCCAAACAGGGCATATCTAGTTCAACTCAATATTGGAAACAAAGTAATACAGGAGCTTCTCTTCAGTCTAATACACTGTATTTGCTGGGAACAGACACGAGTGCTATTTGCACTGTTTTTGGCTAGAATAGCACAATAGTGGTGATCTTACACTGAATTAACAATCAATTCTAGAACTTGAAACTGAATGTGATTCAACTCTGTTTATGAAGTTGTATTGAACCCTAGTCGGCTTTACAAGAAAAACACTCTGCTTTTGAGAAACAGGCACTCTTGCACTCTACTGTGTTTCTTAAAGGGCCAGTACAGTGAGCTAGCTCACAATGGGAGAACTTTGCTTCCTACCCAAACGGTTCATATCTAGTTCAACTCAATATTGGAAACAAAGTAAAACGGGAGCTTCTCTTCAGTCCAATACACTGTATTTGCTAGGAACAGACGCGAGTGCTATTTGCAATGTTTATGGCCAGAATAGCACAATAGTTGTGTTATTACACTGAATTAACTCTTAATGCTAGAACTTGAAACTGAATGTGATTCAACTCAGTTTAGGAAGTTGTATTGACCCCTAGTCGGTCTTACAAGAAAAACACTCTGCTTTTGAGAAAAAGGCACTCTTGCACTCTACTGTGTTTCCTATAGGGCCAGTACAGAGAGCTAGCTCAGAACAAAAGAACTGTGCTTCCTACACAAACGGGGCATATCTAGTTCAACTCAGTATTGGAAAATGAGTAAAACAGGAGCTAATTTAGTCCAATACACTGGATTTGCTGGGAACAGACGCGAGTGATATTTGCACTGTTTATGTCCAGAATAGCACAATAGTGGTTTTCTTACCCTGAATTAACACTTAATTCTAGAACTTGAAACTGAATGTGATTCAACTCCGTTTAGGAAGTTGTGTTGAACCCTAGTCGGTCTTACAATAAAAACACTCTGCTTTTGAGAAACAGGCACTCTTGCACTATACTGTGTTTCCTATAGTGCCAGTACAGTGAGATAGCTCAGAACAAAAGAACTCTGCTTCCTACACAAATGGAGCATATCTAGTTCAACTCAGTATTGGAAACTAAGTAAAACAGGAGCTTCTCTTCAGTCCAATACACTGTATTTGCTGGGAACAGACGCGAGTGCTATTTGCACTGTTTATGGCTAGAATAGCACAATAGTGGTGATCTTACACTTAATTAACACTTAATTCTAGAACGTGAAACTGAATGTGATTCAACTCTGTTTATGAAGTTGTATTGAACCCTAGTCGGCTTTTCAAGAAAAACAGTCTGCTTTTGAGAAACAGGCACTCTTGCACTCTACTGTGTTTCTTATCGGAACAGTACAGTGAGCTAGCTCACAATGGGAGAACTTTGCTTCCTACCCAAACGGGGCATATCTACTGCAACTCAATATTGGAAACAAAGTAAAACGGGAGCTTCTCTTCAGTCCAATACACTGTATTTGCTAGGAACAGAAGCGAGTGCTATTTAATTGTTTATGGGCAGCATAGCACAATAGTTGTGTTATTACACTGAATTAACTCTTAATGCTTGAAATTGAAACTGAAAGTGATTCAACTCAGTTTAGGAAGTTGTATTGAACCCTAGTTGGCCTTACAGGAAAAACACTCTGCTGTTGAGAAAAAGGCACTCTTGCACTCTACTGTGTTTCCTATAGGGCCAGTACAGTGAGGTAGCTCAGAACAAAAGAACTCTGCTTCCTACACAAACGGAGCATATCTAGTTCAACTCAATAATGGAAACAAAGTAAAACTGGAGCTTCTCTTCAGTCCAATACACTGTATTTGCTAGGAACAGACGCGAGTGCTATTTGCACTGTTTATGGCCAGAATAGCACAATAGTGGTGTTCTTACACTGAATTAACACTTAATGCTAGAACTTGAAACTGAATGTGATTCAACTCCGTTTAGGAAGTTGTATTGACCCCTAGTCGGTCTTACAAGGAAAACACTCTGCTTTTGAGAAAAAGGCACTCTTGCACTCTACTGTGTTTCCTATAGGACCAGTACAGTGAGCTAGCTCAGAACAAAAGAACTGTGCTTCCTACACAAACGGGCCTTTCTAGTTCCACTCAGTATTGGAAAATGAGTAAAACAGGAGCTTCTCTTCAGTCCAATACAGTGTATTTGTTGGGAACTGACGCGAGTGCTATTTGCACTGCTTATGGCCAGAATAGCACAATAGTGGTGTTCTTACCCTGAATTAACACTTAATGCTAGAACTTGAAACTGAATGTGTTTCAATTCCGTTTAGAAATTTGTATAGAACCCTAGTCTGCCTTACAAGAAAAACACTCTGCTTTTGAGAAAAAGGCACTCTTGCACTCTACTGTGTTTCCTATAGGGCCAGTACAGTGAGCTAGCTCAGAAGAAAAGAACTGTGCTTCCTACACAAACGAGGCATATCTAGTTCAACTCAGTATTGGAAACTAAGTAAAACAGGAGCTTCTCTTCAGTCCAATACACTGTATTTGTTGGGAACCGACGCGAGTGCTATTTGCACTGTTTATGGCTAGAATAGCACAATAGTGGTGATCTTACACTGAATTAACACTTAATTCTAGAACTTGAAACTGAATGTGATTCAACTCCGTTTATGAAGTTGTATTGAACCCTAGTCGGCTTTACAAGAAAAACACTCTGCTTTTGAGAAACATGCACTCTTGCACTCTACTGTGTATCTTATAAGGCCAGTACAGTGAGCTAGCTCAGAATGGGCGAACTATGCTTCCTACCCAAACAGGGCATATCTAGTTCAACTCAATATTGGAAACAAAGTAAAACTGGAGCTTCTCTTCAGTCCAATACACTGTATTTGCTAGGAACAGACGCGAGTGCTACTTGCAATGTTATGGCCAGAATAGCACAATAATTGTGTTCTTACACTGAATTAACTCTTAATGCTAGAACTTGAAAATCAATGAGTTTCAACTCAGTTTAGGAAGTTATATTGACCCCTAGTCGGTCTTACAAGAAAAACACTCTGCTTTTGAGAAAAAGGCACTCTTGCACTCTACTGTGTTTCCTATAGGACCAGTACAGTGAACTAGCTCAGAACAAAAGAACTGTGCTTCCTACACAACCGGGTATATCTAGTTCAACTCAGTATTGGAAACGAAGTAAAACAGGAGTTTCTATTCAGTCCAATACACTGTATTTGCTGGGAAGAGACGCGAGTGCTATTTGCACTGTTGATGGCCTGAATAGCACAATATTGGTGTTCTTACCCTGAATTACCACTTAATGCTAGAACTTGAAACTGAATGAGCTTCAACTCAGTTTAGGAAGTTGTATTGAACCCTAGTTGGCCTTACAAGAAAAACACTCTGCTTTTGAGAAAAAGGCTCTCTTGCACTCTACTGTGTTTCCTATAGGGCCAGTACAGTGAGGTAGCTCAGAACAAAAGAACTCTGCTTCCTACACAAACGGAGCATATCTAGTTCAACTCAATAATGGAAACAAAGTAAAACTGGAGCTTCTCTTCAGTCCAATACACTGTATTTGCTAGGAACAGACGCGAGTGCTATTTGCACTGTTTATGGCCAGAATAGCACAATAGTGGTGTTCTTACACTGAATTAACACTTAATGCTAGAACTTGAAACTGAATGTTATTCAACTCCGTTTAGGAAGTTGTATTGACCCCTAGTCGGTCTTACAAGAAAAACACTCTGCTTTTGAGAAAAAGGCACTCTTGCACTCTACTGTGTTTCCTATAGGACCAGTACAGTGAGCTAGCTCAGAACAAAAGAACTGTGCTTCCTACACAAACGGGGCATATCTAGTTCCACTCAGTATTGGAAAATGAGTAAAACAGGAGCTTCTCTTCAGTCCAATACACTGTATTTGTTGGGAACTGACGCGAGTGCTATTTGCACTGCTTATGGCCAGAATAGCACAATAGTGGTGTTCTTACCCTGAATTAACACTTAATGCTAGAACTTGAAACTGAATGTGTTTCAATTCCGTTTACAAATTTGTATTGAACCCTAGTCTGCCTTACAAGAAAAACACTCTGCTTTTGAGAAAAAGGCACTCTTGCACTCTACTGTGTTTCCTATAGGGCCAGTACAGTGAGCTAGCTCAGAACAAAAGAACTGTGCTTTCTCCACAAATGGGCAATATCTATTTCAACTCAGTATTGGAAACTAAGTAAAACAGGAGCTTCTCTTCAGTCCAGTACACTGTATTTGCTGGGAACAGGGCGAGTGCTATTTGCACTGTTTATGGCCAGAATAGCACAGTACTGGTGTTATTACCCTGCATTAACACTTAATGATAGAACTTGAAGCTGAATGTGATTCAACTCCGTTTAGGAAGTTTTATTGTACCCTAGTCTGTCTTACAATAAAAATATCTGCTTTTGTGCAAAAGGCACTCTTGCACTCTACTGTGTTTCCTATAGGGCCAGTACAGTGAGCTAGCTCAGAACAAAAGAACTGTGATTCCTACACAAACAGGGCATATCTAATTCAACTCAGTATTGGAAACGAAGTAAAACAGGAGCTTCTCTGCAGTCCAATACACTGTATTTGCTGGGAACAGACACGAGTGCTATTTGCACTGTTTATGGCTAGAATAGCACAATAGTGGTGATCTTACACTGAATTAACAATCAATTCTAGAACTTGAAACTGAATGTGATTCAACTCTGTTTATGAAGTTGTATTGAACCCTAGTCGGCTTTACAAGAAAAACACTCTGCTTTTGAGAAACATGCACTCTTGCACTCTACTGTGTTTCTTAAAGGGCCAGTACAGTGAGCTAGCTCACAATGGGAGAACTTTGCTTCCTACCCGAACGGTTCATATCTAGTTCAACTCAATATTGGAAACAAAGTAAAACGGGAGCTTCTCTTCAGTCCAATACACTGTATTTGCTAGGAACAGAAGCGAGTGCTATTTAATTGTTTATGCCCAGCATAGCACAATAGTTGTGTTATTACACTGAATTAACTCTTAATGCTAGAACTTGAAACTGAATGAGCTTCAACTCAGTTTAGGAAGTTGTATTGAACCCTAGTTGGCCTTACAGGAAAAACACTCTGCTTTTGAGAAAAAGGCACTCTTGCACTCTACTGTGTTTCCTATAGGGCCAGTACAGTGAGCTAGCTCAGAACAAAAGAACTGTGCTTCCTACACAAACGAGGCATATATAGTTCAACTCAGTATTGGAAACTAAGTAAAACAGGAGCTTCTCTTCAGTCCAATACACTGTATTTGCTGGGAACCGACGCGAGTGCTATTTGCACTGTTTATGGCTAGAATAGCACAATAGTGGTGATCTTACACTGAATAAACACTTAATTCTAGAACTTGAAACTGAATGTGATTCAACTCCGTTTATGAAGTTGTATTGAACCCTCGTCGGCTTTACAAGAAATACACTCTGCTTTTGAGAAACATGCACTCTTGCACTCTACTGTGTATCTTATAAGGCCAGGACAGTGAGCTAGCTCAGAATGGGAGAACTATGCTTCCTACCCAAACAGGGCATATCTAGTTCAACTCAATATTGGAAACAAAGTAAAACTGGAGCTTCTCTTCAGTCCAATACACTGTATTTGCTAGGACCAGACGCGAGTGCTACTTGCAATGTTATGGCCAGAATAGCACAATAGTTGTGTTCTTACACTGAATTAACTCTTAATGCTAGAACGTGAAAATTCATGTGTTTCAACTCAGTTTAGGAAGTTGTATTGACCCCTAGTCGGTCTTACAAGAAAAACACTCTGCTTTTGAGAAAAAGGCACTCTTGCACTCTATTGTGTTTCCTATAGGACCAGTACAGTGAACTAGCTCAGAACAAAAGAACTGTGCTTCCTACACAACCGGGTATATCTAGTTCAACTCAGTATTGGAAACGAAGTAAAACAGGAGCACTCTTCAGTCCAATACACTGTATTTGCTGGGAACAGACGCGAGTGCTATTTGCACTGTTGATGGCCAGAACAGCACAATATTGGTATTCTTACCCTGAATTAACACTTAATGCTAGAACTTGAAACTGAATGATCTTCAACTCAGTTTAGGAAGTTATATTGAACCCTAGTTGGCCTTACAAGAAAAACACTCTGCTTTTGAGAAAAAGGCACTCTTGCACTCTACTGTGTTTCCTATAGGGCCAGTACAGTGAGCTAGCTCAGAACAAAAGAACTCTGCTTCCTACACAAACGGAGCATATCGAGTTCAATTCAATAATGGAAACAAAGTAAAACTGGAGCTTCTCTTCAGTCCAATACACTGTATTTGCTAGGAACAGATGCGAGTGCTATTTGCACTGTTTATGGCCAGAATAGCACAATAGTGGTGTTCTTACCCTGAATTAACACTTAATGCTAGAACTTGAAACTGAATGTGTTTCAATTCCGTTTAGAAATTTGTATAGAACCCTACTCTGCCTTACAAGAAAAACACTCTGCTTTTGAGAAAAAGGCACTCTTGCACTCTACTGTGTTTCCTATAGGGCCAGTACAGTGAGCTAGCTCAGAAGAAAAGAACTGTGCTTCCTACACAAACGAGGCATATCTAGTTCAACTCAGTATTGGAAACTAAGTAAAACAGGAGCTTCTCTTCAGTCCAATACACTGTATTTGCTGGGAACCGACGCGAGTGCTATTTGCACTGTTTATGGCTAGAATAGCGCAATAGTGGTGATCTTACACTGAATTAACACTTAATTCTAGAACTTGAAACTGAATGTGATTCAACTCCGTTTATGAAGTTGTATTGAACCCTAGTCGGCTTTACAAGAAAAACACTCTGCTTTTGAGAAACATGCACTCTTGCACTCTACTGTGTATCTTATAAGGCCAGTACAGTGAGCTAGCTCAGAATGGGAGAACTATGCTTCCTACCCAAACAGGGCATATCTAGTTCAACTCAATATTGGAAACAAAGTAAAACTGGAGCTTCTCTTCAGTCCAATACACTGTATTTGCTAGGACCAGACGCGAGTGCTACTTGCAATGTTATGGCCAGTATAGCACAATAGTTGTGTTCTTACACTGAATTAAATCTTAATGCTAGAACTTGAAAATTAATGTGTTTCAACTCAGTTTAGGAAGTTGTATTGACCCCTAGTCGGTCTTACAAGAAAAACACTCTGCTTTTGAGAAAAAGGCACTCTTGCACTCTACTGTGTTTCCTATAGGACCAGTACAGTGAACTAGCTCAGAACAAAAGAACTGTGCTTCCTACACAACCGGGTATATCTAGTTCAACTCAGTATTGGAAACGAAGTAAAACAGGAGCTTCTCTTCAGTCCAATACACTGTATTTGCTGGGAACAGACGCGAGTGCTATTTGCACTGTTGCAGGCCAGAATAGCACAATATTGGTGTTCTTACCCTGAATTACCACTTAATGCTAGAACTTGAAACTGAATGAGCTTCAACTCAGTTTAGGAAGTTGTATTGAACCCTAGTTGGCCTTACAAGAAAAACACTCTGCTTTTGAGAAAAAGGCTCTCTTGCACTCTACTGTGTTTCCTATAGGGCCAGTACAGTGAGGTAGCTCAGAACAAAAGAACTCTGCTTCCTACACAAACGGAGCATATCTAGTTCAACTCAATAATGGAAACAAAGTAAAACTGGAGCTTCTCTTCAGTCCAATACACTGTATTTGCTAGGAACAGACGCGAGTGCTATTTGTAATGTTTATGGCCAGAATAGCACAATAGTGGTGTTCTTACACTGAATTAACACTTAATGCTAGAACTTGAAACTGAATGTGATTCAACTCCGTTTAGGAAGTTGTATTGACCCCTAGTCGGTCTTACAAGAAAAACACTCTGCTTTTGAGAAAAAGGCACTCTTGCACTCTACTGTGTTTCCTATAGGACCAGTACAGTGAGCTAGCTCAGAACAAAAGAACTGTGCTTCCTACACAAACGGGGAATATCTAGTTCCACTCAGTATTGGAAAATGAGTAAAATAGGAGATTCTCTTCAGTCCAATACACTGTATTTGTTGGGAACTGACGCGAGTGCTATTTGCACTGCTTATGGCCAGAATAGCACAATAGTGGTGTTCTTACCATGAATTAACACTTAATGCTAGAACTTGGAACTGAATGTGTTTCAATTCCGTTTAGAAATTTGTATAGAACCCTACTCTGCCTTACAAGAAAAACACTCTGCTTTTGAGAAAAAGGCACTCTTTCACTCTACTGTGTTTCCTATAGGGCCAGTACAGTGAGCTAGCTCAGAAGAAAAGAACTGTGCTTCCTACACAAACGAGGCATATCTAGTTCAACTCAGTATTGGAAACTAAGTAAAACAGGAGCTTCTCTTCAGTCCAATACACTGTATTTGCTGGGAACCGACGCGAGTGCTATTTGCACTGTTTATGGCTAGAATAGCGCAATAGTGGTGATCTTACACTGAATTAACACTTAATTCTAGAACTTGAAACTGAATGTGATTCAACTCCGTTTATGAAGTTGTATTGAACCCTAGTCGGCTTTACAAGAAAAACACTCTGCTTTTGAGAAACATGCACTCTTGCACTCTACTGTGTATCTTATAAGGCCAGTACAGTGAGCTAGCTCAGAATGGGAGAACTATGCTTCCTACCCAAACAGGGCATATCTAGTTCAACTCAATATTGGAAACAAAGTAAAACTGGAGCTTCTCTTCAGTCCAATACACTGTATTTGCTAGGACCAGACGCGAGTGCTACTTGCAATGTTATGGCCAGTATAGCACAATAGTTGTGTTCTTACACTGAATTAAATCTTAATGCTAGAACTTGAAAATTAATGTGTTTCAACTCAGTTTAGGAAGTTGTATTGACCCCTAGTCGGTCTTACAAGAAAAACACTCTGCTTTTGAGAAAAAGGCACTCTTGCACTCTACTGTGTTTCCTATAGGACCAGTACAGTGAACTAGCTCAGAACAAAAGAACTGTGCTTCCTACACAACCGGGTATATCTAGTTCAACTCAGTATTGGAAACGAAGTAAAACAGGAGCTTCTCTTCAGTCCAATACACTGTATTTGCTGGGAACAGACGCGAGTGCTATTTGCACTGTTGCAGGCCAGAATAGCACAATATTGGTGTTCTTACCCTGAATTAACACTTAATGCTAGAACTTGAAACTGAATGAGCTTCAACTCAGTTTAGGAAGTTGTATTGAACCCTAGTTGGCCTTACAAGAAAAACACTCTGCTTTTGAGAAAAAGGCTCTCTTGCACTCTACTGTGTTTCCTATAGGGCCAGTACAGTGAGGTAGCTCAGAACAAAAGAAATCTACTTCCTACACAAACGGAGCATATCTAGTTCAACTCAATAATGGAAACAAAGTAAAACTAGAGCTTCTCTTCAGTCCAATACACTGTATTTGCTAGGAACAGACGCGAGTGCTATTTGTAATGTTTATGGCCAGAATAGCACAATAGTGGTGTTCTTACACTGAATTAACACTTAATGCTAGAACTTGAAACTGAATGTGATTCAACTCCGTTTAGGAAGTTGTATTGACCCCTAGTCGGTCTTACAAGAAAAACACTCTGCTTTTGAGAAAAAGGCACTCTTGCACTCTACTGTGTTTCCTATAGGACCAGTACAGTGAGCTAGCTCAGAACAAAAGAACTGTGCTTCCTACACAAACGGGGAATATCTAGTTCCACTCAGTATTGGAAAATGAGTAAAACAGGAGATTCTCTTCAGTCCAATACACTGTATTTGTTGGGAACTGACGCGAGTGCTATTTGCACTGCTTATGGCCAGAATAGCACAATAGTGGTGTTCTTACCCTGAATTAACACTTAATGCTAGAACTTGAAACTGAATGTGTTTCAATTCCGTTTAGAAATTTGTATAGAACCCTACTCTGCCTTACAAGAAAAACACTCTGCTTTTGAGAAAAAGGCACTCTTGCACTCTACTGTGTTTCCTATAGGGCCAGTACAGTGAGCTAGCTCAGAACAAAAGAACTGTGCTTCCTACACAAACGAGGCATATCTAGTTCAACTCAGTATTGGAAACTAAGTAAAACAGGAGCTTCTCTTCAGTCCAATACACTGTATTTGCTGGGAACCGACGCGAGTGCTATTTGCACTGTTTATGGCTAGAATAGCACAATAGTGGTGATCTTACACTGAATTAACACTTAATTCTAGAACTTGAAACTGAATGTGATTCAACTCCGTTTATGAAGTTGTATTGAACCCTAGTCGGCTTTACAAGAAAAACACTCTGCTTTTGAGAAACATGCACTCTTGCACTCTACTGTGTATCTTATAAGGCCAGGACAGTGAGCTAGCTCAGAATGGGAGAACTATGCTTCCTACCCAAACAGGGCATATCTAGTTCAACTCAATATTGGAAACAAAGTAAAACTGGAGCTTCTCTTCAGTCCAATACACTGTATTTGCTAGGAACAAACGCGAGTGCTACTTGCAATGTTATGGCCAGAATAGCACAATAGTTGTGTTCTTACACTGAATTAACTCTTAATGCTAGAACTTGAAAATTAATGTGTTTCAACTCAGTTTAGGAAGTTGTATTGACCCCTAGTCGTTCTTACAAGAAAAACAATCTGCTTTTGAGAAAAAGGCACTCTTGCACTCTACTGTGTTTCCTATAGGACCAGTACAGTGAACTAGCTCAGAACAAAAGAACTGTGCTTCCTACACAACCGGGTATATCTAGTTCAACTCAGTATTGGAAACGAAGTAACACAGGAGCTTCTCTTCAGTCCAATACACTGTATTTGCTGGGAACAGACGCGAGTGCTATTTGCACTGTTTATGGCCAGAATAGCACAATATTGCTGTTCTTACCCTGAATTAACACTTAATGCTAGAAATTGAAACTGAATGAGCTTCAACTCAGTTTAGGAAGTTGTATTGAACCCTAGTTGGCCTTACAAGAAAAACACTCTGCTTTTGAGAAAAAGGCTCTCTTGCACTCTACTGTGTTTCCTATAGGACCAGTACAGTGAGCTAGCTCAGAACAAAAGAACTGTGCTTCCTACACAAACGGGGCATATCTAGTTCCACTCAGTATTGGAAAATGAGTAAAACAGGAGCTTCTCTTCAGTCCAATACACTGTATTTGTTGGGAACTGACGCGAGTGCTATTTGCACTGCTTATGGCCAGAATAGCACAATAGTGGTGTTCTTACCGTGAATTAACACTTAATGCTAGAACTTGAAACTGAATGTGTTTCAATTCCGTTTAGAAATTTTTATTGAACCCTAGTCTGCCTTACAAGAAAAACACTCTGCTTTTGAGAAACAGGCACTCTTGCACTCTACTGTGTTTCCTATAGGGCCAGTACAGTGAGCTAGCTCAGAAGAAAAGAACTGTGCATCCTACACAAACGAGGCATATCTAGTTCAACTCAGTATTGGAAACTAAGTAAAACAGGAGCTTCTCTTCAGTCCAATACACTGTATTTGCTGGGAACCGACGCGAGTGCTATTTGCACTGTTTATGGCTAGAATAGCACAATAGTGGTGATCTTACACTGAATTAACACTTAATTCTAGAACTTGAAACTGAATGTGATTCAACTCCGTTTATGAAGTTGTATTGAACCCTAGTCGGCTTTACAAGAAAAACACTCTGCTTTTGAGAAACATGCACTCTTGCACTCTACTGTGTATCTTATAAGGCCAGTACAGTGAGCTAGCTCAGAATGGGAGAACTATGCTTCCTACCCGAACAGGGCATATCTAGTTCAACTCAATATTGGAAACAAAGTAAAACTGGAGCTTCTCTTCAGTCCAATACACTGTATTTGCTAGGAACAGACGCGAGTGCTACTTGCAATGTTATGGCCAGATTAGCACAATAGTTGTGTTCTTGCACTGAATTAACTCTTAATGCTAGAACTTGAAAATTAATGTGTTTCAACTCAGTTTAGGGAGTTGTATTGACCCCTAGTCGGTCTTACAAGAAAAACACTCTGCTTTTGAGAAAAAGGCACTCTTGCACTCTACTGTGTTTCCTATAGGACCAGTACAGTGAACTAGTTCAGAACAAAAGAATTGTGCTTCCTACACAACCGGCTATATCTAGTTCAACTCAGTATTGGAAACGAAGTAAAACAGGAGCTTCTCTTCAGTCCAATACACTGTATTTGCTGGGAACAGACACGAGTGCTATTTGCACTGTTGATGGCCAGAATAGCACAATATTTGTGTTCATACCCTGAATTAACACTTAATGCTAGAACTTGAAACTGAATGTGATTCAACTCCGTTTAGGAAGTTGTATTGAACCCTATTCGGCCTTACAAGAAAAATACTCTGCTTTTGAGAAAAAGGCACTCTTGCATTCTACTGTGTTTCCTATAGGGCCAGTACAGTGACTTAGCTCAGAACAACAGAACTGTGCTTCCTACAGAAACGGGGCATATCTAGTTCAACCCAGTATTGGAAACTAAGTAAAATAGGAGCTACTCTTCAGTTCAATACACTGTATTTGCTGGGAACAGACGCGAGTGCTATTTGCACAGTTTATGGCCAGAATAGCACAATAGTTGTGTTCTTACCCTGAATTAACTCTTAATTCTAGAACTTGAAACTGAATGTGATTCAACTCCGTTTAATAAGTTGTATTGAACCCTAGTCGGCCTTACAAGAAAAACACTCTGCTTTTCAGAAACAGTTACTCTTGCACTCTACTGTGTTTCTTATAGGGCCAGTACAGTGAGCTAGCTCAGAATGGGAGAACTGTGCTTCCTATCCAAACAGGGCATATCTTGTTCAACTCAGTATTGGAAACAAAGTAAAACAGGAGCTTCTCTTCAGTCCAATACACTGTATTTGCTGGGAACAGACGCGAGTGCTATTTGCACTGTTTATGGCCAGAATAGCACAATAGTGGTGTTCTTACCCTGAATTAACACTTAATGCTAGAACTTGAAACTGAATGTGATTCAACTCAGTTTAGGAAGTTGTATTCGAACCCTAGTCTGTCTTACAATAAAAACACTCTGCTTTTGTGAAACAGGCACACTTGCACTCTACTGTTTTTCCAATAGGGCCAGTACAGTGAGCTAGCTCAGAACAAAAGAACTGTGCCTCCTACACAAACAGGGCTTATCTAGTTCAACTCAGTATTGGAAAAGAAGTAAAACAGAGCTTCTGTTCAGTCCAATAAACTGTATTTGCTGGGAACAGACGCGAGTGCTATTTGCACTGTTTATGGCCAGAATAGCACAATAGTGGTGTTCTTACACTGAATTAACACTTAATTCTAGAACTTGAAACTGAATGTGATTCAACTCCGTTTAGGAAGTTGTATTGAACCCTAGTCTGTCTTACAATAAAAACACTCTGCTTTTGAGAAACAGACTCTTGCACTGTACTGTGTTTTCTATAGTGCCAGTACAGTGAGCTAGCTCAGAAAAAAAGATCTGTGCTTCCTACACAAACGGAGCATATCTAGTTCAACTCAGTATTGGAAACTGATTAAAACAGGAGCTTCTCTTCAGTCCAATACACATTATTTGCTGGGAACAGACATGAGTGCTATTTGCACTGTTTATTTGCCAGAATAGCACAATAGTGGTGTTTTTACCCTGAATTAACACTTAATGCTGGAACTTGAAACTGAATGTGATTCAACTCCGTTTAGGAACTTGTATTGAACCCTAGTCGGCCTTACAAGAAAAACACTCTGCTTTTGAGAAAAAGGCACTCTTGCACTCTACTGTGTTTCCTATAGGGCCACTACAGTGAGCTAACTCAGAACAAAAGAACTGTGCTTCCTACAAAAACAGGGCATATCTAGTTCAACTCAGTATTGGAAACGAAGTAAAACAGGAGCTTCTCTTCAGTCGAATACACTGTATTTGCTGGGAACAGACAAAAGTGCTATTTGCACTGTTTATGGCCAGAATAGCACAATAGTGGCGTTCTTACCCTGAATTAACACTTAATGCTAGAAGTTGAAACTGAATGTGTTTCAACTCAGTTTAGGAAGTTGTATTGAACCCTAGTTGGCCTTACAAGAAAAACACTCTGCTTTTGAGAAACAGGCACTCTTGCACTCTACTGTGTTTCTTATAGGGCCAGTACAGTGAGCTAGCTCAGAATGGGAGAACTGTGATTTCTACCAAAACAGGGCATATCTAGTTCAACTCAACATTGGAAACAAAGTAAAACTGGAGTTTCTCTTCAGTCCAATACACTGTATGTGCTGGGAACAGACGCGAGTGCTATTTGTAGTGTTTATGGCCAGAATAGCACAATAGTGGTGTTCTACCCTGAATTAACACTTAATGCTAAAACTTGAAACTAAATGTGATTCAACTCCGTTTAGGAAGTTGTATTGAACCCTATTCGGCCTTACAGAAAAATACTCTGCTTTTGAGAAAAAGGCACTCTTGCACTTTACAGTGTTTCCTATAGGGCCAGTACAGTGACTTAGCTCAGAACAACAGAACTGTGCTTCCTACAGAAACGGGGCATATCAAGTTCAACCCAGTATTGGAAAGTAAGTAAAATAGGAGCTTCTCTTCAGTCCAATACACTGTATTTGCTGGGAACAAACGCGAGTGCTATTTGCACTGTTTATGGCCATAATAGCACAATAGTGGTGTTCTTACCCTGAATTAACACTTAATGCTAGAACTTGAAACTGAATGTGCTTCAACTCCGTTTATGAAGTTGTATTGAACCCTAGTCGGCCTTACAAGAAAAACACTCTGCTTTTGAGAAACAGTTACTCTTGCACTCTACTGTGTTTCTTATAGGGCCAGTACAGTGAGCTTGCTCAGAATGGGAGAACTGTGCTTCCTACCCAAACAGGGCATATCTTGTTCAACTCAGTATTGGAAACAAAGTAAAACAGGAGCTTCTCTTCAGTCCAATACACTGTATTTCCTGGGAACAGACACGAGTGCTATTTGCACTGTTTATGGCCAGAATAGCACAATAGTGCTGTTCTTACCCTGAATTAACACTTAATGCTAGAACTTGAAACTGAATGTGATTCAACTCAGTTTAGGAAATTGTATTGAACCCTAGTTGGCCTTACAAGAAAAACACTCTGCTTTTGAGAAACAGGCACTCATGCACTCTACTGTGTTTCCTATAGGGCCAGTACAGTGTGATAGCTCAGAACAAAAGAACTGTGCTTCCTAACCAAACAGGGCATATCTTGTTCAACTCAGTATTGGAAACAAAGTAAAACAGGAGCTTCTCTTCATTCCAATACACTATATTTGCTGGGAACAGACGCGAGTGCTATTTGCACTGTTTATGGCCAGAATAGCACAATAGTGGTGTTCTTACACTGAATTAACACTTAATGCTAGAACTTGAAACTGAATGTGTTTCAACTCAGATTAGGAAGTTGTATTGAACCCTAGTTGGCCTTACAAGAAAAACACTCTGCTTTCGAGAAACAGGCACTCTTGCACTCTACTGTGTTTCCTATCGGGCCAGTACAGTGAGCTAGCTCAGAACAAAAGAACTGTGCTTCCTACACAAACGGGGCATATCTAGTTCAACTCAGTATTGGAAACTGAGTAAAACAGGAGCTTCTCTTCAGTCCAATACACTGTATTTGCTGGGAACAGACGGGAGTGCTATTTGCACTGATTATGGCCAGAATAGCACAATAGTGGTGTTCTTACCCTGAATTATCACTTAATGCTGGAACTTGAAACTGAATGTGATTCAACTCCATTTAGGAACTTGTATTGAACCGTAGTCTGCCTTACAAGAAAAACACTCTGCTTTTGAGAAAAAGGCACTCTTGCACTCTACTGTGTTTCCTATAGGGCTACTACAGTGAGCTAACTCTGAACAAAAGAACTGTGCTTCCTACACAAACAGGGCATATGTAGTTCAACTCAGTATTGGAAATGAAGTAAAACAGGAGCTTCTCTTCAGTCGAATACACTGTATTTGCTGGGAACAGACAAAAGTGCTATTTGCACTGTTTATGGCCAGAATAGCACAATAGTTGCGTTCTTCCCCTGAATTAACACTTAATGCTAGAAGATGAAACTGAATGTGTTTCAACTCAGTTTAGGAAGTTGTATTGAACCCTAGTTGGCCTTACAAGAAAAACACTCTGCTTTTGAGAAACAGGCACTCTTGCACTCTACTGTGTTTCTTATAGGGCCAGTACAGTGAGCTAGCTCAGAATGGGAGAACTGTGATTTCTACCAAAACAGGGCATATCTAGTTCAACTCAACATTGGAAACAAAGTAAAACTGGAGTTTCTCTTCAGTCCAATACACTGTATGTGCTGGGAACAGAAGCGAGTGCTATTTGTAGTGTTTATGGCCAGAATAGCACAATAGTGGTGTTCTACCCTGAATTAACACTAAATGCTAGAACTTGAAACTGAATGTGATTCAACTCCGTTTAGGAAGTTGTATTGAACCCTAGTCGGTCTTAAAATAAAAACACTCTTCTTTTGAGAAACAGGCACTCTTGCGCTATACTGTGTTTCCTATAGGGCCAGTACAGTGAGCTAGCTCAGAACAAAAGAACTGTGCTTCCTACACAAACAGGGCATATCTAGTTCAACTCAGTATTGGAAAATAAGTAAAACAGGAGCTTCTCTTCAGTCCAATACACTGTATTTGCTCGGAACAGACGCGAGTGCTATTTGCACTGTTTATTTCCAGAATAACACAATAGTGGTGTTCTTATCCTGAATTAACACTTAATGCTAGAACTTGAAACTAAATGTGATTCAACTCCGTTTAGGAAGTTGTATTGAACCCTATTCGGCCTTACAAGAAAAATACTCTGCTTTTGAGAAATAGGCACTCTTGCACTTTACAGTGTTTCCTATAGGGCCAGTACAGTGACTTAGCTCAGAACAACAGAACTGTGCTTCCTACAGAAACGGGGCATATCAAGTTCAACCCAGTATTGGAAACTAAGTAAAATAGGAGCTTCTCTTCAGTCCAATACACTGTATTTGCTGGGAACAGACGCGAGTGCTATTTGTACTTTTTATGGCCAGAATAACACAATAGTTGTGTTCTTACCCTGAATTAACACTTAATTCTAGAACTTGAAACTGATTGTGATTCAACTCCGTTTATGAAGTTGTATTGAACCCTAGTCGGCTTTACAAGAAAAACACTCTGCTTTTGAGAAACAGGCACTCTTGCACTCTACTGTGTTTCTTATAGGGCCAGTACAGTGAGCTAGCTCAGAATGGGACAACTGTGCTTCCTACCCAAACAGGGCATATCTTGTTCAACTCAGTATTGGAAACAAAGTAAAACAGGAGCTTCTCTTCAGTCCAATACACTGTATTTCCTGGGAACAGACACGAGTGCTATTTGCACTGTTTATGGCCAGAATAGCACAATAGTGCTGTTCTTACCCTGAATTAACACTTAATGCTAGAACTTGAAACTGAATGTGATTCAACTCAGTTTAATAAGTTGTATTGAACCCTAGTCGGCCTTACAAGAAAAACACTCTGCTTTTGAGAAACAGTTACTCTTGCACTCTACTGTGTTTCTTATAGGGCCAGTACAGTGAGATAGCTCAGAACAAAAGAACTGTGCTTCCTAACCAAACAGGGCATATCTTGTTCAACTCAGTATTGGAAACAAAGTAAAACAGGAGCTTCTCTTCAGTCGATTACACTGTATTTGCTGGGAACAGACAAAAGTGCTTTTTGCAATGTTTATGGCCAGAATAGCACAATAGTGGCGTTCTTACCCTGAATTAACACTTAATGCTAGAAGTTGAAACTGAATGTGTTTCAACTCAGTTTAGGAAGTTGTATTGAACCCTAGTTGGCCTTAGAAGAAAAACACTCTGCTTTTGAGAAACAGGCACTCTTGCACTCTACTGTGTTTCTTATAGGGCCAGTACACTGAGCTAGCTCAGAATGTGAGAACTGTGCTTCCTACGCAAACATGGCATATCTTGTTCAACTCAGTATTGGAAACAAAGTAAAACAGGAGCTTCTCTTCAGTCCAATACACTGTATTTGCTGGGAACAGACGGGAGTGTTATTTGCACTGTTTATGGACAGAATAGTACCATAGTGGTGTTCTTACCCTGAATTAACACTTAATGCTAGAACTTGAAACTGAATGTGCTTCAACTCAGTTTAGAAAGTTGTATTGAACCCTAGTTGGCCTTACAAGAAAAATACTCTGCTTTTGAGAAACACGCACTCTTTCACTCTACTCTGTTTCCTATAGGGCCAGTACAGTGAGCTAGCTCAGCTCAAAAGAACTGTGCTTCCTATACAAACGGGGCATATCTAGTTCAACTCAGTATTTGAAACTAAGTAAAACAGGAGCTTCTCTTCAGTCCAATACACTGTATTTGCTAGGAACAGAAGCGAGTGCTATTTGCAGTATTTATGGCTAGAATAGCACAATAGTGGTGATCTTACACTAAATCAACACTTAATTCTAGAACTTGAAACTGATTGTGATTCAACTCCGTTTATGAAGTTGTATTGAACCCTAGTCGGCTTTACAAGAAAAACACTCTGCTTTTGAGAAACAGCCACTCTTGCACTCTACTGTGTTTCTTATAGGGCCAGTACAGTGAGCTAGCTCAGAATGGGAGAACTGTGCTTCCTACCCAAACAGGGCATATCTTGTTCAACTCAGTATTGGAAACAAAGTAAAACAGGAGCTTCTCTTCAGTCTAATACACTGTATTTGCTGGGAACAGACACGAGTGCTATTTGCACTGTTTATGGCCAGAATAGCACAATAGTGCTGTTCTTACACTGAATTAACACTTAATGCTAGAACTTGAAACTGAATGTGATTCAACTCATTTTAGGAAATTGTATTGAACCCTAGTCTTCCTTACAAGAAAAACACTCTGCTTTCGAGAAACAGGCACTCTTGCACTCTACTGTGTTTCCTATAGGGCCAGTACAGTGAGCAAGCTCAGAACAAAAGAACTGTGCTTCCTACACAAACGGGACATATCTAGTTCAACTCAGTATTGGAAACTGAGTAAAACAGGAGCTTCTCTTCAGTCCAATACACTGTATTTGCTGGGAACAGACGCGAGAGCTATTTGCACTGTTTATGGCCAGAATAGCACAATAGTGGTGTTCTTACCCTGAATTAACACTTAAAGCTAGAACTTGAAACTGAATGTGATTCAACTCAGTTTAGGAAATTTTACTGAACCCTAGTCGGCCTTACAAGAAAAATACTCTGCTTTTGAGAAAAAGGTACTCTTGCACTCTACTGTGTTACCTATCAGGCCAGTACAGTGAGCTAGCTCTGAACAAAAGAACTGTGCTTCCTACACAAACGGGGCATATCTAGTTCAACTCAGTATTGGAAACTAAGTAAAATAGGAGCTTCTCTTCAGTCCAATACACTGTATTTGCTGGGAACAGACACGAGTGCTATTTGCACTGCTTTGGCTAGAATAGCACAATATCGGTGATCTTACACTGAATTAACACTTAATTCTAGAACTTGAAACAGAATGTGATTCAACTCCGTTTAATAAGTTGTATTGAACCCTAGTCGGCCTTACAAGAAAAACAATCTGCTTTTGAGAAACAGGCACTTTTGAACTCTACTGTGTTTCTTATAGGGCCAGTACCGTGAGCTACCTCAGAATGGGAGAACTGTGCCTCCTAACCAAACAGGGCATATCTTGTTCAACTCAGTATTGGAAACAAAGTAAAACAGGAGCTTCTCTTCATTCCAATACACTGTATTTGCTCGGAACAGACGCGAGTGCTATTTGCACTGTTTATGGCCAGAATAGCACAATAGTGGTGTTCTTACCCTGAATTAACACTTAATGCTAGAACTTGAAACTGAATGTGATTCAACTCAGTTTAGGAAGTTGTATTGAATCCTAGTCTGTCTTACAATAAAAACACTCTGCTTTTGTGAAACAGGCATTCTTGCACTCTACTATTTTTACTATAGGGCCAGTACAGTGAGCTACCTCAGAACAAAAGAACTGTGCTTCCTACACAAACGGGGCATATCTAGTTCAACTCCGTATTGGAAAAGAAGTAAAACAGGAGCTTCTCTTCAGTCCAATACACCGTATTTGCTGGGAACAGACGCGAGTGCTTTTTGCACTGTTTATGGCCAGAATAGCACAATAGTGGTGTTCTTACCCTGAATTAACACTTAATGCTAGAACTTGAAACTGAATGTGCTTCAACTCCGTTTAGGAAGTTGTATTGAACCCTAGTTGGTCTTACAAGAAAAACACTCTGCTTTTGAGAAACAAGGACTCTTGCACTCTACTGTGTTTCCTATAGGGCCAGTACAGTGAGCTAGCTCAGAACAAAAGAACTGTGCTTCCTACACAAACGGGGCATATCTACTTCAACTCAGTATTGGAAACTAAGTAAAACAGGGCTTCTCTTCAGTCCAATACACTGTATTTGCTGGGAACAGACGCGAGGGCTATTTGTAATGTTTATGGCCAGAATAGCACAATAGTGCTGTTCTTACCCTGAATTAACACTTAATGCTAGAACTTGAAACTGAATGTGATTCAACTCCGTTTAGGAAGTTGTATTGAACCCTAGTCGTCCTTACAAGAAAAACAATCTGCTTTTGAGAAAAAGGCACTCTTGCACCCCATTGTGTTTCCTATGGGGCCAGTACAGTGAGCTAGCTCAGAACAAAAGAACTGTGCTTCCTACACAAACGGGGCATATCTAGTTCAACTCAGTATTGGAAACTAAGTAAAACAGGAGCTTCTCTTCAGTCCAATACACTGTATTTGCTGGGAAAAGACACGAGTCCTATTTTCACTGTTTATGGACAGAATAGCACAATAGTGGTGTTCTTACCCTGAATTAACACTTAATGGTAGAACTTGAAACTGAATGTGATTCAACTCCGATTAAGAAGTTGTATTGAAGCCTAGTTGGCCTTACAAGAAAAACACTCTGCTTTTGAGATAAAGACACTCTTGCACTCTACTGTGTTTCCTATAGGACCAGTACAGTGAGCTAGCTCAGAACAAAAAACTGTGCTTCCTACACAAACGGGGCCTATCTAGTTCAACTCAGTATTGGAAACTAAGTAAAACAGGAGCTTCTCTTCAGTCCAATACACTGTATTTGCTGGGAACAGACGCGAGTGCTATTTGAACTGTTTATGTCCAGAATAGCAAAATAGTGGTGTTCTTACCCTGAATTTACACATAATGCTAGAACTTGAACCTGAAAGTGATTCAACTCCGTTTAGGAAGTTGTATTGTACCCTAGTTGGCCTTACAAGAAAAACAATCTGCTTTTGAGAAAAAGGCACTCTTGCACCCCAATGTGTTTCTTATGGGGCCAGTACAGTGAGCTAGCTCAGAACAAAATAACTGTGCTTCCTACACAAACGAGGCATATCTAATTCAACTCAGTATTGGAAACTAAGTAAAACAGGGCTTCTCTTCAGTCCAATACACTGTATTTGCTGGGAACAGACGCGAGGTCTATTTGCACTGTTTATGGCCAGAATAGCACAGTAGTGGTGTTCTTACCCTGAATTAACACTTAATGCTAGAACTTGAAACTGAATGAGCTTCAACTCAGTTTAGGAAGTTGTATTGAACCCTAGTTGGCCTTACAAGAAAAACACTCTGCTTTTGAGAAACAGGCACTCTTGCACTCTACTGTGTTTCCTATAGGGCCAGTACAGTGAGGTAGCTCAGAACAAAAGAACTGTGCTTCCTACACAAGCGGAGCATATCTAGTTCAAGTCAGTGTTGGAAACTGAGTAAAACAGGAGCTTCTCTTCAGTCCAATACACTGTATTTGCAGGGAACAGACGCGAGTGCTTTTTGCACTGTTTATGGCCAGAATAGCACAATAGTGGTGTTCTTACCCTGAATTAACACTTAATGCTAGAACTTGAAACTGAATGTGCTTCAACTCAGTTTAGGAATTTGTATTGAACCCTAGTTGGCCTTACAAGAAAAACACTCTGCTTTTGAGAAAAAGGCACTCTTGCACTCTACTGTGTTTCCTATAGGGCCAGTACAATGAGGTAACTCAGAACAAAAGAACTGTGCTTCCTACACAAACGGAGTATATCTAGTTCAACTCAGTATTGGAAACTGAGTAAAACAGAAGCTTCTCTTCAGTCTAATACACTGTATTTGCTGGGAACAGCCGCGAGTGCTATTTGCACAGTTTATTTGCCGGAATAGCACAATAGTGGTGTTCTTACCCTGAATTAACACTTAATGCTAGACCTTGAAACTGAATGTGATTCAACTCCGTTTAGGAAGTTGTATTGAACCCTAGTTGGCCTTACAAGAAAAACAATCTGCTTTTGAGAAAAAGGCACTCTTGCAACCCAATGTGTTTCCTATGGGGCCAGTACAGTGTGCTAGCTCAGAACAAAAGAACTGTGCTTCCTACACAAACGGGGCATATCTAATTCAACTCAGTATTGGAAACTAAGTAAAACAGGGCTTCTCTTCAGTCCAATACTCTGTATTTGCTGGGAACAGACGCGAGGGCCATTTGCACTTTTTATGGCCAGAATAGCACAGTACTGGTGTTCTTACCCTGAATTAACACTTAATGCTAGAACTTGAAACTGAATGAGCTTCAACTCAGTTTAGGAAGTTGTATTGAACCCTAGTTGGCCTTACAAGAAAAACACTCTGCTTTTGAGAAACAGGCACTCTTGCACTCTACTGTGTTTCCTATAGGGCCAGTACAGTGAGGTAGCTCAGAACAAAAGAACTGTGCTTCCAACACAAACGGGGCATATCTAGTTCAACTCAGTATTGGAAACTAAGTAAAACAGGAGCTTCTCTTCAGTCCAATACACTGTATTTGCTGGGAACAGACACGAGTGCTATTTGACTGTTTTTTTGCCAGAATAGCACAATAGTGGTGTTCTTACCCTGAATTAACACTTAATGCTAGAACTTGAAACTGAATGTGATTCAACTCCGTTTATGAAGTTGTATTGAACCCTAGTCGGCCTTACAATAAAAACACTCTGCTTATGAGAAACAGGCACTCTTGCACTATACTGTGTTTCCTAAAGGGCCAGTACAGTGAGCTAGCTCAGAACAAAAGAACTGTGCTTGCTACAAAAAAAGGGGCATATCTAGTTGTACTCAGAATTGGAAACTAAGTAAAACAGGAGCTTCTCTTCAGTCCAATACACTATATTTGTTGGGAACAGACGCCAGTGCTATTTGCACTGTTTATGGCCAGAATAGCACAATAGTGGTGTTCTTACCCTGAATTAACACTTAATGCTAGAACTTGAAACTGAATGTGATTCAACTCCGTTTGGGAAGTTGTATTGAACCCTAGTCGGCCTTACAATAAAAACACTCTGCTTTTGAGAAACAGGCACTCTTGCACTATACTGTGTTTCCTAAAGGGCCAGTACAGTGAGCTAGCTCAGAACAAAAGAACTGTGCTTGCTACAAAAAAAGGGGCATATCTAGTTCAACTCAGAATTGGAAACTAAGTAAAACAGGAGCTTCTCTTCAGTCCAATACACTGTATTTGTTGGGAACAGACGCGAGGGCTATTTGCAATGTTTATGGCCAGAATAGCACAATAGTGGTGTTCTTACCCTGAATTAACACTTAATGCTAGACCTTGAAACTGAATGTGATTCAACTCCGTTTAGGAAGTTGTATTGAACCCTAGTCGGCTTCACAAGAAAAACACTCTGCTTTTGAAAAAAAGGCTCTCTTGCACTCTACTGTGTTTCCTATAGGGCCAGTACAGTGAGCTAGCTCAGAACAAAAGAACTGTGCTTCCTACACAAACAGGGCATATCTAGTTCAACTCAGTATTGGAAACCAAGTAAATAGGAGCTTTTCTTCAGTCCAAAACACTGTATTTGCTGGGAACAGACGCGAGTGCTATTTGTACTGTGTATGGCCAGAATAGCACAATAGTGGTGTTCTTACCCTGAATTAACACGTAATGGTAGAACTTCAAACTGAATGTGATTCAACTCCGATTAAGAAGTTGTATTGAAGCCTAGTCGGCCTTACAAGAAAAACACTCTGCTTTTGAGATAAAGACACTCTTGCACTCTACTGTGTTTCCTATAGGACCAGTACAGTGAGCTAGCTCAGAACAAAAAACTGTGCTTCCTACACAAACGGGGCCTATCTAGTTCAACTCAGTATTGGAAACTAAGTAAAACAGGAGCTTCTCTTCAGTCCAATACACTGTATTTGCTGGGAACAGACGCGAGTGCTATTTGCACTGTTTATGTCCAGAATAGCAAAATAGTGTTGTTCTTACACTGAATTTACACATAATGCTAGAACTTGAACCTGAAAGTGATTCAACTCCGTTTAGGAAGTTGTATTGTACCCTAGTTGGCCTTACAAGAAAAACAATCTGCTTTTGAGAAAAAGGCACTCTTGCACCCCAATGTGTTTCCTATGGGGCCAGTACAGTGAGCTAGCTCAGAACAAAATAACTGTGCTTCCTACACAAACGGGGCATATCTAATTCAACTCAGTATTGGAAACTAAGTAAAACAGGGCTTCTCTTCAGTCCAATACACTGTATTTGCTGGGAACAGACGCGAGGTCTATTTGCACTGTTTATGGCCAGAATAGCACAGTAGTGGTGTTCTTACCCTGAATTAACACTTAATGCTAGAACTTGAAACTGAATGAGCTTCAACTCAGTTTAGGAAGTTGTATTGAACCCTAGTTGGCCTTACAAGAAAAACACTCTGCTTTTGAGAAACAGGCACTCTTGCACTCTACTGTGTTTCCTATAGGGCCAGTACAGTGAGGTAGCTCAGAACAAAAGAACTGTGCTTCCTACACAAGCGGAGCATATCTAGTTCAAGTCATTGTTGGAAACTGAGTAAAACAGGAGCTTCTCTTCAGTCCAATACACTGTATTTGCAGGGAACAGACGCGAGTGCTATTTGCACTGTTTTTTGCCAGAATAGCACAATAGTGGTGTTCTTACCCTGAATTAACACTTAATGCTAGAACTTGAAACTGAATGTGCTTCAACTCAGTTTAGGAATTTGTATTGAACCCTAGTTGGCCTTACAAGAAAAACACTCTGCTTTTGAGAAAAAGGCACTCTTGCACTCTACTGTATTTCCTATAGGGCCAGTACAGTGAGGTAGCTCAGAACAAAAGAACTGTGCTTCCTACACAAACGGAGTATATCTAGTTCAACTCAGTATTGGAAACTGAGTAAAACAGGAGCTTCTCTTCAGTCTAATACACTGTATTTGCTGGGAACAGCCGCGAGTGCTATTTGCACAGTTTATTTGCCTGAATAGCACAATAGTGGTGTTCTTACCCTGAATTAACACTTAATGCTAGACCTTGAAACTGAATGTGATTCAACTCCGTTTAGGAAGTTGTATTGAACCCTAGTTGGCCTTACAAGAAAAACAATCTGCTTTTGAGAAAAAAGCACTCTTGCACCCCAATGTGTTTCCTATGGGGCCAGTACAGTGTGCTAGCTCAGAACAAAAGAACTGTGCTTCCTACAAAAACGGGGCATATCTAATTCAACTCAGTATTGGAAACTAAGTAAAACAGGGCTTCTCTTCAGTCCAATACACTGTATTTGCTGGGAACAGACGCGAGGGCTATTTGCACTGTTTATGGCCAGAATAGCACAGTACTGGTGTTCTTACCCTGAATTAACACTTAATGCTAGAACTTGAAACTGAATGAGCTTCAACTCAGTTTAGGAAGTTGTATTGAACCCTAGTTGGCCTTACAAGAAAAACACTCTGCTTTTGAGAAACAGGCACTCTTGCACTCTACTGTGTTTCCTATAGGGCCAGTACAGTGAGGTAGCTCAGAACAAAAGAACTGTGCTTCCAACACAAACGGGGCATATCTAGTTCAACTCAGTATTGGAAACTAAGTAAAACAGGAGCTTCTCTTCAGTCCAATACACTGTATTTGCTGGGAACAGACACGAGTGCTATTTGACTGTTTTTTTGCCAGAATAGCACAATAGTGGTGTTCTTACCCTGAATTAACACTTAATGCTAGAACTTGAAACTGAATGTGATTCAACTCCGTTTAGGAAGTTGTATTGAACCCTAGTCGGCCTTACAATAAAAACACTCTGCTTATGAGAAACAGGCACTCTTGCACTATACTGTGTTTCCTAAAGGGCCAGTACAGTGAGCTAGCTCAGAACAAAAGAACTGTGCTTGCTACAAAAAAAGGGGCATATCTAGTTGTACTCAGAATTGGAAACTAAGTAAAACAGGAGCTTCTCTTCAGTCCAATACACTGTATTTGTTGGGAACAGACGCCAGTGCTATTTGCACTGTTTATGGCCAGAATAGCACAATAGTGGTGTTCTTACCCTGAATTAACACTTAATGCTAGAACTTGAAACTGAATGTGATTCAACTCCGTTTGGGAAGTTGTATTGAACCCTAGTCGGCCTTACAATAAAAACACTCTGCTTTTGAGAAACAGGCACTCTTGCACTATACTGTGTTTCCTAAAGGGCCAGTACAGTGAGCTAGCTCAGAACAAAAGAACTGTGCTTGCTACAAAAAAAGGGGCATATCTAGTTCAACTCAGAATTGGAAACTAAGTAAAACAGGAGCTTCTCTTCAGTCCAATACACTGTATTTGTTGGGAACAGACGCGAGGGCTATTTGCAATGTTTATGGCCAGAATAGCACAATAGTGGTGTTCTTACCCTGAATTAACACTTAATGCTAGACCTTGAAACTGAATGTGATTCAACTCCGTTTAGGAAGTTGTATTGAACCCTAGTCGGCTTCACAAGAAAAACACTCTGCTTTTGAGAAAAAGGCTCTCTTGCACTCTACTGTGTTGCCTATAGGGCCAGTACAGTGAGCTAGCTCAGAACAAAAGAACTGTGCTTCCTACACAAACAGGGCATATCTAGTTCAACTCAGTATTGGAAACCAAGTAAATAGGAGCTTTTCTTCAGTCCAAAACACTGTATTTGCTGGGAACAGACGCGAGTGCTATTTGTACTGTGTATGGCCAGAATAGCACAATAGTGGTGTTCTTACCCTGAATTAACAGGTAATGGTAGAACTTCAAACTGAATGTGATTCAACTCCGATTAAGAAGTTGTATTGAAGCCTAGTCGGCCTTACAAGAAAAACACTCTGCTTTTGAGATAAAGACACTCTTGCACTCTACTGTGTTTCCTATAGGACCAGTACAGTGAGCTAGCTCAGAACAAAAAACTGTGCTTCCTACACAAACGGGGCCTATCTAGTTCAACTCAGTATTGGAAACTAAGTAAAACAGGAGCTTCTCTTCAGTCCAATACACTGTATTTGCTGGGAACAGACGCGAGTGCTATTTGCACTGTTTATGTCCAGAATAGCAAAATAGTGTTGTTCTTACACTGAATTTACACATAATGCTAGAACTTGAACCTGAAAGTGATTCAACTCCGTTTAGGAAGTTGTATTGAACCCTAGTTGGCCTTACAAGAAAAACAATCTGCTTTTGAGAAAAAGGCACTCTTGCACCCCAATGTGTTTCCTATGGGGCCAGTACAGTGAGCTAGCTCAGAACAAAATAACTGTGCTTCCTACACAAACGGGGCATATCTAATTCAACTCAGTATTGGAAACTAAGTAAAACAGGGCTTCTCTTCAGTCCAATACACTGTATTTGCTGGGAACAGACGCGAGGTCTATTTGCACTGTTTATGGCCAGAATAGCACAGTAGTGGTGTTCTTACCCTGAATTAACACTTAATGCTAGAACTTGAAACTGAATGAGCTTCAACTCAGTTTAGGAAGTTGTATTGAACCCTAGTTGGCCTTACAAGAAAAACACTCTGCTTTTGAGAAACAGGCACTCTTGCACTCTACTGTGTTTCCTATAGGGCCAGTACAGTGAGGTAGCTCAGAACAAAAGAACTGTGCTTCCTACACAAGCGGAGCATATCTAGTTCAAGTCATTGTTGGAAACTGAGTAAAACAGGAGCTTCTCTTCAGTCCAATACACTGTATTTGCAGGGAACAGACGCGAGTGCTATTTGCACTGTTTTTTGCCAGAATAGCACAATAGTGGTGTTCTTACCCTGAATTAACACTTAATGCTAGAACTTGAAACTGAATGTGCTTCAACTCAGTTTAGGAATTTGTATTGAACCCTAGTTGGCCTTACAAGAAAAACACTCTGCTTTTGAGAAAAAGGCACTCTTGCACTCTACTGTATTTCCTATAGGGCCAGTACAGTGAGGTAGCTCAGAACAAAAGAACTGTGCTTCCTACACAAACGGAGTATATCTAGTTCAACTCAGTATTGGAAACTGAGTAAAACAGGAGCTTCTCTTCAGTCTAATACACTGTATTTGCTGGGAACAGCCGCGAGTGCTATTTGCACAGTTTATTTGCCTGAATAGCACAATAGTGGTGTTCTTACCCTGAATTAACACTTAATGCTAGACCTTGAAACTGAATGTGATTCAACTCCGTTTAGGAAGTTGTATTGAACCCTAGTTGGCCTTACAAGAAAAACAATCTGCTTTTGAGAAAAAAGCACTCTTGCACCCCAATGTGTTTCCTATGGGGCCAGTACAGTGTGCTAGCTCAGAACAAAAGAACTGTGCTTCCTACACGATCGGGGCATATCTAATTCAACTCAGTATTGGAAACTAAGTAAAACAGGGCTTCTCTTCAGTCCAATACACTGTATTTGCTGGGAACAGACGCGAGGGCTATTTGCACTGTTTATGGCCAGAATAGCACAGTACTGGTGTTCTTACCCTGAATTAACACTTAATGCTAGAACTTGAAACTGAATGAGCTTCAACTCAGTTTAGGAAGTTGTATTGAACCCTAGTTGGCCTTACAAGAAAAACACTCTGCTTTTGAGAAACAGGCACTCTTGCACTCTACTGTGTTTCCTATAGGGCCAGTACAGTGAGGTAGCTCAGAACAAAAGAACTGTGCTTCCAACACAAACGGGGCATATCTAGTTCAACTCAGTATTGGAAACTAAGTAAAACAGGAGCTTCTCTTCAGTCCAATACACTGTATTTGCTGGGAACAGACACGAGTGCTATTTGACTGTTTTTTGCCAGAATAGCACAATAGTGGTGTTCTTACCCTGAATTAACACTTAATGCTAGAACTTTAAACTGAATGTGATTCAACTCCGTTTAGGAAGTTGTATTGAACCCTAGTCGGCCTTACAATAAAAACACTCTGCTTTTGAGAAACAGGCACTCTTGCACTATACTGTGTTTCCTAAAGGGCCAGTACAGTGAGCTAGCTCAGAACAAAAGAACTGTGCTTGCTACAAAAAAAGGGGCATATCTAGTTCAACTCAGAATTGGAAACTAAGTAAAACAGGAGCTTCTCTTCAGTCCAATACACTGTATTTGTTGGGAACAGACGAGAGTGCTATTTGCACTGTTTATGGCCAGAATAGCACAATAGTGGTGTTCTTACCCTGAATTAACACTTAATGCTAGAACTTGAAACTGAATGTGATTCAACTCCGTTTAGGAAGTTGTATTGAACCCTAGTCGGCTTCACAAGAAAAACACTCTGCTTTTGAGAAAAAGGCTCTCTTGCACTCTACTGTGTTTCCTATAGGGCCAGTACAGTGAGCTAGCACAGAACAAAAGAACTGTGCTTCCTACACAAACAGGGCATATCTAGTTCAACTCAGTATTGGAAACCAAGTAAATAGGAGCTTTTCTTCAGTCCAAAACACTGTATTTGCTGGGAACAGACGCGAGTGCTATTTGTACTGTTTATGGCCAGAATAGCACAATAGTGGTGTTCTTACCCTGAATTAACACTTAATGCTAGAACTGAAACTGAATGTGATTCAACTCCGTTTAGGAAGTTGTATTGAACCCTAGTTGGCCTTACAAGAAAAACAATCTGCTTTTGAGAAAAAGGCACTCATGCACCCCAATGTGTTTCCTATGGGGCCAGTACAGTGAGCTAGCTCAGAACAAAAGAACTGTGCTTCCTACACAAACGGGGCATATCTAGTTCAACTCAATATTGGAAATTAAGTAAAACAGGAGCTTCTCTTCAGTCCAATACACTGTATTTGCTGGGAACAGACGCGAGTGTATTTGCACTGTGTATGGCCAGAATAGCACAATAGTGGTTGTCTTACCCTGAATTAACACTTAATGCTAGAACTTGAAACTGAATGTGATTCAACTCCGTTTAGGAAGTTGTATTGAACCCTACTTGGCCTTACAAGAAAAACAATCTGCTTTTGAGAAAAAGGCACTCTTGCACCCCAATGTGTTTCCTATGGGGCCAGTACAGTGAGCTTGCTCAGAACAAAAGAACTGTGCTTCCTACACAAACGGGGCATATCTAGTTCAACTCAGTATTGGAAACTACTTAAAACAGGAGCTTCTCTTCAGTCCAATACACTGTATTTGCTGGGAACAGACGCGAGTGCTATTTGCAATGTTTATGGCCAGAATAGCACAATAGTGGTGTTCTTACCCTGAATTAACACTTAATGCTAGAACTTGAAACTGAATGTGATTCACCTCCGTTTAGGAAGTTGTATTGAACCCTAGTCGGCCTTACAAGAAAAACACTCTGCTTTTGAGAAAAAGGCACTCTTGCACTATACTGTGTTTCCTAAAGGGCCAGTACAGTGAGCTAGCTCAGAACAAAAGAACTGTGCTTGCTACAAAAAATGGGCACATCTAGTTCAACTCAGAATTGGAAACTAAGTAAAACAGGAGCTTCTCTTCAGTCCAATACACTGTATTTGTTGGGAACAGACGATAGTGCTATTTGCACTGTTTATGGCCAGAATAGCACAATAGTGGTGTTCTTACCCTGAATTAACACTTAATGCTAGAACTTTAAACTGAATGTGATTCAACTCCGTTTAGGAAGTTGTATTGAACCCTAGTCGGCTTCACAAGAAAAACACTCTGCTTTTGAGAAAAAGGCTCTCTTGCACTCTACTGTATTTCCTATAGGGCCAGTACAGTGAGCTAGCTCAGAACAAAAGAACTGTGCTTCCTACACAAACAGGGCATATCTAGTTCAACTCAGTATTGGAAACCAAGTAAATAGGAGCTTTTCTTCAGTCCAAAACACTGTATTTGCTGGGAACAGACGCGAGTGCTATTTGTACTGTTTATGGCCAGAATAGCACAATAGTGGTGTTCTTACCCTGAATTAACACTTAATGCTAGAACTTGAAACTGAATGTGATTCAACTCCGTTTAGGAAGTTGTATTGAACCCTAGTTGGCCTTACAAGAAAAACAATCTGCTTTTGAGAAAAAGGCACTCTTGCACCCCAATGTGTTTCCTATGGGGCCAGTACAGTGAGCTAGCTCAGAACAAAAGAACTGTGCTTCCTACACAAACGGGGCATATCTAGTTCAACTCACTATTGGAAATTAAGTAAAACAGGAGCTTCTCTTCAGTCCAATACACTGTATTTGCTGGGAACAGACGCGAGTGCTATTTGCACTGTGTATGACCAGAATAGCACAATAGTGGTTGTCTTACCCTGAATTAACACTTAATGCTAGAACTTGAAACTGAATGTGATTCAACTCCGTTTAGGAAGTTGTATTGAACCCTAGTTGGCCTTACAAGATAAACAATCTGCTTTTGAGAAAAAGGCACTCTTGCACCCCAATGTGTTTCCTATGGGGCCAGTACAGTGAGCTAGCTCAGAACAAAAGAACTGTGCTTCCTACACAAACGGGGCATATCTAGTTCAACTCAGTATTGGAAACTACTTAAAACAGGAGCTTCTCTTCAGTCCAATACACTGTATTTGCTGGGAACAGACGCGAGTGGTATTTGCAATGTTTATGGCCAGAATAGCACAATAGTGGTGTTCTTACCCTGAATTAACACTTAATGCTAGAACTTGAAACTGTAAGTGATTCAACTCCCTTTAGGAAGTTGTATTGAACCCTAGTCGGCCTTACAAGAAAAACACTCTGCTTTTGAGAAAAAGACACTCTTGCACTCTACTGTGTTTCCTATAGGGCCAGTACAGTGAGCTAGCTCAGAACAAAAGAACTGTGCTTCCTACACAAACGGGGCATATCTAGTTCAACTCAGTATTGGAAACTAAGTAAAACAGGAGCTTCTCTTCAGTCCAATACACTGTATTTGCTGAGAACAGACGCGAGTGCTATTTGACTGTTTTTTCCAGAATAGCACAATAGCGGTGTTCTTACCCTGAATTAACACTTAATGCTAGAACTTGAAATTTAATGTGATTCAACTCCGTTTAGGAAGTTGTATTGAACCCTAGTTGGCCTTAAAAGAAAAACAATCTGCTTTTGAGAAAAGGGCACTCTTGCAAACCAATGTGTTTCCTATGGGGCCAGTACAGTGAGCTAGCTCAGAACAAATGAACTGTGCTTCCTACACAAACTGGGCATATCTAGTTCAACTCAGTATTGGAAATTAAGTAAAACAGGAGCTTCTATTCAGTCCAATACACTGTATTTGCTGGGAACAGACACGAGTGCTATTTTCACTGTTTATGGACAGAATAGCACAATAGTGGTGTTCTTACCCGGAATTAACACTTAATGCTAGAACTTGAAACTGAATGTGATTCAACTCCGTTTAGGAAGTTGTATTGAACCCTAGTCGGCCTTACAAGATATACACTCTGCTTTTGAGAAAAAGACACTCTTGCACTCTACTGTGTTTCCTATAGGACCAGTACAGTGAGCTAGCTCAGAACAAAAAACTGTGCTTCCTACACAAACGGTGCATATCTAGTTCAACTCAGTATTGGAAACTAAGTAAAACAGGAGCTTCTCTTCAGTCCAATACACTGTATTTGCTGGGAACAGACGCGAGTGCTATTTGCACTGTTTATGGCCAGAATAGCACATTGGTGGTGTTCTTACCCTGAATTTACACTTAATGCTAGAACTTGAAACTGAAAGTGATTCAACTCCGTTTAGGAAGTTGTATTGAACCATAGTCGGCCTTACAATAAAAATACTCTGCTTTTGAGAAACAGGCACTCTTGCACTATACTGTGTTTCCTAAAGGGCCAGTACAGTGAGCTTCCTCAGAACAAAAGAACTGTGCTTGCTACAAAAAAAGGGGCATATCTAGTTCAACTCAGAATTAGAAACTAAGTAAAACAGGAGCTTCTCTTCAGTCCAATACACTGTATTTGTTGGGAACAGATGCGAGTGCTATTTGCACAGTTTATGGCCAGAATAGCACAATAGTGGTATTCTTACCCTGAATTAACACTTAATGCTAGAACTTGAAACTGAATGTGATTCAACTCTGTTTAGGAAGTTTTATTGAACCTAGTCGGCCTTACAAGAAAAACACTCGGATTTGAGAAAAAGGCTCTCTTGAACTCTACTGTGTTTCCTACATGGCCAGTACAGTGAGCTAGCTCAGAACAAAAGAACTGTGCTTCCTACACAAACGGGGCATATCTAGTTCAACTCACTATTGGAAACTAAGTAAAACAGGAGATTCTCTTCAGTCCAAAACACTGTATTTGCTGGGAACACACGCGAGTGCTATTTGCACTGTTTATGGCCAGAATAGCACAATAGTGGTGTTCTTACCCTGAATTAACACTTAATGCTAGAACTTGAAACTGAATGTGATTCAACTCTGTTTAGGAAGTTGTATTGAACCCTAGTTGGCCTTACAAGAAAAACAATCTGCTTTTGAGAAAAAGGCACTCTAGCACCCCAATGTGTTTGCTATGGGGCCAGTACAGTGAGCTAGCTCAGAACAAAAGAACTGTGCTTCCTACACAAACAGGGCATATCTAGTTCAACTCAGTATTGGAAACTAAGTGAAACAGGAGCTTCTCTTCAGACCAATACACTGTATTTGCTGGGAACAGACACGATTGCTATTTTCACTGTTTATGGACAGAATAGCACAGTAGTGGTGTTCTTACCCTGAATTAACACTTAATGCTAGAACTTGAAACTGAATGTGATTCAACTCCGTTTAGGAAGTTGTATTGAACCCTAGTCGGCCTTACAAGAAAAACACTCTGCTTTTGAAAAAAAGACACTCTTGCACTCTACTGTGTTTCCTATAGGACCAGTACAGTGAGCTAGCTCAGAACAAAAAACTATGCTTCCTACACAAACGGGGCCTATCTAGTTCAACTCAGTATTGGAAACTAAGTAAAACAGGAGCTTCTCTTCAGTCCAATACACTGTATTTGCTGGGAACAGACGCGAGTGCTATTTGCACTGTTTATGACCAGAATAGCACAATAGTGGTGTTCTTACCCTGAATTAACATTTAATGCTAGAACTTGAAACTGAAAGTGATTCACCTCCGTTTAGTAAGTTGTATTGAACCCTAGTCTGCCTTAC
Organism: Peromyscus maniculatus bairdii; assembly: GCF_049852395.1. Classification (NCBI taxonomy): domain Eukaryota; kingdom Metazoa; phylum Chordata; class Mammalia; order Rodentia; family Cricetidae; genus Peromyscus; species Peromyscus maniculatus. Next base: position 15,643,560 of record NC_134873.1, on the reverse strand, counting down.
AATAAAAACACTCTGCTTTTGAGAAAAAGGCACTCTTGCACTATACTGTGTTTCCTAAAGGGCCAGTACAGTGAGCTAGCTCAGAACAAAAGAACTGTGCTTGCTACAAAAAAGGGGCATATCTAGTTCAACTCAGAACTGGAAACTAAGTAAAACAGGAGCTTCTCTTCAGTCCAAAACACTGTATTTGCTGGGAACAGACGCGAGTGCTATTTGCACTGTTTATTGAAAGAATAGCACAATAGTGGTGTTCTTACCCTGAATTTACACTTAATGCTAGAACTTGAAACTGAAAGTGATTCAACTCCGTTTAGGAAGTTGTATTGAACCCTAGTCGGCCTTACAAGAAAAACACTCTGCTTTTGCGAAAAAGGCACTCTTGCACTCTACTGTGTTTCCTATAGGGCCAGTACAGTGAGCTGGCTCAGAACAAAAGAACTGTGCTTGCTACACAAACAGGGCATATCTAGTTCAACTCAGTATTGGAAACCAAGTAAAACAGGAGCTTCTCTTCAGTCCAATACACTGTATTTGTTGGGAACAGACGAGAGTGCTATTTGCACTGTTTATGGCCAGAATAGCACAATAGTGGTGTTCTTACCCTGAATTAACACTTAATGCTAGAACTTGAAACTGAATGTGATTCAACTCCCTTTAGGAAGTTGTATTGAACCCTAGTCGGCTTCACAAGAAAAACACTCTGCTTTTGAGAAAAAGGCTCTCTTGCACTCTACTGTGTTTCCTATAGGGCCAGTACAGTGAGCTAGCTCAGAACAAAAGAACTGTGCTTCCTACACAAACAGGGCATATCTAGTTCAACTCAGTATTGGAAACCAAGTAAATAGGAGCTTTTCTTCAGTCCAAAACACTGTATTTGCTGGGAACAGACGCGATTGCTATTTGTACTGTTTATGGCCAGAATAGCACAATAGTGGTGTTCTTACCCTGAATTAACACTTAATGTTAGAACTTGAAACTGAATGTGATTCAACTCCGTTTAGGAAGTTGTATTGAACCCTAGTTGGCCTTATAAGAAAAACAATCTGCTTTTGAGAAAAAGGCACTCTTGCACCCCAATGTGTTTCCTATGGGGCCAGTACAGTGAGCTAGCTCAGAACAAAAGAACTGTGCTTCCTACACAAACGGGGCATATCTAGTTCAACTCACTATTGGAAATTAAGTAAAACAGGAGCTTCTCTTCAGTCCAATACACTGTATTTGCTGGGAACAGACGCGAGTGCTATTTGCACTGTGTATGGCCAGAATAGCACAATAGTTGTTGTCTTACCCTGAATTAACACTTAATGCTAGAACTTGAAACTGAATGTGATTCAACTCCGTTTAGGAAGTTGTATTGAACCCTAGTTGGCCTTACAAGAAAAACAATCTGCTTTTGAGAAAAAGGCACTCTTGCACCCCAATGTGTTTCCTATGGGACCAGTACATTGAGCTAGCTCAGAACAAAAGAACTGTGCTTCCTACACAAACGGGGCATATCTAGTTCAACTCAGTATTGGAAACTACTTAAAACAGGAGCTTCTCTTCAGTCCAATACACTGTATTTGCTGGGAACAGACACGAGTGCTATTTGCACTGTTTTTGGCCAGAATAGCAAAATAGTGGTGTTCTTACCCTGAATTAACACTTAATGCTAGAACTTGAAACGGAATGTGATTCAACTCCGTTTAGGAAGTTGTATTGAACCCTAGTCGGCCTCACAAGAAAAACACTCTGCTTTTGAAAAAGAGACACTCTTGCACTCTACTGTGTTTCCTATAGGACCAGTACAGTGAGCTAGCTCAGAACAAAAAACTGTGCTTCCTACACAAACGGGTCCTATCTAGTTCAACTCAGTATTGGAAACTAAGTAAAACAGGAGCTTCTCTTTAGTCCAATACACTGTATTTGCTGGGAACAGACGCGAGTGCTATTTGACTGTTTTTTGCCAGAATAGCACAATAGTGGTGTTCTTACCCTGAATTAACACTTAATGCTAGAACTTGAAACTGAATGTGATTCAACTCCGTTTAGGAAGTTGTATTGAACACTAGTCGGCCTTACAATAAAAACACTCTGCTTTTGAGAAACAGGCACTCTTGCACTATACTGTGTTTCTTAAAGGGCCAGTACAGTGAGCTAGCTCAGAACAAAAGAACTGTGCTTGCTACAAAAAAAGGGGCATATCTAGTTCAACTCAGAATTAGAAACTAAGTAAAACAGGAGCTTCTCTTCAGTCCAATACACTGTATTTGTTGGGAACAGACGCGAGTGCTATTTGCACAGTTTATGGCCAGAATAGCACAATAGTGGTATTCTTACCCTGAATTAACACTTAATGCTAGAACTTGAAACTGAATGTGATTCAACTCTGTTTAGGAAGTTTTATTGAACCTAGTCGGCCTTACAAGAAAAACACTCTGATTTGAGAAAAAGGCTCTCTTGAACTCTACTGTGTTTCCTACAGGGCCAGTACAGTGAGCTAGCTCAGAACAAAAGAACTGTGCTTCCTACACAAACGGGGCATATCTAGTTCAACTCAGTATTGGAAACTAAGTAAAACAGGAGATTCTCTTCAGTCCAAAACACTGTATTTGCTGGGAACACACGCGAGTGCTATTTGCACTGTTTATGGCCAGAATAGCACAATAGTGGTGTTCTTACCCTGAATTAACACTTAATTCTAGAACTTGAAACTGAATGTGATTCAACTCCGTTTAGGAAGTTGTATTGAACCCTAGTTGGCCTTACAAGAATAACAATCTGCTTTTGAGAAAAACGCACTCTTGCACCCCAATGTGTTTCCTATGGGGCCAGTACAGTGAGCTAGCTCAGAAAAAAAGAAATGTGCTTCCTACACAAACGGGGCATATCTAGTTCAACTCAGTATTGGAAACTAAGTAAAACAGGAGCTTCTCTTCAGTCCAATACACTGTATTTGCTCGGAACAGACATGAGTGCTATTTTCAGTTTATGGACAGAATAGCACAATAGTGGTGTTCTTACCCTGAATTAACACTTAATGCTAGAACTTGAAACTGAATGTGATTCAACTCCGTTTAAGAAGTTGTATTGAACCCTAGTCGGCCTTACAAGAAAAACACTCTGCTTTTGAGAAAAAGACACTCTTACACTCTACTGTGTTTCCTATAGGACCAGTACAGTGAGCTAGCTCAGAACAAAAAATTGTGCTTCCTACACAAACGGGGCCTATCTAGTTCAACTCAGTATTGGAAACTAAGTAAAACAGGAGCTACTCTTCAGTCCAATACACTGTATTTGCTGGGAACAGACGCGAGTGCTATTTGACTGTTTTTTGCCAGAATAGCACAATAGTGGTGTTCTTACCCTGAATTAACACTTAATGCTAGAACTGGAAATTGAATGTGATTCAACTCCGTTTAGGAAGTTGTATTGAACCCTAGTCGGCCTTACAATAAAAACACTCTGCTTTTGAGAAAAAGACACTCTTACACTCTACTGTGTTTCCTAAAGCGCCCGTACAGTGAGCTACCTCAGAACAAAAGAACTGTGCTTCCTACACAAACGGGTCATATCTAGTTCAACTCAGTATTGGAAACAGAGTAAAACAGAAGCTTCTCTTCAGTCCAAAACACTGTATTTGCTGGGAACAGACGCGAGTGCTATTTGCACTGTTTATGGCCAGAATAGCACCATATTGGTGTTCTTACCCTGAATTAACACTTAATGCTAGAACTTTAAACTGAATGTGATTCAACTCCGTTTAGGAAGTTGTATTGAACCCTAGTCGGCCTTACAAGAAAAACACTCTGCTTTTGAGAAAAAGACACTCTTGCACTCTACTGTGTTTCCTATAAGACCAGTACAGTGAGCTAGCTCAGAACAAAAGAACTGTGCTTCCTATACAAACGGGGCATATCTAGTTAAACTCAGTATTGGAAACTAAGTAAAACAGGAGCTTCTCTTCAGTCCAATACACTGTATTTGCTGGGAACAGACGCGAGTGCTATTTGCACTGTTTATGGCCAGAATAGCACAATAGTGGTGTTCTTACCCTGAATTTACACTTAATGCTAGAACTTGTAACTGAATGTGATTCAACTCCGTTTAGGAAGTTGTATTGAACCCTAGTCGGCCTTACAAGAAAAACACTCTGATTTTGCCAAAAAGGCACTCTTGCACTCTACTGTGTTTCCTATAGGGCCAGTACAGTGAGCTAGCTCAGAACAAAAGAACTGTGCTTCCTACACAAACGGGGCATATCTAGTTCAACTCAGTATTGGAAACTAAGTAAAACAGGAGCTTCTCGTCAGTCCAATACAATGTATTTGCTGGGAACAGACGCGAGTGCTATTTGACTGTTTTTTACCAGAATAGCACAATAGTGGTGTTCTTACCCTGAATTAACACTTAATGCTAGAACTTGAAACTGAATGTGATTCAACTCCGTTTAGGAAGTTGTATTGAACCCTAGTCGGCCTTACAAGAAAAACACTCTGCTTTTGAGAAAAAGACACTCTTGCACTCTACTGTGTTTCCTATAGGACCAGTACAGTGAGCTAGCTCAAAACAAAAAACTGTGCTTCCTACACAAACGGCTCCTATCTAGTTCAACTCAGTATTGGAAACTAAGTAAAACAGGAGCTACTCTTCAGTCCAATACACTGTATTTGCTGGGAACAGACGCGAGTGCTATTTGCACTGTTTATGACCAGAATAGCACAATAGTGGTGTTCTTACCCTGAATTAACACTTAATGCTAGAACTTGAAACTGAAAGTGATTCACCTCCGTTTAGTAAGTTGTATTGAAGCCTAGTCGGCCTTACAAGAAAAACACTCTGCTTTTGAGAAAAAGGCACTCTTGCACTCTACTGTGTTTCCTATAGGGCCAGTACAGTGAGCTACCTCAGAACAAAAGAACTGTGCTTCCTACACAAACGGGGCATATCTAGTTCAACTCAGTATTGGAAACTAAGTAAAACAGGAGCTTCTCTTCAGTCCAGTACACTGTATTTGCTGGGAACAGACACGAGTGCTATTTGACTGTTTTTTGCCAGAATAGCACAATAGTGGTGTTCTTACCCTGAATTAACACTTAATGCTAGAACTTGAAACTGAATGTGATTCAACTCCGTTTAGGAAGTTGTATTGAACCCTAGTCGGCCTTACAATAAAAACACTCTGCTTTTGAGAAAAAGGCACTCTTGCACTATACTGTGTTTCCTAAAGGGCCATTACAGTGAGCTAGCTCAGAACAAAAGAACTGTGCTTGCTACAAATAAGGGGCATATCTAGTTCAACTCAGAATTGGAAACTAAGTAAAACAGGAGCTTCTCTTCAGTCCAAAACACTGTATTTGCTGGGAACAGACGCGAGTGCTATTTGCACTGTTTATGGCCAGAATAGCACAATAGTGGTGTTCTTACCCTGAATTTACACTTAATGCTAGAACTTGAAACTGAAAGTGATTCAACTCCGTTTAGGAAGTTGTATTGAACCCTAGTCGGCCTTACAAGAAAAACACTCTGCTTTTGCGAAAAGGGCACTCTTGCACTCTACTGTGTTTCCTATAGGGCCAGTAGAGTGAGCTAGCTCAGAACAAAAGAACTGTGCTTCCTACACAAACGGGGCATATCTAGTTCAACTCAGTATTGGAAATTATGTAAAACAGGAGCTACTCTTCAGTCCACTACAATGTATTTGCTGGGAAGAGACGCGAGTGCTATTTGACTGTTTTTTGCCAGAATAGCACAATAGTGGTGTTCTTACCCTTAATTAACACTTAATGCTAGAACTTGAAACGCAATGTGATTCAACTCTGTTTAGGAAGTTGTATTGAACCCTAGTCGGCCTTACAAGAAAAACACTCTGCTTTTGAGAAAAAGGCACTATTGTACTATACTGTGTTTCCTAAAGGGCCAGTACAGTGAGCTACCTCAGAACAAAAGAACTGTGCTTCCTACACAAACGGGGCATATCTAGTTCAACTCAGTATTGGAAACAGAGTAAAACAGAAGCTTCTCTTCAGTCCAAAACACTGTATTTGCTGGGAACAGACACGAGTGCTATTTGCACTGTTTATGGCCAGAATAGCACAATATTGGTGTTCTTACCCTGAATTAACACTTAATGCTAGAACTTGAAACTGAATGTGATTCAACTCCGTTTAGGAAGTTGTATTGAACCCTAGTTGGCCTTACAAGAAAAACAATCTGCTTTGGAGAAAAACGCACTGTTGCACCCCAATGTGTTTCCTATGGGGCCAGTACAGTGAGCTAGCTCAGAACAAAAAAACTGTGCTTCCTATGCAAACGGGGCATATCTAGTTCAACTCAGTATTGGAAACTAAGTAAAACAGGAGCTTCTCTTCAGTCCAATACACTGTATTTGCTGGGAAGAGACAGGAGTGCTATTTGCACAGTTTAAAGCCAGAATAGCACAATAGTGGTGTTCTTACCCTGAATTAACACTTAATGCTAGAACTTTAAACTGAATGTGATTCAACTCCGTTTAGGAAGTTGTATTGAACCCTAGTCGGCCTTACAAGAAAAACACTCTGCTTTTGAGAAAAAGACACTCTTGCACTCTACTGTGTTTCCTATAAGACCAGTACAGTGAGCTAGCTCAGAAAAAAAGAACTGTGCTTCCTACACAAACGGGGCATATCTAGTTAAACTCAGTATTGGAAACTAAGTAAAACAGGAGCTTCTCTTCAGTCCAATACACTGTATTTGCTGGGAACAGACGCGAGTGCTATTTGCACTGTTTATGGCCAGAATAGCACAATAGTTGTGTTCTTACCCTGAATTTACACTTAATGCTAGAAATTGTAACTGAATGTGATTCAACTCCGTTTAGGAAGTTGTATTGAACCCTAGTCGGCCTTACAAGAAAAACACTCTGCTTTTGCGAAAAAGGCACTCTTGCACTCTACTGTGTTTCCTATAGGGCCAGTACAGTGAGCTAGCTCAGAACAAAAGAACTGTGCTTCCTACACAAACGGGGCATATCTAGTTCAACTCAGTATTGGAAACTAAGTAAAACAGGAGCTACTCTTCAGTCCAATACAATGTATTTGCTGGGAACAGACGCGAGTGCTATTTGACTGTTTTTTGCCAGAATAGCACAATAGTGGTGTTCTTACCCTGAATTAACACTTAATGCTAGAACTTGAAACTGAATGTGATTCAACTCCGTTTAGGAAGTTGTATTGAACCCTAGTCGGCCTTACAAGAAAAACACTCTGCTTTTGAGAAAAAGACACTCTTGCACTCTACTGTGTTTCCTATAGGACCAGTACAGTGAGCTAGCTCAAAACAAAAAACTGTGCTTCCTACAAAAACGGGGCCTATCTAGTTCAACTCAGTATTGGAAACTAAGTAAAACAGGAGCTTCTCTTCAGTCCAATACACTGTATTTGCTGGGAACAGACGCGAGTGCTATTTGCACTGTTTATGACCAGAATAGCACAATAGTGGTGTTCTTACCCTTAATTAACACTTAATGCTAGAACTTGAAACTGAAAGTGATTCACCTGCGTTTAGTAAGTTGTATTGAACCCTAGTCGGCCTTACAAGAAAAACACTCTGCTTTTGAGAAAAAGGCACTCTTGCACTCTACTGTGTTTCCTATAGGGCCAGTACAGTGAGCTACCTCAGAACAAAAGAACTGTGCTTCCTACACAAACGGGGCATATCTAGTTCAACTCAGTATTGGAAACAGAGTAAAACAGAAGCTTCTCTTCAGTCCAAAACACTGTATTTGCTGGGAACAGACGCGAGTGCTATTTGCACTGTTTATGGCCAGAATAGCACAATAGTGGTGTTCTTACCCTGAATTAACACTTAATGCTAGAACTTGAAACTGAATGTGATTCAACTCCGTTTAGGAAGTTGTATTGAACCCAAGTCGGCCTTACAATAAAAACACTCTGCTTTTGAGAAAAAGGCACTCTTGCACTATACTGTGTTTCCTAAAGGGCCAGTACAGTGAGCTAGCTCAGAACAAAAGAACTGTGCTTGCTACAAAAAAAGGGGCATATCTAGTTCAACTCAGAATTGGAAACTAAGTAAAACAGGAGCTTCTCTTCAGTCCAAAACACTGTATTTGCTGGGAACAGACGCGAGTGCTACTTGCACTGTTTATGGCCAGAATAGCACAATAGTGGTGTTCTTACCCTGAATTTACACTTAATGCTAGAACTTGAAACTGAAAGTGATTCAACTCCGTTTAGGAAGTTGTATTGAACCCTAGTCGGCCTTACAAGAAAAACACTCTGCTTTTGCGAAAAGGGCACTCTTGCACTCTACTGTGTTTCCTATAGGGCCAGTAGAGTGAGCTAGCTCAGAACAAAAGAACTGTGCTTCCTACACAAACGGGGCATATCTAGTTCAACTCAGTATTGGAAACTATGTAAAACAGGAGCTACTCTTCAGTCCACTACAATGTATTTGCTGGGAAGAGACGCGAGTGCTATTTGACTGTTTTTTGCCAGAATAGCACAAGAGTGGTGTTCTTACCCTGAATTAACACTTAATGCTAGAACTTGAAACTGAATGTGATTCAACTCCGTTTAGGAAGTTGTATTGAACCCTAGTCGGCCTTACAATAAAAACACTCTGCTTTTGAGAAACAGGCACTCTTGCACTCTACTGTGTTTCCTAAAGGGCCAGTACAGTGAGCTAGCTCAGAACAAAAGAACTGTGCTTCCTACACAAACGGGGCATATCTAGTTCAACTTAGTATTGGAAACTAAGTAAAACAGAAGCTTCTCTTCAGTCCAAAACACTGTATTTGCTGGGAACAGACGCGAGTGCTATTTGCACTGTTTATGGCCAGAATAGCACAATAGTGGTGTTCTTACCCTGAATTAACACTTAATGCTTGAACTTGAAACTGAATGTGATTCAACTCCGTTTAGGAAGTTGTATTGAACCCTAGTTGGCCTTACAAGAAAAACAATCTGCTTTTGAGAAAAACGCATGCTTGCACCCCAATGTGTTTCCTATAGGGCCAGTACAGTGAGCTAGCTCAGAACAAAAGAACTGTGCTTCCTACACAAACGGGGCATATCTAGTTCAACTCAGTATTGGAAACTAAGTAAAACAGGAGCTTCTCTTCAGTCCAATACACTGTATTTGCTGGGAACAGACGCGAGTGCTATTTGACTGTTTTTTGCCAGAATAGCACAATAGTGGTGTTCTTACGCTGAATTAACACTTAATGCTAGAACTTGACACTTAATGTGATTCAACTCCGTTTAGGAAGTTGTATTGAACCCTAGTCGGCCTTACAATAAAAACACTCTGCTTTTGAGAAACAGACACTCTTGCACTATACTGTGTTTCCTAAAGGGACAGTACAGTGAGCTAGCTCAGAACAAACGAACTGTGCTTGCTACAAAAAAAGGGGCATATCTAGTTCAACTCAGTATTGGAAACTGAGTAAAACAGGAGCTTCTCTTCAGTCCAATACACTGTATTTGCTGGGAACAGACGCGAGTGCTATTTGCACTGTTTATGGCCAGAATAGTACAATAGTGGTGTTCTTACCCTGAATTACCACTTAATGCTAGAACTTGAAACTGAATGTGATTCAACTCCGTTTAGGAAGTTGTATTGAACCCTAGTCGGCCTTACAAGAAAAACACTCTGCTTTTGCGAAAAAGGCACTCTTGCACTCTACTGTGTTTCCTATAGGGCCAGTACAGTGAGCTAGCTCAGAACAAAAGAACTGTGCTTCGTACACAAACGGGGCATATCTAGTTCAACTCAGTATTGGAAACAGAGTAAAACAGAAGCTTCTCTTCAGTCCAATACACTGTATTTGCTGGGAACAGACGCGAGTGCTATTTGCACTGTTTATGGCCAGAATAGCACAATAGTAGTGTTCTTACCCTGAATTAACACTTAACGCTAGAACTTGAAACTGAATGTGATTCAACTCCGTTTAGGAAGTTGTATTGAACCCTAGTCGGCCTTACAAGAAAAACACTCTGCTTTTGAGAAAAAGGCACTCTTGCACTCTACTGTGTTTCCTATAGGGCCAGTACAGTGACCTACCTCAGAACAAAAGAACTGTGCTTCCTACACAAACGGGGCATATCTAGTTCAACTCACTATTGGAAACTAAGTAAAACAGGAGCTTCTCTTCAGTCCAAAACACTGTATTTGCTGGGAACAGACGCGAGTGCGATTTGACTGTTTTTTGCCAGAATAGCACAATAGTGGTGTTCTTACACTGAATTAACACTTAATGCTAGAACTTGAAACTTAATGTGATTCAACTCCGTTTAGGAAGTTGTATTGAACCCTAGTCGGCCTTACAATAAAAACACTCTGCTTTTGAGAAACAGGCACTCTTGCACTCTACTGTGTTTCCTAAAGGGCCAGTACAGTGAGCTAGCTCAGAACAAAAGAACTGTGCTTCCTACACAAACGGGGCATATCTAGTTCAACTCAGTATTGGAAACTAAGTAAAACAGAAGCTTCTCTTCAGTCCAAAACACTGTATTTGCTGGGAACAGACGCGAGTGCTATTTGCACTGTTTATGGCCAGAATAGCACAATAGTGGTGTTCTTACCCTGAATTAACACTTAATGCTTGAACTTGAAACTGAATGTGATTCAACTCCGTTTAGGAAGTTGTATTGAACCCTAGTTGGCCTTACAAGAAAAACAATCTGCTTTTGAGAAAAACGCACGCTTGCACCCCAATGTGTTTCCTATGGGGCCAGTATAGTGAGCTAGCTCAGAACAAAAGAACTGTGCTTCCTACACAAACGGGGCATATCTAGTTCAACTCAGTATTGGAAACTAAGTAAAACAGGAGCTTCTCTTCAGTCCAATACACTGTATTTGCTGGGAACAGACGCGAGTGCTATTTGACTGTTTTTTGCCAGAATAGCACAATAGTGGTGTTCTTACGCTGAATTAACACTTAATGCTAGAACTTGACACTTAATGTGATTCAACTCCGTTTAGGAAGTTGTATTGAACCCTAGTCGGCCTTACAATAAAAACACTCTGCTTTTGAGAAACAGACACTCTTGCACTATACTGTGTTTCCTAAAGGGACAGTACAGTGAGCTAGCTCAGAACAAACGAACTGTGCTTGCTACAAAAAAAGGGGCATATCTAGTTCAACTCAGTATTGGAAACTGAGTAAAACAGGAGCTTCTCTTCAGTCCAATACACTGTATTTGCTGGGAACAGACGCGAGTGCTATTTGCACTGTTTATGGCCAGAATAGTACAATAGTGGTGTTCTTACCCTGAATTACCACTTAATGCTAGAACTTGAAACTGAATGTGATTCAACTCCGTTTAGGAAGTTGTATTGAACCCTAGTCGGCCTTACAAGAAAAACACTCTGCTTTTGCGAAAAAGGCACTCTTGCACTCTACTGTGTTTCCTATAGGGCCAGTACAGTGAGCTAGCTCAGAACAAAAGAACTGTGCTTCGTACACAAACGGGGCATATCTAGTTCAACTCAGTATTGGAAACAGAGTAAAACAGAAGCTTCTCTTCAGTCCAATACACTGTATTTGCTGGGAACAGACGCGAGTGCTATTTGCACTGTTTATGGCCAGAATAGCACAATAGTAGTGTTCTTACCCTGAATTAACACTTAACGCTAGAACTTGAAACTGAATGTGATTCAACTCCGTTTAGGAAGTTGTATTGAACCCTAGTCGGCCTTACAAGAAAAACACTCTGCTTTTGAGAAAAAGGCACTCTTGCACTCTACTGTGTTTCCTATAGGGCCAGTACAGTGACCTACCTCAGAACAAAAGAACTGTGCTTCCTACACAAACGGGGCATATCTAGTTCAACTCACTATTGGAAACTAAGTAAAACAGGAGCTTCTCTTCAGTCCAAAACACTGTATTTGCTGGGAACAGACGCGAGTGCTATTTGACTGTTTTTTGCCAGAATAGCACAATAGTGGTGTTCTTACGCTGAATTAACACTTAATGCTAGAACTTGAAACTTAATGTGATTCAACTCCGTTTAGGAAGTTGTATTGAACCCTAGTCGGCCTTACAATAAAAACACTCTGCTTTTGAGAAACAGACACTCTTGCACTATACTGTGTTTCCTAAAGGGCCAGTACAGTGAGCTAGCTCAGAACAAACGAACTGTGCTTGCTACAAAAAAAGGGGCATATCTAGTTCAACTCAGTATTGGAAACTGAGTAAAACAGGAGCTTCTCTTCAGTCCAATACACTGTATTTGCAGGGAACAGACGCGAGTGCTACTTGCACTGTTTATGTCCAGAATAGCACAATAGTTGTGTTCTTACCCTGAATTAACACTTAATGCTAGAACTTGAAACTGAATGTGATTCAACTCCGTTTAGGAAGTTGTATTGAACCCTAGTCGGCCTTACAAGAAAAACACTCTGCTTTTGAGAAAAAGGCACTCTTGCACTCTACTGTGTTTCCTATAGGGCCAGTACAGTGAGCTAGCTCAGAACAAAAGAACTGTGCTTCCTACACAAACGGGGCATATCTAGTTCAACTCAGAATTGGAAACTAAGTAAAACAGGAGCTTCTCTTCAGTCCAAAACACTGTATTTGCTGGGAACAGACATGAGTGCTATTTTCAGTTTATGGACAGAATAGCACAATAGTGGTGTTCTTACCCTGAATTAACACTTAATGCTAGAACTTGAAACTGAATGTGATTCAACTCCGTTTAGGAAGTTGTATTGAACCCTAGTCGGCCTTACAAGAAAAACACTCTGCTTTTGAGAAAAAGACACTCTTGCACTCTACTGTGTTTCCTATAAGACCAGCACAGTGAGCTAGCTCAGAACAAAAGAACTGTGCTTCCTACACAAACGGGGCATATCTAGTTAAACTCAGTATTGGAAACTAAGTAAAACAGGAGCTTCTCTTCAGTCCAATACACTGTATTTGCTGGGAACAGACACGAGTGCTATTTGCACTGTTTATGTCCAGAATAGCACAATAGTGGTGTTCTTACCCTGAATTAACACTTAATGCTAGAACTTGAAACTGAATGTGATTCAACTCCGTTTAGGAAGTTGTATTGAACCCTAGTCGGCCTTACAAGAAAAACACTCTGCTTTTGCGAAAAAGGCACTCTTGCACTCTACTGTGTTTCCTATAGGGCCAGTACAGTGAGCTACCTCAGAACAAAAGAACTGTGCTTCCTACACAAACGGGGCATATCTAGTTCAACTCAGTATTGGAAACTGAGTAAAACAGGAGCTTCTCTTCAGTCCAATACACTGTATTTGCAGGGAACAGACGCGAGTGCTACTTGCACTGTTTATGTCCAGAATAGCACAATAGTGGTGTTCTTACCCTGAATTAACACTTAATGCTAGAACTTGAAACTGAATGTGATTCAACTCCGTTTAGGAAGTTGTATTGAACCCTAGTCGGCCTTAGTAGAAAAACACTCTGCTTTTGAGAAAAAGGCACTCTTGCACTCTACTGTGTTTCCTATAGGGCCAGTACAGTGAGCTACCTCAGAACAAAAGAACTGTGTTTCCTACACAAACGGGGCATATCTAGTTCAACTCAGAATTGGAAACTAAGTAAAACAGGAGCTTCTCTTCAGTCCAAAACACTGTATTTGCTGGGAACAGACATGAGTGCTATTTTCAGTTTATGGCCAGAATAGCACAATAGTGGTGTTCTTACCCTGAATTAACATTTAATGCTAGAACTTGAAACTGAATGTGATTCAACTCCGTTTAGGAAGTTGTATTGAACCCTAGTCGGCCTTACAAGAAAAACACTCTGCTTTTGAGAAAAAGACACTCTTGCACTCTACTGTGTTTCCTATAAGACCAGTACAGTGAGCTAGCTCAGAACAAAAGAACTGTGCTTCCTACACAAACGGGGCATATCTAGTTAAACTCAGTATTGGAAACTAAGTAAAACAGGAGCTTCTCTTCAGTCCAATACACTGTATTTGCTGGGAACAGACGCGAGTGCTATTTGCACTGTTTATGGCAAGAATAGCACAATAGTGGTGTTCTTACCCTGAATTAACACTTAATGCTAGAACTTGAAACTGAATGTGATTCAACTCCGTTTAGGAAGTTGTATTGAACCCTAGTCGGCCTTACAAGAAAAACACTCTGCTTTTGCGAAAAAGGCACTCTTGCACTCTACTGTGTTTCCTATAGGGCCAGTACAGTGAGCTAGCTCAGAACAAAAGAACTGTGCTTCGTACACAAACGGGGCATATCTAGTTCAACTCAGTATTGGAAACAGAGTAAAACAGAAGCTTCTCTTCAGTCCAAAACACTGTATTTGCTGGGAACAGACGCGAGTGCTATTTGCACTGTTTATGGCCAGAATAGCACAATAGTGGTGTTCTTACCCTGAATTAACACTTAATGCTAGAACTTGAAACTGAATGTGATTCAACTCCGTTTAGGAAGTTGTATTGAACCCTAGTCGGCCTTACAAGAAAAACACTCTGCTTTTGAGAAAAAGGCACTCTTGCACTCTACTGTGTTTCCTATAGGGCCAGTACAGTGAGCTACCTCAGAACAAAAGAACTGTGCTTCCTACACAAATGGGGCATATCTAGTTCAACTCACTATTGGAAACTAAGTAAAACAGGAGCTTCTCTTCAGTCCAAAACACTGTATTTGCTGGGAACAGACGCGAGTGCTATTTGCACTGTTTATGGCCAGAATAGCACAATAGTGGTGTTCTTACTCTGAATTAACACTTAATGCTAGAACTTGAAACTGAATGTGATTCAACTCCGTTTAGGAAGTTGTATTGAACCCTAGTCGGCCTTACAAGAAAAACACTCTGCTTTTGCGAAAAAGGCACTCTTGCACTCTACTGTGTTTCCTATAGGGCCAGTACAGTGAGCTAGCTCAGAACAAAAGAACTGTGCTTCGTACACAAACGGGGCATATCTAGTTCAACTCACTATTGGAAACAGAGTAAAACAGAAGCTTTTCTTCAGTCTAAAACACTGTATTTGCTGGGAACAGACGCGAGTGCTATTTGCACTGTTTTTGGCCAGAATAGCACAATAGTGGTGTTCTTACCCTGAATTAACACTTAATGCTAGAACTTGAAACTGAATGTGATTCAACTCCGTTTAGGAAGTTGTATTGAACCCTAGTCGGCCTTACAAGAAAAACACTCTGCTTTTGAGAAAAAGGCACTCTTGCACTCTACTGTGTTTCCTATAGGGCCAGTACAGTGAGCTACCTCAGAACAAAAGAACTGTGCTTCCTACACAAACGGGGCATATCTAGTTCAACTCACTATTGGAAACTAAGTAAAACAGGAGCTTCTCTTCAGTCCAATACACTGTATTTGCTGGGAACAGACGCGAGGGCTATTTGCACTGTTTATGGCCAGAATAGCACAATAGTGGTGTTCTTACCCTGAATTAACACTTAATGCTAGAACTTGAAACTGAATGTGATTCAACTCCGTTTAGGAAGTTGTATTGAACCCTAGTTGGCCTTACAAGAAAAACAATCTGCTTTTGAGAAAAACGCACTCTTGCACCCTAATGTGTTTCCTATGGGGCCAGTACAGTGAGCTAGCTCAGAACAAAAGAACTGTGCTTCCTACACAAACGGGGCATATCTAGTTCAACTCAGTATTGGAAACTAAGTAAAACAGGAGCTACTCTTCAGTTCAATACAATGTATTTGCTGGGAACAGACGCGAGTGCTATTTGACTGTTTTTTGCCAGAATAGCACAATAGTGGTGTTCTTACCCTGAATTAACACTTAATGCTAGAACTTGAAACTGAATGTGATACAACTCCGTTTAGGAAGTTGTATTGAACCTTAGTTGGCCTTACAAGAAAAACAATCTGCTTTTGAGAAAAAGGCACTCTTGCACCCCAATGTGTTTCCTATGGGGCCAGTACAGTGAGCTAGCTCAGAACAAAAGAAATGTGCTTCCTACACAAACGGGGCATATCTAGTTCAACTCAGTATTGGAAACTAAGTAAAACAGGAGCTTCTCTTCAGTCCAATACACTGTATTTGCTGGGAAGAGACAGGAGTGCTATTTGCACAGTTTAAGGCCAGAATAGCACAATAGTGGTGTTCTTACCCTGAATTAACACTTAATGCTAGAACTTGAAACTGAATGTGATTCAACTCCGTTTAGGAAGTTGTATTGAACCCTAGTCGGCCTTACAAGAAAAACACTCTGCTTTTGAGAAAAAGGCACTCTTGCACTCTACTGTGTTTCCTATAGGGCCAGTACAGTGAGCTACCTCAGAACAAAAGAACTGTGCTTCCTACACAAATGGGGCATATCTAGTTCAACTCACTATTGGAAACTAAGTAAAACAGGAGCTTCTCTTCAGTCCAAAACACTGTATTTGCTGGGAACAGACGCGAGTGCTATTTGCACTGTTTATGGCCAGAATAGCACAATAGTGGTGTTCTTACCCTGAATTAACACTTAATGCTAGAACTTGAAACTGAATGTGATTCAACTCCGTTTAGGAAGTTGTATTGAACCCTAGTCGGCCTTACAAGAAAAACACTCTGCTTTTGCGAAAAAGGCACTCTTGCACTCTACTGTGTTTCCTAAAGGGCCAGTACAGTGAGCTAGCTCAGAACAAAAGAACTGTGCTTCGTACACAAACGGGGCATATCTAGTTCAACTCACTATTGGAAACAGAGTAAAACAGAAGCTTTTCTTCAGTCTAAAACACTGTATTTGCTGGGAACAGACGCGAGTGCTATTTGCACTGTTTTTGGCCAGAATAGCACAATAGTGGTGTTCTTACCCTGAATTAACACTTAATGCTAGAACTTGAAACTGAATGTGATTCAACTCCGTTTAGGAAGTTGTATTGAACCCTAGTCGGCCTTACAAGAAAAACACTCTGCTTTTGAGAAAAAGGCACTCTTGCACTCTACTGTGTTTCCTATAGGGCCAGTACAGTGAGCTACCTCAGAACAAAAGAACTGTGCTTCCTACACAAACGGGGCATATCTAGTTCAACTCACTATTGGAAACTAAGTAAAACAGGAGCTTCTCTTCAGTCCAATACACTGTATTTGCTGGGAACAGACGCGAGGGCTATTTGCACTGTTTATGGCCAGAATAGCACAATAGTGGTGTTCTTACCCTGAATTAACACTTAATGCTAGAACTTGAAACTAAATGTGATTCAACTCCGTTTAGGAAGTTGTATTGAACCCTAGTTGGCCTTACAAGAAAAACAATCTGCTTTTGAGAAAACGCACTCTTGCACCCTAATGTGTTTCCTATGGGGCCAGTACAGTGAGCTAGCTCAGAACAAAAGAACTGTGCTTCCTACACAAACGGGGCATATCTAGTTCAACTCAGTATTGGAAACTAAGTAAAACAGGAGCTACTCTTCAGTTCAATACAATGTATTTGCTGGGAACAGAAGCGAGTGCTATTTGACTGTTTTTTTGCCAGAATAGCACAATAGTGGTGTTCTTACCCTGAATTAACACTTAATGCTAGAACTTGAAACTGAATGTGATACAACTCCGTTTAGGAAGTTGTATTGAACCTTAGTTGGCCTTACAAGAAAAACAATCTGCTTTTGACAAAAAGGCACTCTTGCACCCCAATGTGTTTCCTATGGGGCCAGTACAGTGAGCTACCTCAGAACAAACGAACTGTGCTTGCTACAAAAAAAGGGGCATATCTAGTTCAACTCAGTATTGGAAACTGATTAAAACAGGAGCTTCTCTTCAGTCCAATACACTGTATTTGCAGGGAACAGACGCGAGTGCTATTTGAACTGTTTATGTCCAGAATAGCACAATAGTGGTGATCTTACCCTGAATTACCACTTAATGCTAGAACTTGAAACTGAATGTGATTCAACTCGGTTCAAGAAGTTGTATTGAACCCTAGTCGGCCTTACAAGAAAAACACTCTGCTTTTGAGAAAAAGGCACTCTTGCACTCTACTGTGTTTCCTATAGGGCCAGTACAGTGAGCTACCTCAGAACAAAAGAACTGTGCTTCCTACACAAACGGGGCATATCTAGTTCAACAGAGAATTGGAAACTAAGTAAAACAGGAGCTTCTCTTCAGTCCAAAACACTGTATTTGCTGGGAACAGACGCGAGTGCTATTTGCACTGTTTATGGCCAGAATAGCACAATAGTGGTGTTCTTACCCTGAATTAACACTTAATGCTTGAACTTGAAACTGAATGTGATTCAACTCCGTTTAGGAAGTTGTATTGAACCCTAGTTGGCCTTACAAGAAAAACAATCTGCTTTTGAGAAAAACGCACTCTTGCACCCCAATGTGTTCCCTATGGGGCCAGTACAGTGAGCTAGCTCAGAACAAAAGAACTGTGCTTCCTACACAAACGGGGCATATCTAGTTCAACTCAGTATTGGAAACTAAGTAAAACAGGAGCTTCTCTTCAGTCCAATACACTGTATTTGCTCGGAACAGACATGAGTGCTATTTTCAGTTTATGGACAGAATAGCACAATAGTGGAGTTCTTACCCTGAATTAACACTTAATGCTAGAACTTGAAACTGAATGTGATTCAACTCCGTTTAAGAAGTTGTATTGAACCCTAGTCGGCCTTACAACAAAAACACTCTGCTTTTGAGAAAAAGACACTCTTACACTCTACTGTGTTTCCTATAGGACCAGTACAGTGAGCTAGCTCAGAACAAAAAACTCTGCTTCCTACACAAACGAGGCCTATCTAGTTCAACTCAGTATTGGAAACTCAGTAAAACAGGAGAAACTCTTCAGTCCAATACAATGCATTTGCTGGGAACAGACGCGAGTGCTATTTGACTGTTTTTTGCCAGAATAGCACAATAGTGGTGTTCTTACCCTGAATTAACACTTAATGCTAGAACTTGAAGCTGAATGTGATTCAACTCCGTTTAGGAAGTTGTATTGAACCCTAGTCGGCCTTACAAAAAAAACACTCTGCTTTTGAGAAAAAGGCACTCTTGCACCCCAATATGTTTCCTATGGGGCCAGTACAGTGAGCTAGCTCAGAACAAAAGAACTGTGCTTCCTACATAAACGGGGCATATCTAGTTCAACTCAGTATTGGAAACTAAGTAAAACAGGAGCTTCTCTTCAGTCCAATACACTGTATTTGCTGGGAACAGACGCGAGTGCTATTTGCACTGTTTATGGCCAGAATAGCACAATAGTGGTGTTCTTACCCTGAATTAACACTTAATGCTTGAACTTGAAACTGAATGTGATTCAACTCCGTTTAAGAAGTTGTATTGAACCCTAGTTGGCCTTACAAGAAAAACAATCTGCTTTTGAGAAAAACGCACTCTTGCACCCCAATGTGTTTCCTATGGGGCCAGTACAGTGAGCTAGCTCAGAACAAAAGAACTGTGGTTCCTACACAAACGGGGCATATCTAGTTCAACTCAGTATTGGAAACTAAGTAAAAGAGGAGATTCTCTTCAGTCCAATACACTGTATTTGCTGGGAACAGACGCGAGTGCTATTTGACTGTTTTTTGCCAGAATAGCACAATAGTGGTGTTCTTACGCTGAATTAACACTTAATGCTAGAACTTGACACTTAATGTGATTCAACTCCGTTTAGGAAGTTGTATTGAACCCTAGTCGGCCTTACAATAAAAACACTCTGCTTTTGAGAAACAGACACGCTTGCACTATACTGTGTTTCCTAAAGGGACAGTACAGTGAGCTAGCTCAGAACAAACGAACTGTGCTTGCTACAAAAAAGGGGGCATATCTAGTTCAACTCAGTATTGGAAACTGAGTAAAACAGGAGCTTCTCTTCAGTCCAATACACTGTATTTGCTGGGAACAGACGCGAGTGCTATTTGACTGTTTTTTGCCAGAATAGCACAATAGTGGTGTTCTTACCCTGAATTAACACTTAATGCTAGAACTTGACACTTAATGTGATTCAACTCCGTTTAGGAAGTTGTATTGAACCCTACTCGGCCTTACAAGAAAAACACTCTGCTTTTGAGAAAAAGGCACTCTTGCACTATACTGTGTTTCCTATAGGGCCAGTACAGTGACCTATCTCAGAACAAAAGAACTGTGCTTCCTACACAAACGGGGCATATCTAGTTCAACTCACTATTGGAAACTAAGTAAAACAGGAGCTTCTCTTCAGTCCAAAACACTGTATTTGCTGGGAACAGACGCGAGTGCTATTTGACTGTTTTTTGCCAGAATAGCACAATAGTGGTGTTCTTACGCTGAATTAACACTTAATGCTAGAACTTGAAACTTAATGTGATTCAACTCCGTTTAAGAAGTTGTATTGAACCCTAGTCGGCCTTACAAAAAAAAACACTCTGCTTTTGCGAAAAAGGCACTCTTGCACTCTACTGTGTTTCCTATAGGGCCAGTACAGTGAGCTAGCTCAGAACAAAAGAACTGTGCTTCCTACACAAACGGGGCATATCTAGTTCAACTCAGTATTGGAAACTAAGTAAAACAGGAGCTACTCTTCAGTTCAATACAATGTATTTGCTGGGAACAGACGCGAGTGCTATTTGACTGTTTTTTGCCAGAATAGCACAATAGTGGTGTTCTTACCCTGAATT